>NC_137231.1:7666867-8194367 GCF_949987685.1 Ammodytes marinus
CTCCATGCTCCATTATCCCCTCACTCGCTAACAAGACCTCAAGGTACTTCAACTCCTTCACTTTGGGTAATGGCTCATTCACTGCCTTGCACTCTATTGGTTTCCTGCAGAGAAGAACCATGGCTTCAGATTGTGAAGGGCTGATCCTCGTCCCAGCCTCTTCACACTTGGCTGTGTACCAAACCAGTGAGGGCTAAAGGTCACAGGCCGATGATGCCACCAGGATCACATCATCTGCAAAAAGCAGCGATGAGATCCACAGCCAAACAGGATTAGTAATAAAGTGCAGCACTGACGGAGGCCAACCCCCACCGGAAACAAGTTTGACTTAATGCTGAGAACCTGGACATAGTTCTATATTCAATGGCCCTTACTAACCCCATAATCCTGCAGCGTCTCCTAGAGTATCTCCCGGTGAACCCGGGCAAATGCCTTCTTTAGATCCACAAAACCCATGTAGATCCGGATGTGAAAAGCAGGTCTGTTGTTCCACGGCCAGGACAGAACACAGATTGTTTCTATTCAATCTGAGGTTCAACTATCGGCCGAACCCTCCTTGCAGAACCTTGGAGTAGGCTTTACCAGGGGGCTAAGAAGTATGATACCCCTGTTAATGCAGCACACTTTCTGTTCACCCTTTTTGTAAGGGGAAGTCTGCCACTCCTTGAGCATTGCCACTGTGGACTTTTTTGATTGGCTCAACGACTTTCACCAGGGGAATTGACGATGACCCCCCCATCAGCCTCCAGCTCTACCATAGAGGGCATGTAGGTCGAATTCAGGAATTCCTCAAAGTGCTCTTTCCACCGTCTGATTACCTCCTCAGTTGGCACCCAAGACGTTGAGGCCACCTCCATGCTGCACCTTCAGCAATGGAAGTCAAGTCTTGTACAGGGGCATCCTCCAGACGTTACAAGTTCTTAACCAGAGTGTCCCAAACATGCGGCATCACATCAGATGATATGATTATAAAATCGATCAACCACCTTGGTCCTAGGGTTCTCTGGTACCAAGAGCACTTATGAGCATCCTTATTTCTGATTATGACTCTAAAAACCCCTTTATTTTTTATTATGTTCGGCCTGAGCCAGGCTACTTGTTTGCCGCACCCATTCCCAGTCTTTCTGCTAAGCTCAGCTAACCAGCTGCTGACTGTCAGTGTGACTGTGGTATCGATATTCCCATAAAACTTTCAGCAAGAAAGCAAATGAGCACAAAATGTCAATGTCCTTTAACATCAAATCTAACTCTGTGAGTGCTAAAAAGAAATGCATAATGTTTCCCTGAAGCTCATGTGCTCCTTTTCATCTGACACTTCAGTCAAAAATGTTTGTCCATATTGCTTTCCTCCTGCTTTCCTGACAGTTAATTGATTGTGTGTTAGTGTTGATAATGATTTAGCCACACTGCTGATTCTCCATCCCACGCACCCACACACACAAGCACACACAAACACACACACACACACACACACACACACACACACACACACACACACACACACACACAAATACACACGCGCACACACACACACACACACACACACGCACGCACGCACGCACGCACACACACACACACACACACACACACACACACACACACACACACACAGAGGACTACAGCCTTGCAGGAAAACAAATAGTCTAAGGCTGTGATGAAGTTCTTGCTTGTGACAGCTGTGCTGTGGGCCAACGTTAGCAAATGCCATCAATCTTGGCCAGCCCAATCGTTCACCCCTGAGTATACAGAGGCTGAGATGAGCCAATAGTAACACCCAGCAGACATTGTGCAGCTCCGCCCATTAGCGAAAAGGAATCGACAGCAGCCCGAAGGCTAAGGCGATGTGGAGGCTTGTGACTGCAAGCATAGATGGTTTGTGTTTCTTCTTTTTGGGTAAAAGAAAGCACATTTCCTCCAATATAACAATCATAACATGCTATAAAAGTGTCTTTGAGTAAGGCGGGAAGCCTTCTACTGGCCCAGACCTACATTAGTGGTAATTGGTAAATCAGTGGGCCATTAGCCTCCCTGTGTGGTAACCCCAGCAAGCACCACCGTTGCAGGTCCTTGGCCCCACGCCCAGTGGTGTTTCTTATCGGCACTGGCTGTGCCATCCAGAGATTGTCAAGAGACAAATGGCCCTGTCCCCAACCAAGTGATAAAGTGTCTCAGGCCCAAACAACATTAGTCCCCTCACAACTCAACTGTTTACTATGTTGCAGGGGGCTCCACGCTACGCTTTGCCCTGGCCCTGCTAATATGCCATTGCAATGCCCCCGGTGGCATTTTCAGCTCAATTTGGATGCATTGGACTCCACCCAAAAAGATATAGTGTTGGCACCAGCACAGCCCCATTTTATTCTAAGCTGATGCTGGTAGATAAGACAGTGGTGCATCTTGATACACCTTAGTGTATCTATGAAAAGCAACCAGTATGTTTGCCTTTAACAGCTAAAGGGAGTGTACACGATGTAAGTCTCAACTTAGGTTAAAACAATAAAAGTCTAAAGTGAAGTAAGTTGATAGAAGAACTCAAGGTCCTTGTCATATGGAGTGAGGAAGCTTTCGCTGCTTACTGTAATGTTGTTGTAAATGAATATAGGTGGCATCAGAAATAAAGAGGTTTTAAGGTTGAACACTAAGAAGTAGTGTACATGTTTGAATACGGAAGATGACGTTGCATGATGAAAAAACACCAGTGTGTATTAATGTGTTAGGCTACCTTTTTCTGTTAAGTTCAACTTTGTCATATTTAATCAATTTTAGAAACCTTTCCAAATGCATAATGTGTTTTTGTCAGCAGAATCAATCCAACACTGTGCATTAAAATACTACCGCTTTCCCCCTCACTGTTAAGTGTTTATACATGTTATATACTCAGTATACATGATTACACTTTGCACTAGCTTAACACTCTGAAACACTATATTTGAAGAAATAATAGTTTTTCTGTTGCATTCACCAAACAACTATGGAGTGAAATGTCATTCATGTCTAATCATCTTTTTCACAGTGTCCCAATAAAAACCTCTTCTCATATCATTTACATTATAACAGTTTAAATATCTCATCTTGTGTATTTTCTGTTGTTCAGTTCTATGCTTGTATGCTATTTCATGACATTAAAGACACAGAGATGCAGTGAAAGTTTGGTTCATAAATGTCTTTATTTGGCTTTGAGAGGAATATCACTGCATGAGATAGCAGCATGTACAGTCACAGTTGAATAGCAGAGGAGCTGGAAAGTGTCAGCACTCCTCAGCCTCCCCCCAGAAACTAGTGGGATGCAAGTGAAATTTTTTTTTAATCATTTTAACTGTCAGTCATGGTTAAGGCAAGTTTTTTTAATTTATTGTACACACGACAAGCACACATCTATCCCATCCAGCAGATATTCAAGCTCCAAGAGTCAGGCCATGCAAGCATGCCCGTTGGTTGATTCATTTGTCTGAAAGGAAAGTGCATGGGGTGGAACGGGTGAACGGCAGGGAATTCAAACCTCTCAGGGCAACGTTATAGAAAGGGTTACAGTGGAAATAGCCCTTATATACGACTACGTGCCATACAGCCATGACCCCTGTGGCACCTCCACCTGCCATGTACACTCTGAGCTGAGGGCTGTCTATGTCATCACCAGCTGCCTGACAGAGACAGCAACACTCACCTTCCTTTACCAAGCTAAATGAAAACAAAAGCACCAATTCCTTTGTATGAGGACAAAGACGAGGGCTTTGTTTTCTCTATAAAATAGCTACACAAAGTAGATTTGAAGATAAATATTTAACATTTGATAGATGGCTGATGAATTCATCGACAAATGAATCAATCAAAGGGGGGATAATTCATTTTCCCAAAAATATATTCATATATATATATATATATATATATATATATATATATATATATATATATATATATATATAGCGGCAATTTAAACTCTACATTTTTCATTCCTGAAGATGCATTTGCTCATTGAGAAGCTGCAGTGCTCCTCCTTTCCATCAACTGAAAACGCCTCCAAAAAATGCCTCCCAACACATTCGTATGTACAGCTTTTTCGGAGCTCTGAGTTGCCATTATTGCCGTGCTGTGACACTGCAGGGAATCAAAGAGAATGGAAAACGGGGGCCCTGAATGGTTCGGTTGGAATATTTCATCTCGTCGTGGTGGAAATGGAATGGAGAGGACTGGAAGAGAAAGAGAGAGAGAGAGAGAGGGGAGGGAGTGGAAAGCATTTCGCCCGCTGCTGCGCTCCTGTGCAACGAGTCGGTCGAGCTACGGCCTATGATCGAATCTTTCACTTGTTGCAGTACTCCCCAACTTTTATATCTGTAAAAATCAAATAGCACCGTTAAAGTTGGACTGGCTGGCTGTTACTCATGCCCCGAGATGTGCTGTGCGTTTTGTCTCAAAAGTCTGTGTGCTGACATTGGGGGGTTTGGATTGCTGTGAATAACGGGTCATTAATGGCACATTCACTGTTGCTAGGATGAGGAACAAAATCTTTTCCACCGTTTTTTAAACACGGGGCACTTTATGACATCATGCTCGCTTAATGCACGTCTCCCTGCACTTAATGTAAATGATTTCAACTCTTCCACCGTTACAACACACCCATCCCCTTTCTATAGCTCCTTTCTCCAGCTAAAACCGTTTGTTCTAACCACTGCTGAATTACGAGACTGAAAAACACAGAAAGGTATGATGAGGCATCCCAAGTGTGCAGAAACTGCGTGTGTTGGTGTGTGTGAGTGTGTGTTTGTGACATAGATGACGTGAACAGAAACCACTGTACTGTAGCTCCATATAGTAAGTGACAGTTGTGATGAGGTTTGTGTAGGTATTGATGGTGATGAAAATGAGGATGATTCGGTAACACAAGCAGTTTAGCTCTTGCTGTTCTTGTTGGCGGGGCCCTCCTTCTTCTGCTCCTTCTCATCCTTCTCTTTCTGCTTGTCTTCCTCCTCCTCTTCCTCCTCTTCCTCCTCCTGGTCGTCTCCCTCCTCTCCCTCCTCTCCCTCTTCTCCTCCCTCGTTCTCCTCTCCCTCTTCCTCCTCTCCTTCAACCTCCTCTTCCTCTTCCTCCTCCTCTTCCTCAGGCTTGGCTCCGTACTTGCGGTAGGAGCCTAGGGAGTAGGAGCGTGGGGCCGAGGTGTAGGAGAAGCCCTGGTAGCCCGACTGGACCATGGCCCCACCCACGGAGCTGAGGCGGCACTCCTCGCCCTCCAGCAGCTTCCTGTATAGACAAAGAGACAAAGGGACACAGACAAGAGATGATGTCGTCCTCTAATTTAGTCTGGTGTCGTTGCTATATTTATCTCAGCATACTGTATTTCTCATCCACCGGGGATCGAATGTCAATGGACTATCAGTGGCGACACCTACCGCTGTCTGTTTTGGTGTAATTTTCCCAGAATGTTGACACATTTGCCGAGTTGGTTTGTTGTGAGGGTTCACGTCAGGTATCACTTCTGATACTCGTGTTACAGCGGGGAAAATAGCTGACATGCTTGAGTGAATGAGGGACATCGGATAGGATTCGTAATGCAACAATCGTAAGCCACACTTTTCAAGATGAAAATAGTTGAAGAATGATTTATTTGTATATAGTATAGATTTTCCATTGTGCCTTAACTTTTTATTTTCTATGATTTACTGTGTATATGTACAAACGCATTGTGGGGAAAGAGAGAGGGGTACTTTAACAATGATTGTACTCCATCAAGCCCACTGAGGCAATTTGTGATATTGGGCTATATAAATAAAAACTGATTTGATATATGACATTCATCAACAGTCCCCAGACTGTAATCAAACCAGGGATTTGGTGAAGGTATAGTATGCATGTTAGAAACTAGGCCACCCATGATAGTTTCATTTTAAGAATGCATAAAATAAATGTTGGCCTACAAATTAAAGTGGCTACGCGCAACTTTGAGTTGTGTTGATTCTAGCGCCATCGTTGGACAAAAGCGGAAGCGTCTTTACAACAAGGGTGCCTGCTGTTCTAAAGATATTTGGTAGCGTGTCTAAAGTAAAAATAGAATAAGGTGAAAACTTGTACTTGAAATTCTTGTCTCTCAAATTTAAAACTTTAAACTTGCTATTTAAACTTTCCACAACTAAACAGAGTGTTTTGCCTTACTGGCCTGCCTTGTTGACCAAACCTCGGAAAAGAGTTTTGACCTGTAAGAGATCCCCAGAACTATGATGAACTAAAATATGAGGGCGACATAAACAAAATGCAAAATACAATGATTACTTTCCAAACCCAAGTTCAGGTTGGTTCAATCTTCCAAACTGACTGCTGCTGTGGTGTTTGTAATGTAACCGACCTGTAGGCAGCGATCTCAATGTCCAGCGCCATCTTGACGTTGAGCAGGTCCTGGTATTCACGCAGGTGACGGGACATCTCTCCTTTGGTGCTGCGCAGGGCATCCTCCAGCTGCTGAACGGTCTCCTAAATGCACACACACACACACACACATGAATATAAAAAGAAAGGATTAGAACAAGATGTGATGATAAACTAAATGTGCTGCTAATAAAGATCTACAGAGATCCATTGTGGCCAGGTCTCGCTAGCAAAAAGGCTTCCACCTTTAATTTGACCTACCCAATTCATTATAGGATCATTCATGCAAAATAACAAAAAAAAATAAAAATAGAATAAAAATCAATCTATCACACTACATGGTGTCGTTAACCTACATGCATGTCTCCCATTTCGTTGTTGTGACGGTCCTCCATCTCTGCGATCTGCCTCTCCAGGGCCTCGTTGTGGCCCCTGAGTGACTCTACCTCCAGGGTGCGGGCCTGCACCTGCCTGCGGTACTCGCTCAGCTCCTCCTTGGAGTGCTTGATGGCGTCCTGGTTGCGTGCAGCTGCCTCGGTCACGCTGGCAAACTTGGAGCGGTACCAGTCCTCTGCCTGGGACTGGTTCCTGGCAGACAGGGTCTCGTACTGAGAGCGGATGTCCTTCAGCGCGGCGGTCAGGTCCGGTTTAGTCATGTCCATCTCAACGGACATCTGGAGGCAAACAGAAAGGCCCACATTGTTAGTACGTTTAGTTTAGCTTTAAGGCAACTGCTTAATTGTTCACATTCCGTTTAAATGCTTATACACTATTGTGTTTATGACTACATTTTTAACCTTGATAAACAATATTCATTTCGATTAAGGAAAGGATTTTGTTTGCCAACAAGAACAACAAAAAGTTTAAAGGTGCCTATGTAAAGTCATAGAGCAGGGTGGTGAACAAGATGTCACTAGTTTGAGTCCTTGCTTTGGGAGGGGAAAGAGCCTTTCTGTTTTCCTGGGCAGTTGACTTGATTTGTGTCAGTCAGTTGTTCTTTGAACAGAGGTGAGTGTAATTTAAAGATACTGCATTGCACACACAGCACACTGATTTACTGAGCTTGTTCAATTTCACCATGGGTGACACTGAAAAAGCCTTTTAAGCCACTGTAGCCTGATAGTGATGATGTTAGAATCTCAAAAATATTTGTTTCTTTCATTTTTATTTTACTATTAAGTATAATTTAACTATAATAAATAATATAAAATGTTTGCAGGTAAATGTTATCTGCTATGTCGCTCTCATCTGTGTGCTGCAGTTGGACTGTATTTCACCTGGTGACACACACACACACACACACACACACACACACACACACAGTAGCATATATGCATAAGGTGAGCAGGACATTGATGAGCTGAGGTGGACTGCTGCAGGACTGATGAATGCACTGCTGACTCAGGATTTTCTCCTGGGGGAAAAGATGCGCTGTCAATAGCTTACATGGCAATTATACAGCCTGCAGGGGAAAGAGGAGAAACCCCGGAGGAATCTACCCAGAAACCGTCACTGCTCTGACTGCATGTCGTATTTTATACTGCATGTTCAATATATCGATTTCTGCTGAGAGTTGCGGTGGAAGTGACTTATGTGACGTTATTCACTTCCGTGTCTTTGGGTTTTCTTACATTTTGTTTGCTGCATCTGCTGTTCCATAGTTACATAATAACTCAGCTTACCTCAAGGAGATTATTATATTTCTACACATGTCGATATGGTTGAGGGTTTTGTACATTAAAACCACTCCTGCCATAACCCCTACTGACCTACCAAAACTCTTTACACTTTTTCTTGAAAATACCTTCACATAGGCTATATTTGTTTTGCTGCTGGGCAAAAAAAAAAGTTAACATCGAAATGAACACAAACACAATTACAAGTGTACCTCATAGGGGCTGGTTCAGTCTGCAGCCCCTTGGGACGACCACACCCCTGATTTATGCGCTGTTTCTCCGCATTTTTCTCCCCCTCCTCCTCCCCCTCCCTTACTGAAAACATCACCACATTCTCACCGAAATATTAGCCAGCTAATGGCGGAACTTACGGTAGCCTTAGTTTACAATGACCTTGCTGCACTAAACGTAGCCTATGAAGGCTATAAAAGCGGATACTCCTGTTACACGAAACTCACATCATATTATCACGGAGAATTAGGCTACAACTTAACGGCATACTTTGTACAAAATGGCAGGGACGGCCAGAGGCTAAAACTACCTGCAAAAACAAACAGACAAGCTGTGTTGGCCATTAACATGTTGTAAAGTTGGAACGTGGGCACTTATTAAACTGAGGAGCGCGAGACCCCCCGGTTTATGAGAGGGAGGGAGGGACAGCGCGCGGTGCTGAAACGGAACTGCAGTGCCATCAATTATCCAGTGCGCAGTAGTTTTAGGTGAGAGACGCAGTATGTGCCTCTACAGGAAAAGTCAGAGTTATGTTATGTCTTCAAGGGCAACCCTGTTGCTGCAGCAGGTTATTGAACTCCTGGAATACTGCGGGAAACGTGCACATAATGTAAACAGTAACCTATGTAAACAGTTGTAGTGGACTATAAAGATTGTATCGGACTTTTCTTTTTCCCTATAACTTTTTTTAAAAATTGTATTTGCTTATTTTATTGTCTTTCAATTGCAATTTCTTTTAACTTTTAACAATCTGTTTTTGCTCTATGGTATGCCCTTGTAGAACACTTTGAAGAACCCTGTGTATGAATTGTGCATTATAAATAAACTTGCCTTGCCTTGTGACATTTTCTGTTATTAAAACATGTAATGGTCTAGTGAAGCTATTTGGGAAATACATGGATTAGCCTTCACGAAGTTTATCACTGTAAAGTCAGCCCACAAACTTCACTACCTGTAGCTGTTTTACAGTGATCAGTTGACTCATGGTAAAACATTTGGGTGTGTGACAAAGCGGGACCTGTCGCCTACCTGCGTGGCCTGCATAGACGCCTGCATCTCCACCAGCTCTTCCTCATGAACTTTCCTGAGGAAGGCGATCTCGTCCAGCAGCGACTCCACTTTCTTCTCCAGCTCCAGACGCACCATGGTGGCGTCGTCCACGTCCTTGCGGAAGCCCTTCAGGTTGCCCTCCGCCTCCTCTCGCAGCCTGCTCTCCTCCTCCAGCTTCTCCCTCACGCGCTCCAGCGTGTCGTTCATCTGCACGCAGTCCAGGTGCATCTGGCTCTTCTCGTGCGTCAGCTCCTCAACACGCGCCCGCAGCTCGCGGATCTCCTGCTCGTAGAGCTCGTGCAGACGTGACGGCTCGTTGTTGCGCTGGCGCAGCATGGTGACCTCCGCCTCCAGCACCTTGTTCTGCTGCTCCAGGCTGTGGACCTTCTCGATGAAGGACACGAAGCGGTCATTCAGGCCCTGCAGCTGCTCCTTCTCGTTGGTGCGGACGATCTTCAGCTCGTTGGTGACCGCGGTGGACTGGGTCAGGTCCACGGAGTCCTGCATGGAGGAGAAGGCGCGGCCGGGCGCCGCCGTCCTGCGGTAGGTGTTGGAGGAGGAGGACATGGCGGAGGGAGACCCATAGGTGCGCTGCTGGTTGCGGTATCCCGCAGACTGCAGGCGGGACGGGCTGCTGCCCACTCGGCCGGACCGGGGCGCGTCTCCGAAGATCTTCCGGTAGGAGCTGCTGCTGTAAATGTCGCCGGAGTAACTCATGTTTCCTTTGCCTTGGTGGTGCCCGGTCGAGGAGAGAGAAGAGAGTGTGTGGAGTTTGGGAGTGCGTGAGGGTGAGTGTGGGAGAGAGAGAGAAAGAGTGAGATGCGAGTGATGTCTGGCCAGGACAGGTGCTTTTATAGCGAAGGCGCCGGCGCATCATTTGACGCAGGGACAACAGAAGATGAGGGGAAACCTGCAAGCTTTTGCAGAAAGCCTCCGCCCTCTGGGGACACACGAATTCACTCATGCGGCTCCTCTTTTCTGCCTCATAGTTAAGGCGTCAACACACACCAACTCTGACTGAAGATCACGTTTTGTGAAGGGGCTTTATTTGTATAACTTAGACATCTATTGAACTTCAGTTTTCACAAAGTTTAGACTTATAAAATCACTTCATGGTAAAATCACACGTGTGTTCTCATGTTTCCCAGTGGGACTGTCTCATGTTGCCCCTAAACTGTCCACTGTCATTGCAGTTTTTCTTTGCTGTCCCAGCAGAATGGCAAAGGGGATCGATGTGTCGAGCTTTGCGCCATGCGGCCATGGGTGTGTTTTTTTGCTGCTGCAGTCCCGCATCCAGCCCCAACGACCACCGCAATATCGGAATACGGGATGAGACTCATTATAGTGGCCTGATTCTCCCAACAACCATCGCAGTGTATCATATACAGCCCTGGGACGAGGACGAATAAGTGGTGGATTGGTCATTTGATAGTTAGATGGCCGTGACCTCCTGTGGGTCATCGTCATATTGCATATCACAACAACAACAATAAGAACACCACATCATATAACAGAACAAGTTCGCTATGGTGTTGCCCATATAAAAACACTGCAGTCCTCTCCATTAGTCATCAAAATCTCCAAAACCTTCTCCAGTTCAGTTCATTTAAATTCTAATCACTTAATTTGTTTCCACAGGGCAAATAAAAGTCACGTCGAAAATAAACACATAGACATAATCCACATAAATTACAAAGACAATGTAAAAAGAAGAAGAAGAAGGACACAAAGTCATGCTCAATGCTGTGCATATTAAGAGCTTAGAGAAAAGTAGGCTTACATGATGTTTTCTTTTTCCTGCATATACACTCTTTGTAATTTAGATCACTAGAACTATTTGTGTACATGGCTGAAACTACATTTCACAAGTGTGCAAGATTCAAACATTCCAAACAGTCCTGATCCAGAGTATACTATCATCACATAGCCTAAAGTATTCAAATTATGTTGCTAAGCAGGCTAGTCACGTCGGGCCTCTGTGTGTGTGTGTGTGTGTGTGTGTGTGTGTGTGTGTGTGTGTGTGTGTGTGTGTGTGTGTGTGTGTGTGTGTGTGTGTGTGTGTGTGTGTGTGTGTGTGTGTGTGTGTGTGTGTGTGTGTGTGCGTGTGTGTGTGTGTGAGGTGTTTTAGTGCTGCGCAGAGCTGTCGCTGGCCTTGGTGCTGATCCAGGCTGAGTGCACGAGTAGGCCTACGGAGGACCACGCCCGTGTAAAGGGGAGTGAAACGCAGCAGCCACCCACGGGACTGCAGCCTCGCCACCTACAAACAGCACACAAGGCGCCTCCAGTTAGTACTCCTTGTCCCATGCACTGCCAGTCTGGAAAACAGCCCAACCAGTGAAAATGTGAGACACTGTCCCTGCCAAGTCATCCTAAATAGCCCCAGACTGTTTGTGATAAAACTGCTTTTACAGTGGGGATAAAAAGAGTAGCTTTTAGACTTTCTAAACGATGTAATGATTTTAAAATAGAAAAGTTGGAAACAAGATCACTGGAAATTTGGCCTTGAGTCAAATGTATTGCCATTGGGAGGGCGTGCTTGTTCAGCAACAACATAAACAATTCCTATCTTAAATCCTTGTCGTAAACACATTAAAGTGTATTTACGATTGGTTTTACTGCAATTCAGCTGGTTTGGATTTCATGTGTGTCTTTATATAGGCTATATATAGGGGAGAGTGGGGTAAGTTGTGCCAATGGGGAAGTTGTGCCACCCCTTGTTTCTACAAAACCATAGAATAAATTGGAAATGTGACCACATATTTAAGAAGAGCCATCCATTTGACTCATCCTGTAAAGAAGGGAGAAACATGCAATAAGATATAAGCACGTTTAAGCTCAAAATTAATTTGAAAGGCTTTTTTGCCTTTCAAATTAAAGTTTCCATGATCAAGGTTTTTTGATTATTGTGTCTGAACAATTACAGACATGTTTGAAAACATTTGACACATGTTTTAGTGCTTTAGTATGCTACACTTTGTGTCTATATAGTTAGCACGATGTCAGCCCTAAACTGCTGCATCATGCTTATTATTCAAAATTCTGGGGTTGGGGTGATTTGTGCCTGGGATGAGTTATAAGCAAGTAAGTAAGTAACATGTATTTATAAAAGCACATTTATAACAGTTTGCACTGTCCAAAGTGCTGAACATAGTGCATTCAGTAGGTAAAAAATGAAGGTAAAATAACAATAACAAAAATAAAAGACATAAAGCCCAGACATCCACATATAAACAAAGATAGTAGTGCAGAGATAAGATAGTTAATGGGGAGGAAAAAACCAGGGTGTACAGATGGGTTTTGAGCCTTTTAAAGGCAGAAATAGAGGGGGAATCGAATATGCCAGGTGGCAGTTGGTTCTACAAGGGCGGAGCAGCTAGTGCAAAGTAAACTTCTAGTTGTGCAATTGGCATGGCTGTATACGCTGGTCACCAACAGAAAGTGATTGTCTACAGTAGCTCAGAAGAGACTGACATCTCCATTCCACTTAACGACACCACTGATGAGAGTTCAGATGGCCAGAAAGATGATGATGGTGACTTTGTCATTGTGAGCTTTGCAGATAAAAACATTAGATCTGCTAGGCCTTGTTTAAGAAAATTTTCCTTCAATCTTTGTAAAATATCTACTTTAAATAAACCTTAAATAAGTCATTGTCTTATGGATTTGTCTTGCATTACAGTGTATGAGCTATGCAGTATATTAATTGCACAATTTACCCCATGGTATTCTCTCTTGTGACACAACTTACACCACACCGGGGGCAAGTTGTGCCACAAGACAACTTTTTTTCCGAAAGCTATATTTCTTGAACAGTTTACTTCAGATCCAAAGTTATTGTTGCCGGGGATGCACAACACCCTGAACTATATGTACATATTTGAGATATTGGAGACTTTACTGTCAAGGCCTCACTTTAAAGTCACTTTGAGTAAAAAGTGGCACATCTCACCCCACTCTCCCCCTATATATATGTGGAGAGAATGATTTTAAGGCCTCTTCTTATTTTATTCCACACAGTGGGAATCATTTTAATAAACACTTTATGTTTTGTTTTTTTAACCTTTATTTATACAGGTATATCCCATTGAGACCGAAGACTCTTTTGCAAGGGAGACCTGTTTTCCTTTCCAACGTTAGCATTCACACACACATTCGTACACCGATAGCAGGCTAACTTTCGACATTCACACAAAGCAAGGTGGGTTAAGTGTCTTGTCCAAGGACACGACAACTATGACACAGGTGGCAGGGCGGGGATCGAACCTCCAACCCTTTGATCATCGGCCAACCCGCTCTACCAACTGAGACACAGTCGCCCCTATGTTTGGCTTTTGGGGATATATAGACAGACAGACAGACGGACGGACGGACGGATGGATGGACGGATAGATAGATAGATAGATAGATAGATAGATAGATAGATAGATAGATAGATAGATAGATAGATAGATAGATAGATAGATAGATAGATAGATAGATAGATAGATAGATAGATAGATAGATAGATAGATAGATAGATAGATAGATAGATAGATAGATAGATAGATAGATAGATAGATAGATAGATAGATAGATAGATAGATAGATAGATAGATAGAGATTGAGTGATGGATGACATTGATAGGGGTCTTTTGGTTTTTACGTACACATGTTAACCACTAGGGGATGCTAAAGCACCAGTGGTTCTCACGTCCAGCAGACCTTAGCTGATGCTGAGCACGTGTAAACAAAAACCTCATACTCATTCTTGTGACAGCACCACTTTCATGTTATAACTTCTCCATTCTAAGATCACTTCAAATGCTATATACATGTGTAATTACCTCAATAAACTGGACATTGAATGTCTACTTTGTAAAGATATTATGTGGACATACTGTATAATCATGCATTTGAGCCCACCAATAGAGGACTGTGATGCATTGATCAGCCCCCCCAAGGTCACTCAACTGGTCAGGTCCCATGGTGCAAAGCTGCAGGGCACCACACGAAATACACAAACACTCTCCACATGATGTCAGCTAACTCCTCACATCTCCCGCTTCGGCTTCACAGCCAGGTAGCAAAACTCAGTGGACCACACAAGCAAGATGACGCTTCAGTTCACCAAGGCTGAAAACTCTTCAGTAAATACACACTCCTACAGAGAGACTTGTGTTTTGTGTGTGCAAGAGAGAGGGAGAAAGAGGAGGGTCCTGTAGCATTATACCACAGCCGCTCAGCCATTTTTCTTTAGTTACAAAGGGGGCCTGTTGAAAAGGGAGGGGGCCAGTGACTCAGCAGGAAAACACAGGTAGCCATGAAGTGTCTGATTCCTATCCGTGAGCGTAGGTTTTGTTCCAACTGTAAGGGTGGGACACATCACAACACTTCATTTCCTGCATTCTGGTGAATTTTTTTATGCTCCAATTTGTGCCTTTTTTTCATCAATTTGTGGAGGAAATTTCTTTATTTCTGTAAAGGAAAAGATAACATTCAGGTTCCTGGTGGCACAGATCAGATATAATGGAATATAATGCAGGAAGGCTCAGAGGCATTCTGTATTGCTTTCAAATATGCATTCTCCTGTTCAAAAAAACATCTGCAGATTCAAATCATACACATCACACTCGTTTTGGGATGTTTCTTTTTGTTCATCTCAACAACAGATCTATTAGTGAATGAGACCTAGTTAAAGCCTTAATAAGCGCCAGAATTTAAATCTACAGTAAAGTCATGACATTCAAAATCCTTATCTTTACAATCAAGAATTAGGCGACTCTTACACGTCCCATATTAGACACTTGACACAATCTAATTCAGAAACATGAAGGTCAAAAAGGTAAGTATATTGGGCTTAACATTTTGGAGGTCCACGAGATTAAGATAGTATGGTCCACTTTAGGGTTGTCTGAAATCATTGGGAAATATATAGTCATAGGTCAGAAGGATATATAAATGTTTTGACTCCCTGGTATTATTTTTACCTAATTGTTTTTTGGGGGGGGCCTTTCTTACTTTTATGAGGGGGACAAATGTACCTCTTCTTAATATTGAGGAAGACAAAAATCTCCATTTGATTAGTCAACTGGTGCACTCCATCAAGTGGCTGGGTTTGCTGGGTCATTTCATCGCATCAATAAGCAACTAGCACATTACAGTTTTTGCCTAATGCTTACACACTGATAGTGGTTGCTAGGCCCAAAGCATCACAACCTCTAACTTTGGTGACCATGCCCTAAACACAAGCACCAACCGCACAAACACAAAATATGCTTTGCACTGTGTTTGAAATTCTCCAAAACACTTCTTGCAAAACACTACACACAGTTTTTTACACAAGACACATTGTTCAAAAATGAAATCTCCTGCAATCATTGGGAAAACACATCTATGTAAAATATTAAACACATCCAAACTTGGAAAAGCACACAGACTTACACACATGGAATGTACAAAATAAAGCTAATTGAATACCAATCAGTGTGAGCCTTAGCATTACAAATAGACTTCAGGTGAGCTCAGCTTCTTTGTGAGACAGTAAGAGTCAGGGGAAGAGGACAAGAGAGAGCGGTAGGAGGAAGAGGACAAAGAAGGCAACAGACGGAGACAGGGTCACTATAGTGGACCATGTTATAGATCATGGCCTATCAATGTAGGAGCCTGGGCAGAAAGTCCAGCCCAACTACACAATAGCTCCATAATTAGGACATTTAGACTGGATATCAGGAATATTTTTTGCTGTTGGTTCTCAAAGGATGACATTGCATGTGATGTCGATGAGGCAATGTGGCCAGACGCAAACAGGAGGCGGTATCCAAAGGGTTCATAATCCTCCTGCCCCATTCCTTACAACACTTATTTTTTTAATTTTCTCGTATTTGTTTCAGAGTTTACAGTATAGTAGTGACACACTGAATTGCTTCTTGAAGTGCATCCTACCTATTGTTTTTTTTGTTTGCCAAAACCATGACATTGCAAAATACACTTTTTTTTCCAGAAGCTTTTTTATTTTTATTTTCATATGTCTAGATGAACTGTAGTGAATCAATCTTTCACGAAAAAAATCAGTATGAGACTTCTAAAATCAAAAACCATCCAAAGTACTGAATACAGCTGTGTTTTGCATAAAGCACATCTGTGTGTTGTTGCTGTTTGGAAAGAGTAATTCAAAGGTGCGTGTGTGTATTGTTTTGATGCTAAAACCAGTTTTGAGATGGGATTGTTAGGTTTTGTTTCAAGAGTTTCATTTTGCCGTATAAGTTAGAAGTTTATCTCCATGTGCTTTGTCTCATTCGGCCTGTGTGTTAAGTTTTGACACATTGGGCCAAAGTCTGCAACATGTGTGTAAGCAATCGGCAAAAACTGTAACACAAAAGACAACAGTGTGAAGAATGTGCACAATCAGGACCACAGTGAGCTGTCTTGAGCTGTCCCCCTTACATTGCCTCTTGCTTTGCGGCCTTTGCCAGTGGTCGGATTTCACAGGAAATATCCAGTGATGTTTTACAAGAGAAAAACAGGTAGAGGGCGCCATTCCTCCAGCAGAAATAGAAAGGAACCTTTTCATTCTCCAGAGTTTGCTGCAAATGGTAGAACATTGTGAAAGATTGATGGGAAAATGTCCTCCACAATAAAACACACAGAGCAAACAGTAGGCTGAAGTAATATTTGGCACATTCAAAACATGAATCCCTCATTGATTCACATGTTTAATCATGATTGATAAATGTGTACAAGAACCCAAATGTAATGTGAATGGGTTATGTGCTGGACTACTTCTTGGTGCAGAAACCTTCTAGAGTCAAACAGGAGAGGCTCCATGAAGTCCCTGCTCCTGGTCAACAAAAATAATCCAGAACAAAGCCCACGCAAGACCACAACTTTTCAACACTTTGGGGTTGTATAGATGAAATTAACTGTAAAGGTGGTAGGTGAATGATTTCTTCCACTCTCCATTCTTTATGATAAATTAAGCGTTTGCTAACTTCATCTTCGTGATAAGCGATAGAAAAAAAAGAAAAATAACATGGAAGTGGTATCAATCTGTTTATCAATCTGTATGCAAGAAAACAAATGAGCCCATTTCTCAACATGCATCTGTTGGCTGGGGTGTGAAAGATGAGACTGTGTGCCAGGGGCCGGGAGAAAATACTGTTTATTTACCATGTCCCCAAGAGGTCCGATGCCGGTAACGCGTTACTAAGTAACACGTTACCGGCATCACTGGTCCCCACACACACAGCGACCCTAAACACTGCTGCTGCTGCTGCTGCTGCTGCTGCTGCTGCTGCTGCTGCTGCTGCTATCCCCCCACTGTGGGTTCATCTCATTAATATACTTGTGAACACCGTGAACACTGTGCCAAAGTGCAGCCACTACCTTTTTATTCTTTCAAACTATTGATTTTTGGAGCTGGAAATAAATATCACGATATGTTGCTGTAACAATTATTTTTAGCATAATGTATATATATACAGTCTACATATACAGAATATATATATATATATAAAACCGAAAGTTCCCAGATCTCCATGGAGGCCCCGGCACAACCCTCTCCAGCAGGACTGCTCCTTTGAAAATCCTTTCCCTTCGGACGCTTTGATATGCCAGGTGTTATTCACCAGCATTAAGCGAGGGTTTCTGTGGAGCGCTTTACTACGTGTCACACAAAGGCCACTCAGCTTCCTGGCTTTTGTTCTGCCTCCGATGCACTGATCTTGTCTGATGTGCACTCTTCTCTCCGCTCCCCCAGGGACCCCTCTTCCCACATGGAGACCATCTCCTCCATCTGTTTGCATATACACACACACACATGCAAAGCACACACACACACATGCAACGCACACACACAAACACACACAAACACACACACACACACACACACACACACAAACACACAGGCACACACATGCAAAGCACACATACATGCACTTGTCTATCTCTTGATCTGGGCCATCGTCAGCTGTGATGGAGGATGGTCGTGTAGGGCTGTTGTCACTCAGCCACTTACTGCAATGAAACCATGATCTATCACATCACCACACTGTCTGCCTACTGCAGGGTTTCTGGTCAGGAGATAAGGCTCAGGTTAACTCATTCAAATTGGATGGAAGTGGTCTTACTGAATGGTGAATAATAGTAACATGATACTGTACTATGTGCTGTCTACAATTCACTGAACCTTTTAACATTCCAGTGAGACACCTTCAAAATGATGTGTGTGATACAGTTTATTTATTGAATGCAATGATCTTTATAACAATAGATTGCTATGTCAATGGGGGGGGGGGGGGGGGGGGGAGCAGCAGAATAAACCAAAACTTTAAAGGTTAGGGACTGTAAATCCAAAACAACGAGCCAGAAGAAGCTAAAACTATACTCTACCGGCTATGGCTGGCAATCCCCAGTGTGTTCATCGCCATGACTGACCCTCTCACATTACATTAAGTCATACAATCGTTTCTTTATATCAACGTATTAATTAGCTCAGCTTTAGGGCTGATCGAAAGTGCAAAATTCTTTTAGCTTTCAAAGGCAAGACATTTTAAGATTAGGATCCATTGGGATAACACAAAACTGGTTTAGGCCACTTCACGTTGATAACTACTTTTTAGACTTCATTGGAAGGTTTTTGTGTTCCATCAGTTACAACCCATGTTGATTGGAGATCTGTTAAATTGTATTTTAGACCTATACAGACCGCCATGTGATGATCAGTCATGTAGCCTACACAATGATTATGACCCTCTGACTTGTCATAGCAAGGACAATGCAGATGGTAGTTACCAACAATAGTGAAGGCTCAGGAACAATAAATCTACAGTGAGCAAGCCTGTTTTGCAAACACTCTTTATCATACAACCACCATGAGTGTGTGGTGAATCAGAGGGTGCAGGGAGTCATTATGTGCTCTCCGTCAGTGACTTGATGTCTATAAGTGATTGAATCGCTATGTACCAACTCAATTGTTCCCAAGGGCCCCGGTGTTTGTTTCCATAGCACTCGTCATTTGTTGTTTGATTGTGGTGAGTGTTGTTACTTGCATAACAAAATGCAGATTTGAGTGTGTGTGTGTGTGTGTGTGTGTGTGTGTGTGTGTGTGTGTGTGTGTGTGTGTGTGTGTGTGTGTGTGTGTGTGTGTGTGTGTGTGTGTGTGTGAAGGTGTGTGAAGGTGTGTGTGTGTGTGTGTGAAGGTGTGTTTTGTGTGCAGGTGTGTAAGACCGGTTGGAAAGTCCCTGGAGGCGAAGGTCAAAGGAGACTGGGCGTGCAGGTCCTGGATAAGCTGCTGGATTTGACTAATCTGACAAGCCAGGTCATGAAGAGGTGGGTCAGTAGGTCTGGGACTCTGACACATAGCCACAAACAAACACGCACCACTTATACAACTCATGTCAATAACATTTCTGTACACACACACACACACACACACACACACACACACACACACACACACACACACACACACACACACACACACACACACACACACACACACACACACACACACACACAGGTAGGTAATGTCAATACACTTAGCTGGAGCATGTGGTGCTTGGCTCAGGCTAAACTGCAATGCAGTGTCCGTCTTATGTTTCATGTGCAGATTAAGCAATTAAACCAATGGTGTGCCTTTGGTGTCCACGTTTTCAGTGCTTTACAGTGGGATGTGCCTGGAGGAATAACATATAGATAGATACATAGTTAGATAGTTAGATAGATAGATAGATAGATAGATAGATAGATAGATAGATAGATAGATAGATAGATAGATAGATAGATAGATAGATAGATAGATAGATAGATAGATAGATAGATAGATAGATAGAGATCGGTGACTGCCTGAATACATAGTTGATTGCAGTGTCCTACCAACCCATTTACGCATGACTATACTAGCTCTGAGTTTCTTAAGTTTAAGCTAACTGCGCAACCACAATGACTTTGAAAATACCTTGTTACCAAGAACAGACACAAACTGAGTCGTGAACTTAGCTGCAAGTATTAAAGATCCCCGACTTTGACTGTGTGTCTTTAAAAACCTTGTGTCATACAGTGAACTCTCATTTCAGGCTGAACAACCAGAAATGTGCTTAGTTTACAATGAAAACAACACGTTCAAATGTCAGTGTGCTGCATTGTGGCGTTGATGAAAATGTATTAGACATGCCCTTTATCCAGAAAGGCCTGGGTACATGCTTTCTTTATAGGTCCATCGGTACATATGAGTATTTCTACATGTCCTCTATTGGGAGCTCAGTCCTTAGGCAGCAACATAACAGGTCCTACGAGACCTACAATATATTGAAATGGTATTGGAGCTCTATAGCAAGGCGTTCCTTGGCTCTCCATGGTGGAAGAAAAAGAGTTCCCCTCCCCCCTCAGCTAGCAAGCTCCAGAAGGGATGAGGGATGCTTCTCAAGATGCTCACCCCCCCCCCGCCCCCTCTTCTTTCTCCTCCTCCACGCATTGTGTGTGGGTTGTTGAGCAGCAGTCAGATGGCTGCGATCATACAAACATAGGATTTGGCCAGAAGATTACTCTAAAACACACTGGAGGGGCTGACAAGGATCAAGCCCACGTGAAAAAAAAGCTCATCACTGTCTATTGACCCTCATAAAGATTTACTCAGTGTATGAAGTGCAGTGGGTTGAGTTTTGTTGCTTAAAGCACTTATTTGTTCTTAGAATATAAAATCACCAGACAAACTTTTGTGTCACCAATAAAGACAATGACGAGGTGATAGGTAGGTAAACAAGGGTTTCAAATGTTTTATTCCTTTAATATCAATGGCAAATATAAATTGCTGCTCCACAATTCATTTCCAAAGGTTTGTTTTTATTTATTTGTTTCCCCCCCACATACATTTGAAGTGATTTATTCAAGTGTCCAAATTCAACAAATCTTTAAAAAGTTAAGTGCACTAAACGCCCTCGTTTAGGTAATTGTTCAACATACAAGACGTTCAACCTCTCTGAGGAGTAAGGCTGCGACAATGTTCACGGAGCTGTGTCTGTGTAGTATTTGTGTGTTTATTGTGTAACGCATGAAAGCACCACGCCTTAGACAGTTACAATGGGGAGGAGGAATGGCCTTTTGGTGGTATGTTGATGCATCGTATGCACTCATACGTATAATATGCCTTAGTTGGGTAGTACATTTGTGTCTTTTTTTAGAGGCATTGTTTGCCACTTTGTATGCAGGGACAACAATGTGCAACAATCAAATACACACACAGGATGAACACAAGTTTCCCCCTGACGCTAAAAACCTGTAGCTTAAACAACTGGTCTGACTGTATAGTCTTGTTCTTTGAGAGATTCCACAACTGCTTCTTAAGGCAGATGCTTGAGAGCACCGGGGTCTTTATAGACGGGACGGAGGGCTGGAGAGGGTGAGGAGAAATAGTTGCACCCGCGCCATGGATGCCGACGCAGCAAGTGGAGGAGGGGGATCGCATACATACAGGAAAACACACACACAAACGCTCTTGTACTTCTATCTTTGTGAGGACATTAATTGACATAATGCATTCCCTAGCCCCAACCATTAGAACTAAATGCCTTACCCCAACCCCCACACTAACCATAACCTTATTCTAACCCGAACCTTAAAAGCAAGTCTAAACCCTCGAACAGGCTTCTGAAGAAGCGAATACCGGTCAAAATGTCCTCACTTTGCAAAAATGTCCTCTCCCGAGAATTACAAAATGAAACGGGTCCTCACAAAGACACCTGTACAAGTACAAACACACACTAACACACGCGTAGATTGGCGAGAATACAGACAATGGGCCAAGGATGGACAAAAGGGAGGAAACAGGACACTCCCATAGACAGACAAATGCTTAGGTTAATACATGTAGACTTTGTCAAGTGTACTTTTTTTTACTCTTTTTACGAGTAAACAAATGAACAGAAAGCTAGAACAGGAACATAGCCTTACAATTATTGTTATTATTTCTTTAAAACCACCCACCCTCTACCACCCCAAAAAATTCTCTCTGAAGACAGTGACGAAATAAACACGCGCGCACACACACACACTCACACTCAACACTGTACACACATGCACGCACCAACAGATGGCATTTCAGTGAACGCACCTGCCCACTCACACCTAGTGTTCAAAACATTTCCCCTTATGACGTGGCTAAAACAGTTCCTCTCCGTTTGAAAAGGTTTAAATTTGACGAAAAAAGAAAGCAGCATTCCACACTCAAAAGACTAAACAAACCTTTATGTTTTTTTGTTTTTTTTCCTGATTCATATTCATGCTTTTAACTGGCGGCTGTGGGAGCGGGGGGGGGGGGAGGTTCCTTTGGCACTGTGCTGCCACACACTCTGCAGGGTTGAGGATTTCTACATTCACAAAGAAAATAAAAAAACTGCAATCCTCTCCCCTGTTCGTGACGACTCTAAACGCCAACTAGCACAACAATCTCACCAGGCGGAGCAGCCATTTTGTTTTACGGTTCCCAGGCACGGAGATGGGCAGAACAGGCAACACAGCTCGGCCAGAGGAAAGCCTCACCACCGCACAACTTCACCGCCAGCTCTTCTCACTTTTATTTCATATTTTTTTTGTAGAAATTATTTGTATTTTTTTGTCCTTTTGTTGCCCTGTTTAAAAAGGGCAGGATGGCTTTGAAAACAGCGAAAAAAAGAAGTTATGATCAACCACAAAGAAAAACATTTTTTTTTTTTTTTTTTTTATCTAGTAACACCGTGCCAAAATTTGAACAGACACACAAAGCCTCGAGTCACAAGAGACATTTCTAAATATCTCTATGGATCGACTAGGCTGTGCAAACAAACTACACATAGTAAAACTCTCAATAAACGTAAGCTATGACTAATTAAATACTTTGTGTGTATATATATATATATTTATCTATATATTTAGTATATCTAATAAATACATCTGCTGATAGACATAGAGATCTTACTTTCAACTATTTACATTAAAAAGGTTACATTACATTTTTTTGCAGAAACAACAAATAGCTAAGAAGGCAAGGCAAAGGAGAGAAATTCTGTGGTTTGGACATTTGGGGCTTTTCAGATGTGAAACACGGAGAATGAGTCGGCGTGTTCCCACTGAAAAGTTAAAGCCAGTCATTTTGCTTCAGGGCGACTTGGCTTGACTCAGATTGAACTCTCCCCTCATAAATTATTGGCAGGAACATCCACTCGCCAAAAGAATAAAACTAAAATAATGCTCTCAGTCTTACCTGCCTGTCCTCTCTACATAATGGAATGTGCTCAGGTCTCTTGACTGCTCTCAGTAGATTCTCTCAGGCTTTTCCCTTCCTTGTTAATACCTGGTGAAAGGGGGGCAGTGGAGGAGTAGTGTACGAAAAATGTACGAACCAGCACCTTGCCGAAATATACCTGCATTTGGCCTGGTGGCTGGTGTTCGAAGTTTTCTTAAAAACCGGGCTCAGACGTGACAAACACACATTATGATAAAAAGGATGCTGTAAAAACGCCACCGTCGTCAGAGAGAGGCAGACAACATCAAACCCACCCCCAAAACCCTTCCCATATGCCCCTTCACAATCTCATAGTGCACTATTCTTTGTGGTTGTTTTGTTTTTGTGGCAGATGTGGACAGAAGATTACGAGGAAGATACGAACCATACTGCTATTGGCCCGACAGTTTTAACATCACGCCAACTGTGCTGAGCTCTACGAGGTTTACATTAACGCAACAGTTGGACTGGGAGATTTAAGAGACGACAGCATTTTTTGTCTACAAAAGCAGTTTTAAGTGCTAAATACCATGCAGACTGGTGACTGGTGGGCAGGGCAGAGCTGAGCCCCACGGCACATCAGTGTCACACCTTTGGGAGGACACGGCCTCACTGGGCAACTAAGGGCGATAGAAGGGTGTGTGTATGTATGTGTGTGTGTCTAGGTATGTCTGAAGTAAGGGTGAAATCTCATGAGTGCTTCCCATGGCTCTCAAGGCATAGAAAAAGAGGCAGTGGGACATTGTGTGGTAACATTCTCTGGCTGAAAGTTGTGTTGGTTACGGACGGAGGTGTGGAGTGTCTTTAAATTCCCCTTTAGCTTGGTGCAGAGCGGAGCGGGGGACACCCTCTAGACGGAGCGCTGATGATGTGCTGGATGTGTGCGGCCTGTCTCTTTGGTGCTGCAGTCCCAATGGAAGTCACCGTGGCGACAGGAAGTCTGCAGAGGCCAGACTGGAGAGACCCGGTCGGGCCAGGTAGATAGGTAGAAAGGGGAGGGGCCAGGGAGTTGTGAGACAATCTAAGGACGGGATTGGCTGAGGGAGGAGGAGGTGGGAGGCGTGATAGTGAGCGCTGCGGTCTATAGGCTGCAGCCCAGCTGCTTTGCCGTATCCTGAGTGTCCTGCAGGCGCAGCAGGCTAGCACTAGCATAGCCCTCGTCGCTACAGCTGCTGCGCAGGCTGCCTCGCTCGTCCCCCGAGTCGCTCACGCTGCTGGTGCTCCACTCCAGGTCACCCAGCAGGTAGTCTGTCCCCTCCACGTCCACATCCAGGTCCTCTGTTGGAACACAGAGACAACACCGTTATAGGGCTGAATGATCATTCAAGATTAACATTTATCTTGTTTATTCAAGTTTATTTACTTTGTTCTAATCTGTGTAAATGATAATGTGTGCTCTTTGCACTTGAAATAAATCTCTTAATATGGGTTTTTGTTTGCAGCCATGTACAGGCGTATAAGGGTTAACCAAAGTCTTATCTGTGTGATTTGCCCTTTTGGTTAAACACAAACATCCCAACCGGACACTAAAACCAGAGCAGGCCTGTGCGAGGGCTCACCTTGGTCAGAGTCAGACTTGTCAGAGGACTGTGTGGATCCGGTGCTGTCCATGCGGACCCTCTCCACCCCCAGCTGCTCCAGACGCCTCCTCAGGTGTCTCTGCTCGCGCTGTAGCTGCTCCACTGCGTGCTGGGCTTTCCTATCACTCTCCTCCAACCTCTGCACCGTGGGAAGAGAGAAATATAGACAAAGTAGAACATTTTTACATATATACAAAGTCCTGACAACCCACTAATTTTTTTTTAAACGGCCGCGCTGATTTGCCGAGCACACATATTCACACGCACCTTGATGTGATCTCTGGCCTTCATCAGCAGGCTGAGGGTGGTGTGCCTGTTGGCTTCTGGTCCTAAGGGAACCAGGGATTTCAAGCGCTCCAAGCACAGCCGTAGATTTGCCCGTCTGGAGGAACAAAGAGAGGAACTGTCAAACATGCTGTGCCTTTCTTGTGTAAGATAAGACAAAGAAAGAAAAAGCATGTGATATGTTGAGCATAACAGCCTCCACACACATCCTGCGTCTACCTCTGGAGCGCGTTGCCTTCCGTTACTGCTGCCTCTCTCGCGCTTTTTTCGGACAAACACATACGTCTCAACTGCTGCTGCAGCGCTGCTTCTAAAAGCCCTGTCTTTCTACATAGAGTTTTCATAGATAATTCCCATTAAAAAGGAAGTTCTTTCATGTCATTTCTGATGCATATGATTGATATCGAGTCTCAACAGTAATCCGTGCGCCGCATTGCCCCCTTTTTTTTTGATAGTACATAGTTGAAATGGGGAGACAGAGAGAGAGAGGGGATGACCTGCAGTAAAGGTCCACGGGTCGGATTTGAACCCGCGACCACTGCAACGAAGGCCGGAGCCAATATGGTACACGCTCTATCCACTACGCCACCGGAGCGCCCAGCCCTTTTTTTTTGCCACATTTTCGTTTGTTGGAAGTTTTATTTTGAAACTGACACACCAGGAAATGGTGAAACTACAGCGAAAGCTGCCGGTATGAAGTCAATATGACTCTCAGCAGAGTATTTCTCTATCAGTTAAAGCAGAGAGACCCGAGAGAGACGCGCGGCTCTCAGAAAAAAATAGGCGAGCCTCCTGAGGCAAAGTGTAGCGTCGCTGCAGACTCGCCTCCGACGGGCATCGGCAGTGCGTCCGAGGTTAGATGTGTGGCCGCTCTAGGTTGATTACACGGTCAGTGACAAAAAGTCAGACGCAGACGCGCAGTGGAGGTAGGATGTGTGTGGAGGCCGTAAAGGTTCATTCTTGTTTGATTCAAAAAACAAATCATAATTAACTCAAAGTCCAGTTTATTGAAGGTCACATATCATGCTCATTTTCAGGTTCAAAATTGTAATTTGGGTTTCTACTGTTGAAACTGTTACATGGATGGTGTAGTATCCAAGAAAGCCTTTATATTTCTCACAGTGCCATTGCTTTTGCATACTAGGGGGCCTTTAAGTATTCAGTACCGTCTTGTGTTTTTTGACAGCTGCAATACCTAAAAGACTAAGAACTCATTAATGCAACTTTAGGATTGACTGATAGACAATAAATATTCTACCAAAAAGGAAATGGCTCATTCCTCAAGCAGTGGGGGGGGGGGGGGAACCAAATGCAATTGTGATGAGCTTTTTATATTTTTCTCTATGAGCTACTGTGAATGTGTTCTGGTACAAATGCTAGTTATTAATTCATAGCAGGAGACAGTGCGTAAAAGGAGGGTTTAATGTGAAGTGATGACACTCTCCTGTGTGAGTGTTACTTCAGCGTTGCATCATTATTACATACTGCTGCTACATAGGATATTTCATCCAACAACAGTGTAGAAATCCTTCCTCTGAAATGTGCTGAAAACTAAACATCCTCCGTGCCATACGTTGAGATCTGAACTCATTATTAAAATGTGACATGTCCAAACCGCCCCCTTTACCCCTACTGCACACACCACGTTCTCAGCTGAAAGTGTTGGCAGTTGTTAATGTCTGTTTGGTATTCTGTGACCATTTGACCCCGCTGTTACACAACACACAACTCTGAGCCTCTACAGAGTGTGTGTACGTGTCTATGTGCCTGTGCGAGTGGGTGTGTGTGTGTGTGCGTCAGACTCTTCGTGAGAGCGAGTGTAAAAAAACTGTTTTGTTTTTTTATCGGAAGCTGAGGGCCGGCTGGACAAGCTTTTTCATTTACTGTCTGCTGCAGGTCGTCACTGCCGGAAAACACTTTTATTCAAAATCTGAGACATGGAGGATTCGACTTTGGGCGGGGGACGCACAGAATTATATTCTGACTGCACACACACACACACACACACACACACACACACACACACACAGAGGGCTAAGTCCCAGGCACAGGGCCATATATTATTAAGGCTATGCACTGAGCTGCTGCTGCTTTGGATCAACTAGCACAGGCGAAATGGAAGCACTGAGAGTGACAGGGAATTAATAATAAAAATACATTTAGATTTATATTCTGACCTAAAATGTCTGCCTGGGAAGCTATTTGTAAAATGTGTGATGTATATATTTGTGTAGTATTACATTTGCTTTTAATAAGCTGGTATTCCTACAGAGTGACAATTCACAAATATTCACACCAACACCACGCACAGATATTTTTACATACCTGTTCTTTTCCATTTCATTGTGCGTAGACCTGTGGACACAAAACACACATATGAGAAACCACACATAATAACAGCCACTTATAAAACAGGTTAAGGTTTACTCTGTGTGCCATCAATGCAGTCCAAGGTCTTACTGCAGGCCAGAGAGAGAGAGAGAGAGAGAGAGAGAGAGACACAGACAGACAGAGATGGAGAGAGAGAGAGAGAGACACAGACAGACAGAGATGGAGAGAGAGACAGAGATGGCTGTGTGGGAGTTTATGAGCAGCACAACTGACTATATGAGATTTCAGGAAACAAGCAGAAAAGGTTGGTTATTCTGATGCCCTGGGCTCGAGGATTCTAACCTGGAAACTTGGGCCTTTCTTTCTTTCTTTCTTTCTTTCTTTCTTTCTTTCTTTCTTTCTTTCTTTCTTTCTTTCTTTCTTTCTTTCTTTCTTTCTTTCTTTCTTTCTTTCTTTCTTTCTTTCTTTCAGGGCCACTCTAGTGCTGCTACGTGCTGAGTAGGCCCCAGGGTAAACATAGTAACAGTAACTAGAAACACAAGGCAGCAGCAGCAGGAGTAGACAGGACTATGGCCCTTCATATTGCCTGATTATGCACCCTGCATGAAGCGCTGAGAGAGGTGGGGGCGGGGGGCAGACACAGTAGTGCTGAAGGTTAACAGAGAGATGGAGATGGCCGGCTTCAGTCCTGCAATGCAGTGTTGAAGCGACGTGCACAATACACACACACACACACACACACAAATAGACAGACAGACAGACAGACAGGGGTTCATGGGGACACACATAGAAGAAAAAAAACAGGTTGAACTGTAGTTTTTGGAAAGAATATGCTGGCCTGACCTATATTACAGTTTTTCTCAGTCGCTTTGGTGCTTTTCTCACATCACTATTAACATTTGCACAGCAGTTAGTGCATTTCTCAAAACAATTAGTGCAAACTGCAAAACGCCAGTGTCATCAAAATGAGAAGTCTTGACACCATTGTTTATGAACAAGATAGTCAAATGGCTTTGTCATGTTTTCATTATGACAGTTTATTCTCTCAGTGTTTTCCAGTGCAAAAAAAAGGTCAGAACTCGGTGACACTACCTGAAAATGCTCAAGACAGCACTATACACTACTTGTACAGCCATTTGAAAACTACAGTAAAGTTATACATTGCTGTAGTTAGGGGAGTAAGTGAGTACAAGACACTGAATACGTATGTTTCACATGTTTACTGTACATGCTCTTTGCAATTCTACAGCATTGTGCAAAAGATATTATGGATATTATCCCTTGCAATGCAGCGAGGAAAGTATCTATGATAAAGAAAAGGTATAAAATTTGCTTGACAGAATTTGATAAATAGTTCAACAATTTTGTATGTAATGACTCAAGCAATGAAATGAAGACTATTAGTTTTATTGGGAACGACTATTCACCATCCAAAAGTATAGTTTATTTTGACCGACATGACATAAGCAAATGACAATGTTATAAAACAGCAGAGAATTGTATGAAAGCAACTGATACATGTCCAAAAGCATTTGCAATTTGTTCAGAGGAAGGAGAAATTGCTACTATGATGTGCTCAAATGACTAAATGTTGCGGAGGTTGAACTAAGGGTGTATTCACACATGCCGTGTTTAGTTCGGTTGAAACGAACTCAGGTGCACTTCTGCCTTCGGTGCGCATCTTTCAGGCAGGTGTGAATACAGCAATCGCACTCGGGGGCGGACCAAACAAGCGGACCGAGACCCAGCTGAAGAGGTGGTCTCGATGCGCTTCAAAACGAACTCTGCTGCAGTTCGTTTGTGGTGTGAATTTGGCCGGACTCGATCCGACCCAATTGCAGGAAGCACTGCGCCTTTGATTTCTTTTCTTTTCTTTTTTTTCTTTAATCGCCATCAGCTTCACATTATGGGAAAGGTTTGTTGTCGCCGTTGTTAGGAAGATTAGTTGTGGTTTGACCGGGAGCCCCGAGCGAAAATATTACAGTTGATAATGACGCGTACACATGCTGATATGTTCAGCGATCAGATGGAGAGGGGAGCGTCTCCCGCACAGTGCCAACAGGTTCACGCTGCGCTTTGCATGAAGTGTGTGTTTTTATTTTTATTCCCAACGTGACCGTCAATACTGTCCCTGTGTCAGTTTGGAACTGAACTGCGCCGAACTGACACCCAGCTGATACACTGCTTAATCAACTGAGTGTCAGCTTGAGCCTATTCTTCTCTCGAGCCGCGCGTCCAACAGCAAAAATACAGTAGGCTTACTAGGCTATAGCCTACATTATGTTTCACATCGTAGGCTACAAGCCACATAACGTGGCATTGACATAGGGCTACATATTATAACCATATGAAACAACAATAATTAGATTTTCTTCTTCTTTATTTATAGGCTAGATGTAGGCCTTTTTATTATTTTTAACCCCGTATTATATATCAATGATATATTTCGCAGTTTTTACTTCGTTCTTCCTGCTTCTCTCCACCCCAGAATGTCTGTCCAATGAATGAATGACCTCAGATCACGTGTGGTTTTGCTTCGTAATGCTGGTTCACTTGCAAAACGGGCAATATGAAAGTGGACCACACCAAACAAAACAAATCTAAACTCTATTTGGTCTGGACCAAAGCAAGTGAACTAACGGACTTTCCATGTGTGACTTTCCCTAATAGTTATGCGAATTTTCATTCTGATCTGAGAAAAGCACCAAAGCAACTGAGAAAAACTGTAAAAAGGTATGGCTGGTAGTCCGTGCATGAGGCAAAGAAGAAGATCTGTCTACCTACACCTGACCTCCAACCCCAGGTCCAAAAATAGCCTCTGCACCTTCAACTCTGCTAGGCCTTCCAACTAGTAACATGCCATGGTCAAATGACACGCACAAACACACACACACTCTGACGGACGTCCATGTTTTGACAACTTGCTTTCAAGACTACAAGCTTAGAAATACTATCTTCTACACAGAACGTGTGTTTGTGTGTGTCAGCTTCGGGTGGACTCCTTCATGCTTCCAGCCAGTATGCATTCCTTTCTCGGGGCAGACAGCATCTGGTGACATCAAGGCAAGGCAAGGCAAGGCAATTTTATTTATAGAGCACATTTCAGGCACAGGGCCACTCAAGGTGCTTCACAGGGTTAAAATCAAATAAAGAATACAAATACAAAATGCATGCAGGGAAACTATCCTACTTATTGGGCTGGATTTCAGTTGCCCACCTCCTGCCCTGGCCCCCATAACCTTCTCCACCCAACACCCATAATATCTACTGGTGATTGTTACAGTTTACTCAGACCATTGTGGATTAATGTGTGGTTTGTGTTATCTCCACCCATTGTGCTGTTGTTTACTGAATAGGTCCTGGGGCCACACTGACCACAACACACTTGATATAACATGATACTGCCCGAATCAAAGCATAACTATAATATTACTGCTGTACTGTTACTGTAACGCTCCATCTCACCAATTCTCTGGAGAAAAGGAAATACCTTCTCCGTATTTATGGGCCTGCGGCTGCCATGTCCTTTAGTTCATATGACACACTTCCCTTACTCTAGTTACCGGCCCGCGGTCGTTCTCTGCAGGTCACTCCCCTCTCTGCCCCATTTTACCTCTGTCTCTACACTATCAATAAAGCATAAAAATGCCCAAATCTTAAATAAAACAAAAGCTTGTTGTTGTTGGTGATTTCCACCAACATCTAGGATACATAATGTTTACCAATGTCAGTCTGGTAGGGATGAAACAAACCCATTCACAGAAGAAATTTGACTATTACCCATCTACGATTCTGAACAGATTTTCAACATTGTTAACCGAGTTATCATCTGTATATTATACATAATAATAAATGCCCCTCTTTACCATTTGTTGAATCAAGAATCGATTTGGACTAAAGATATAATGCTGGATGAAATCGCGAAGCAAATAGTGGGAACGGAATGGTGAGATTTAAATGTGACCAAGATACAAACAGAGGGCGGGTTTACAGTGCAAGAATCAACTTGTCAGTGCTTACTGGTGAACAAACTATGTCACGGTAATCCTGTCTTATCAACAATAAGCTGATATTGTCCCATATATCACGGCTCCAGAGGTCTGGGATCAGTCTTCAACAATTGTGAAAAAACTGCTCATGGCATCTACTATTGCAGCGTCCCCGTCAACTGCTGGGATGGACACAGCGCTTGGTGCCGACTGATCAGGGCAATGTCAAGACATGTTTCAGTCTTACAAGTCCTCATACAGTGTAGAGTTAAGTAGACCTTTAATCTGCACTCACTGAACAGTAGCATGATTCAACCAGTGTACTGTTCCTTTGCCTCGGACTCTAACAACATTCTTCTACATTAATCTTCCCTTAACCTGTATATTCACTTATGCTGTTGCCTCACACACAAGTCAGCTCCATTAGAACAACAACATGGGAGGGTGGACTCCATTTGCCTGCTCAAGGAGGATGGCAGCATGATCACTGTATGATTTCCATAGTGCACTGCTGTTGCACAGTGTGTGTGTGTGTGTGTGTGTGTGTGTGTGTGTGTGTGTGTGTGTGTGTGTGTGTGTGTGTGTGTGTGTGTGTGTGTGTGTGTGTGTGTGTGTGTGTGTGTGTGTGTGTGTGTGTGTGTGTGTGTGTGTGTGTAGAGTGGGGGAGGTCTCCATAGACATAATAAAGGATAGACGCCGCGTTGAGCGCGAGAAATGCGGGCACCATCTTGGACCGGTCAAAACTGATGAAAACAAATGCCCCCACTCGGTGATAGTAAACAAGATGCCAGAGCACTGTGCTGCGTTTTGCTGCTCGAATCGGCGGACCATCGTCAACAGGGCTCGGGGGATTATTTTATGCATTTGAGTATTATTGTTTGCTGTTGTTGTTTGATTTTCCCTTAATTTAATACTTTTGATTGCTGTGGTTTTGTATTGAATGTGTTTTTAAATGTACCGCGCTGCAAGGCACGCATTGATTTCCTGTCTGTGTCTGAGGAACCAACTCGAGACTAGACTGAACTTGGTATTCCCCCCCTAGTATAGAACATTGGACAACCAAGAAGACTTTGCTTTTAAATAATCCCGTCCTCTTTTAAGAGGCAATTGCCTAACAAGCTTGTGTTTTAATTTAGAGAAATAAAACATATTTTTACATGAACACTCATGTTGTCCTTCTCTTTTAATTAGATATTATATACACTGGTTTTTATTTAATGGCTTCATGGGAAACATCCACCCTTCATATGTAGCCTACCATGCCCGACTACTCCTCCTAAATTTCCCAGAGCTAACTCCAGTTTAGGAATAACTGCCTTTTCACGTAGTGCCCCTAATTCATGGAATGCTCTGCAGAGCAACTTAAAAATGACTGCTCTTCCTACTCTTGGTTTATTTGAATCTATGATTTCTGAATTTTACACATCTGACTGTAACTGTTTTAGCTGAATTCATTGTTCATTTAGTATTTTATTTTTGCTCTTTTTTTGTATTTTGTATAGGCCTACTTTATTTAAATTAATATATTTTATCCTATTTTATTTCTGTTCTCTGTTTATGTTATCCCTGTGATTGTCTTTATTGTGTATGCTCGTCACTGTAAATGAATAAATATATTTATATATAGCCTAATCATATATTGTTAACTTATTAAAATAGCTGACCTTACTGCCCCTCTCTGTTTCTCTATCATATTTAGTATAGTGTGTGATTTGCAAAATACCTATCATAGCCTACATCACATATCATAAAGGTGACCAGACGTCCCCATTGTTGGTTGCCTGTCCCTGGCTAAACAGAAACAACTACCTGTTCCCGTTTTGTTGACACCTCATTAGGTTTTTCAATCAGATTGCTAGTCAAACTGGAAATGTCTCCGTTTTCCCCCTTTTCGGGGGATGTTCCTCGTTTTGATCTCGGATGTCTGGTTACTTATATCATATCAGAATATTCTATGACTGTTAAGCCCACTATGAATATTAAAACACGTCGAAACTTGTGCCCTGTATCTTAGCTACATGTATGATCTTCGCAGCAAAGAAAACCGCGTGAAAATCAGTTTGGTATTTAATGAGATATGATTAATTACATGCGCTGACAGTTCATTGCACCTGCCAAACAGACTACACTGAGTGGAACGTTTGACCGGTTCAAGATGGAGGCCCCACGGCTCGTCAGCGCCAATAGGCAGTAGCGGCCAATGCGGCGTCTATCCTTTATTATGTCTATGGAGGTCTCTTCATCTATGTAATGGAGGAGCTGGTGCTCTCCACTAAGGGAACAGAACAGGAAAGACACAGAGGGGTGGAGGTGGTGAGGAGAGAGAGGGGGAAGTCACTCCTACTGACACACATGCACACATACAAGGCAGAAACGCTGGGACTCCCTTCCCCCACTGCTCACACATCCACAGCATGGCAAAACAACAGAAACTGGAGGGGCTTGTACATTCTGGGTTGACTGACTACAAATACATTAAATGGCTGCCTTGCCCTACATGTCATCAAATCTCAACAGCAACAAAATCATCAATGTAGTTTAAACAATAAATGGAACCGTCAACCCCAACCCCCCTGTCAAGAGGCCCATTCATTCAGTCATAGTGCTGCTGGTCTGCCTATTAATGATCAAGAGCAAACATCATACCATTCCATATCAAATCATCTAGGCTGAGCAAAACGTCTTATTAATATAATAACAAGTGTGGCTCTGCTATGCTGCCCTTAAATAGTAATGAGTTATGGCTGATAAAAGTGCTCATAGCTGATGAGGGAGTTACCACAGCCTACCTCGTCGTTAAACGATAAATGGAAAAGTAAAGGACTGGAAACAAGTACCAACCAGCAGCAGCTGCTTGTCTAATTAACATAGGAAGCTAGTCCGAGACTGTGTGCTTTACTACACAGTCTAAAAATAAAGAGAAACCTATGCATGTTGAGGCATGTTCTGAGCTTAAGGGAAGAACACTAGCAATCCGTTACATAATGTGTGACAAGCCCGACTGACGTGATCCTGACATACAGATAAAAAGGCAAATAGTTGAGTGAGTGCCATGGGTTGCATCTAACAGAGCAGCATTGTCTGCATACAAGTGTACATGTCTTTTCACAGCAGCTAATGAGGTAAATGCAGGTCATTATTCTGATTTACTAAATTTTGACTTGACAGAGAAAGAATGGGAAACATTTTGATGATCTAATAACATTTTAGGTCTTTTATCAAGAAGACATGTCAACCATTCTCTGGTTGCAGCTTCTCTGGTGAGAGGATTTGCAGCTTCTTTGTTTATTGGATGTTGGACGGTCGGTCAAACTATCAAGACATTTGAAGAAGTTACTTTAGACTCTGGGAACTTTGACCGACATTATTCACTATGTTCTTATCAGTTGAATGGACTAATTGAAAGAAAATGACTAATAACGACACTTATTGTTGGCTGAAGTTCACACTACGTAAAAAATGTGGAATACTCAAATGTAATAAACTAGATACACATTGGGTTATGAGTGGTGGCAACTATTTACCTGCTTATATGCTCCATACAGCCGATAGCAGCACTCATCCAGTGGGCACTAAATTGTATGGCGTGCTATGCAAACACGCTAAAGAAGAAAGTGCTTTAAGCTATGCTGAACAACCAAACTAGGATGCAGGGGGAAACACATGCCAAAATAGAGAGGGGGGCGAGACATGATAATAACAGGGCTATGGTTCCATATCAAAAGGCTGCCTTTACAACACGTAGCAAAGATAAAGGTCTGTCTTTAGCATTCAATGTAGGTCTATAGCCGTCTTATCACTTTACACAGCTATTAACAGTGGTCACACAAGGTTTCACCTCATGTAACCTGCATACTCATTTCAACAGTTCAGACTGGCAGACAGGGAGAGACATTCAGTACTGAGGAGGGAACATGATGGACTATGTGGACCTTGGCCCACATACCCGGTGTGGATTCAACCCAGGTCTACAATTAAAAAGGTGGTGTCAGTGATTCAGGAGAATGCTTTTTGTCAACAGATTTGTTTGTGAAAATCTCCTTGTGATCCCGCTACCTGTATGTAGCCTACTGTGTGCCCTGAAAGGGAATTGAGTTAAAATACACAGCCTAGGATCTGTGCAAAAAGAAATGGCATGTTGCTAGCTACGGTGGGCCCTGTTTGTTTACATACAGTTTACTGTTCTTATCCATTACTTTTTTATCTTTCTAATGAAAAGGAGACATACAAAGGTGGGTGGCAACAATATGCCAATGCTTTCTCTACTGAAGATCAGGTTCTTCAATGTGCCCGTTTATCTGCAAAAGCTGACTTTATCGTCTTTATATAAGCATAAAGTTTTCCGCCCCATTTTTGCACCAACATTGCATTTATTTGGCATTTCCTTTTCATGCGCATAATTATAGGTGGATATAAACATACTCAATAAAATCTTTAGGTCATATAAAATTTGTGTTCCAACATTGCAGCAAAATCAACCTCTCCACATAAACAACCAATGCACTCAGAATCTTACAGCGGCTTTAACTCGTAATGCAAATACTGAATAGAAATCCCTCCAGATATGATTCATTAAAATTCTGGTTGTGGTCATTCAACCATCATTGTATGGACAGTAGGTTTCACGCCGTTAGTAAATGTCTTCTGCAGTCACCTTGATAGTTGGCCTTACAGAGTGGCGGCTCGCTTTAAGCCGGACTGATGTTTGCTGCTGTCAGTCACAAGACATAGGAGAGTCAAAACATGGCCGGCAGACCCACACACACATACACAGCGCGTGATATCAGTGTCCAGTATAAATTAGATAGAGAGAATGACAGTAGGACTGAGAGGTATCAGTATTTTCACACTGATTTGTAGCAAGGAAAAAACTAAAGCCTCAGTATTAATGTATAATGTTGTGGAGCATGTCAGTAATTATCAGTCACACGTTATTGATTGATCTCTGTCTATGAAAACAGACAGTCCCTTTTGCCCTCAAAATACATATCTACTGTACAGCGTGTATTGTTACCTGCTATGGCTATTCAATGCTCAACAAATTATGTAAAATGTGCTCAAATGTTTCTGTCGGATAAAGAACTAAGTGAAAGAAAGAAAGAAAGAAAGAAAGAAAGAAAGAAAGAAAGAAAGAAAGAAAGAAAGAAAGAAAGAAAGAAAGAAAGAAAGAAACAGCGAATTACACCCTTGCTGTAGTTAGTGGGGGACACACTTGGTTTATGTTATGAGCAGAGCTGAAAAATTATCCATGTACATTTCCTGGCCACAGGGAGCTGATTGGCCTTTACCTGCTACTTGTGTTTTTCTTGCTTTTGCTTTTCCTTTTCAAGCTCTCCCTCTCTGGGTTGCTGCTGATGAAGGGGGGCATGGAGGCATAGCCATGTTCAGCTTCTGCAAGCAGAGGAGAAAAACACAGTGGGTCACGTGTCCAGATTATCTGGCAATGCAAAATATAGCCACGGCGGAAACACAAGGCAAACAAGGGAATAGGGAGGCTGCATGATGTGCCACACTTGTGCCTAAAACTGTGCTGTGCTCAGGTGCAGATTGCATGAGTTTCATGCAGCATCTTTAGATACAACATGTTCTCTCCCCCTCACCCTTTCTGGACAATGATGTCATCTTGAACTGGAATAAACCCCACAAGCAAACCACAACAGAGGGGGAAGGAGGGGCCTCCGTGAAAACAATGTGTCCCTTGCACATCTCACTGCATCTAGCACATATCCATTCAATCTTTTATCAACACAATGAATTCACAGATAGATTTTTTTTTTTTTGCAGTAAACATACAAAAAAAAGTCCGATTATTTATAAGCACCTAATTTTGGATGTTTTAAAGCGATGCATTCTGCTGTATTGTTGTGCAAAATCCGAGAACGTTTTTAGATTTAATGCATGGCCTGATTGGCCTCATTACTTTAAATATTAATAAAACAAATGGAATATTAAAGATAGCTGTAAAATGACAGGAGCATAAATTAGCTTGATCTGTGGGGGAGGGGGTGCCATAATAATTTTTCAGAAATACACCAGACCGTTAGAAAACCTTTACACTTTACCTCGTTCTCGGCGATCAAGGTACTCGGCAGCTTCGATCAACATCTGCACCAGTCCGGTCGCCGCCATTTTCAACAATAACACTTGATAATGTTACAATCCGATGATGAGGAATTTCTCTGGCTGTACACAACCTGATTTAGGTCGGCTCTCCTTCTCACACTCAGGTGTCCTGCTGCTCTGTCAGTTACTGCTTTTTTCGTTTTAAAAGGCGAGAGTTGAATGGTCACTCCTGCAGTATGTGTCAGACGGGCTATTTAAAAGTAAAATAACGTGATTACAGCACCGAGGAGTTGTAAAAAAGCCACACTGGTCTCTTGCTTATTGATTGTTCTAATGGTTCAGGGGTTTGGTGTTAGCTGGCTAGTTCAGGCTGAGGCTAACACTTCTAACAGCTAAGGTTGCGTTGTCCTCTATAATAAGCAAACTGTTAGAATATTATTGGTTACTTTGAATAGTTAAACCGATAAAAAGGAGTCTGTTGATAAAAAAAACAAAAGGTTGCTTGACAGTTAAACCGAGACTTGTTCAGTTGGTTGACGTTAGCGCTCGTGACAAGTTGCCAAATTGTCGATGAAAAAATATTTTTATATTGAAAATAGTCAGCCAGTTACAACAAACAAAACAACACGGAATTGGATTTGTTCGGTTTTCAGACTTGCCTGGCGTGAAAATGGACAAAAAAACAACGATCTGACTCTATTCTGTCTTAAAGTTCAACCGAATATGTCATCCAAGCTTCTCGGTTCACTGCTACGTGGCTGGCTAGTTTAGTGCTGGTTTATCGTTGACCGCGCGTGACACGTCTCGCTGGGAGCGCAGATAGCAACTGACATCAACTGAGGAACAGTGAGTGTTTATCAAACTGCTACCAAAATAGTGGCTTGTTGATCCTGACGACAGCTAATTACCTTACTTTAGCACAAAGCTTCTGTGTGCTGCGGTATGATTGGGTACTGTACTAAACAAATCCTATTGGGTGTTTAAGCCGTCATTCGTTGTTAGGGGTTGGCGCTGTCTGCCACTGAGGGCTGGGTTCCGCCATTTTGGTTCTAATTCACATTGGTTGAAGCGGACTGAAGCCCGCTGAATGGAGCCAAAATGGACCGTCCCTGCGCTACACGGGAGCGCAACTTGGTTGGTTGCCTTCTGATAGACTTGTTAGCTATTGGCCGCAGTGCCCACGAGCTAAAACTGGGAACGCCCCGCGTTCTGACAGAAGACGCACTCCTCTCTGCCATGCTGTTTCGCGGTGTATGACAGTGATTGGCTCTTGCTATGTTGTCCTATTTCGTGTATAGGGATTGGCCAGATTCACATGCTCTCTCATTATTGGTGTTTGTGTTCTCCTATCACAAAGCATTTATCCGCGCAGGCGCACGCCCACTCCTTCCGAAATATGATAGCAGCAGAAAGCCTGCTTCAAAAAGGAACGGATGCCCATATTAAACGAAGTAAAAAACCCTGCACCCGCACTTAGAACGTGGAGCTTGTGTTTATGATGTAAAACGTCCTTCATCTAAGATTACACCGCATCCTTAAAATAGAAACCAGTCTGTAGCACAGTGGTGGGGACTGGGGAATACCAAATAAGGTTAGATGAAAATAAACCAGAAAAACACAACAGTAAGCTCCAGTGGAATTAATAACCAAGACATAGGCTTGAGTGTAGTGATTCATAGTCAGTTGCACTAAATATTACGATCTCATTCAATTAAAACACGTTAAAAGTCATACTGTTAAGATGCTAGCCCTTACACACCAGAAAAGGCTCCTACACATCATTGCAGATGGAGAAAGCAACATTTGCTTGCACGTTTTGTTCTTTTTTTCCCCCTCCATAGCCAGGACTGCATCCACACATTTTTGTAAAGCCTTTATTTCAAATAAAACACCCACACACTTCAACAAAACATAGCTCAATGCATTGTGCCCACAGTGGCTTTCCTATCAGTACTAAACTGTGCCATACTGCAAGCACTATTCACACTCGGGTGTTCATTTACAAACGGTATATACAGAAAATGTTAGCGTAACACAAAACAGGTTTGGAAATAACCGGAAACAGCACAATGTTGTCCGCTATTGAGAAAAGGGAACAGAGGTAAGCTTCTCGGGTATCTCAATGAGTTCTTCATACTTTTCAGGCGATGAAGTCCAGCGGTCTGTTGAATCCACCTTTTCTGTTCATGTACTGCCTAAAAAGAAATAAATATATAAGGAAAACATTGCATCACTGTTACCCTCGCAACACTTGCCGATTACATCATCGAGCACCAATGGGAGAGCCGGGAACTCTGCATAGAAACACCTGCAGAGGTGATTGGCTACATGGCAGTGGTTGATGCCCAGAGTCCTGACTGTGGGGGGACTTCAAAGTCGACGGCTTTAACCTGACAACCTGAGCATCATCTGGGCTTCTAACAATTCCTTCAAGACGGATCACTATAAGAACACAAGGGCGTCGAAAAAATGTCCCTAATTGTCTGGGGCTATGGACAGCACTGTTGTGATGCTGCACCACAAATAAACATCTCTTTGCTATTAAAAACATTTATTTTTCCTTGTTGTTGACGTACCTGTATTTTCTCTTCATGCTCACATTGATAGCATGTGCATTGACTGCTCCTTCCTTTTTTTTCTTCCCCTGTTTGAAAAACAATGTTACTGCGTCAGACATACAAAACATCACGTATTACAGTTCAATTTATACAGTATAGTGTCATATCAATTTACTAAATCTAGCCAACTCAGCTCGTCTTCAATTGCTCCTTTTATTTACAAAAGTAATTTGTGAGGATCATATGGAAGACTCACCTGTGCATAACCTTTAAAAATATATTTTAAACTTCACTAAAAGGTTAGACGGAAAGAACCGAATTAGGTTTGAGAAAACATATCCTCTGTTCTACTGTTGAAAGGGATGGGTATCTAGAATCAATACTAAATTGGTACTGGTTCCTGACTGGTCAGTACCGAAATAGGAATAAGCTCCTGGACAAACGATGCTGCTATTGGTATTCATGCAGCGTTCATTCATTATAACGTAGGGGCATTTTCAAAATTCTTAACCGTCTATTAATGATGCCGAAGCTGGGATAACGTTTGAAGTTGTGTAAATGTGTGTTTACTTTCTGCGCTCTACAGTTCATGGCTAACAGGGAAACAGTGTGGGTTCACTTCACTTTATTGAATGAAATGCCGTTAAATGCAATATATGAAGTTGTATATGAAAATAACTTGCCACAAATAATAAACCGCAAATGTAATACAAATCTGCAGCTTTTATCGTAATAATCCCACAATGGTAATAACCTTCACATAAACGTAATAACAGTTGCACACCACCAACGTAATATGTAAATTCCCGTGAACGTTCTAGTGGATTTATTATGTTTGCCGAAAGATAAAATCTTCAGCTTTCAAAATTGGGATAACTTCCAAAAGAAGGTAATACATCACTAATATAATCAAAATGCAATTTATACAAAATGGTATCTCGAAAAGTCTTTGTGGGAGGGGTCAATAAACTCAGTATGGACATAGTTAAGAATTAAACTAAGTAAAGAATTGATTGGCTGCAAAAGTTGGCTATTATATTTTCTCATTAAAAAGGAATACTCCACCTAGAACTAATTATTACGTTAAAAAGGGAAATGACTTGACTGTTGCCGCCTGTGGGGAAAGCATTACATGTGTGGGATCAATACATTTAAAGCTGCAGTTTTATAACGTTCACAGTTTATAACGTTTGTGGGAAGTTATTGCGTATGCATCCAGGTCTTACAATGTGTGTAGGTCAAACCTGTTACCTCATGATAACTGACGAATACAACATTATAAATCTAATGCAATGCAGCGTGTTTGACAGCTTTGGCTTCTGTCAAAAGTATCCTTAAATAACAGTTGAATCTTCTCATATCATGTCCTTATTTTTTGCACCAAATGTTGAGTAGCATCAATAACAGTATCAATATTGATGTCGGTACCAATAAGATCCTAGCAATACCCGTCTCTTACTATTGTTCTAATTGTCATGTATAATGCTGAGGTGTTGTGATCCAGTGAAAAGAGTACTGAGAAATGTTTTGTAAAGTGTGTAATAACAAAAGAGTTAGAGCTGCTCTGATATTTTAGGGTATTGGTCCACTACATATGTTTGGGAAATTCAGTGGTGATCCTTAACCTCAACCGAAACGAAAGCAAATCAACAGTATATGCCCATTTTCAGATTAGCTGAAGAAACAATGGATTTTATTCAAAACAGATTGCACCTCCTTGTGGTGGAACAGTATATGACACTCCTGTGCTCTCACCTTGCTGGTGCTAAAGGAACCAAATCCCATTAGTTTCATCATCTCAATTTCCTCTTCTGTTTTGCCCTCCATGTCTTCCTCTGGCAAAAGAAAAATGTAGGGATGAAAATGTTGGCAAAAAACAGAAATGTTGCACTGGGAAATGTCATATTTACTTTAGATTGATTCTATATGTAGCGAATACACAAATGGAACTCATCCAATACCTGAGATCTCAATGGGCTTTTGCTTGTCCTTGGCGTCTTTGTCTTTTTGTCTGGTGGGAGAGTCGGAGGAGGAGCGAGCGCGTCTAGGTGACCTGCAGAAGGAACACAAGTGTTGCAGGACGGGTTTTCCACAGGTAAGATGAAGGCTTGAAGCTAATGCTACTTTAAGGACGCTGTACTGTTTATGGTTGGTTTGGGTTGCAACTGTAGGTGAGAAGAATCATAAATGCATAGAAAACAATCTGAAGTGATTTTATAAGACAATGCCAGGCGCCATCTGAAATAGGGATCAGATGACTTTGGTGAAGTATCTAGGAATAGTGTTTGACTCGTAGGTGAAATCTAATGAGTATACTGACTGTATTGTCAAGCGGGGGGACAGCAGATAATTCATTTGCTAAGGAAAGCAAACTCTTTCTGTGTCTGCAAAAACATTTAAGGTTACTTGTCACAAAATGTTATCAAGCCATGAGTCTAAACCTTTTTATTTGTGTGCTGGTTTTATGGGATGTCTTTGAAAGATTGAAAACTGTATTCATAACATCGTCAAGGTCGGCTCCAAGATCACTGGAGTACAGTTACGAGACTTCAGCCCTCTCTGGATGAACCAAGCAGTCCAGAAAGCTGAGAAAATAATAGCTCAACCAGATCATGCACTTCCAGTGAATTGTAATCTATGCCGTCAGGCCGGTGCTATTAATTAATAGTATTCTGAATCTATCTGGTGACAATGAGGTGTATCAATTATCTTTAGTCCCACCGGAAGTGTGTTCCTCACCTTGAACGCCTCCTGTGGGGAGAGCGTGAGCGACTCCTACGACGTTCACGGTCGCGTTCTCGAGAACGAGAGCGTTCCCTCTCCCTTCGCTTCCGCTCACGATCCCGTGATGGGGAGCGGGAACGTCTTTTCTCTGCTGCACAGGAGCAAATGAGATCATGACACATTTGCTTATCTGGGGATTATTTTAATGCCGGATTTGAACCGGGTCTGCTGCGAGGAGGACTGAGCCTCTAATATAGGGAGGATTTAACAGATTTGTCTTCTGTAATATTTGTTGCACTTCTCTGCATTATTTTTTTTTAAATGATACCTGATGTGCATGCAGCCTGTATAAGGGTGCTGGACAGCATTTTAGTATACTTGTATTCTACAGTGTTCTGACCAGAACCAACAAGAGTCATTCAAACCCTTAATAATTTGGTTAGGACCACAGTCACAGTCCAATCAAGATCCTGCAAATCACTTTGTAAACTAAGCTGAGGTGATCAATCAGTGGCCGCTGTCTCAAATGATAAAACATTAGATTTTGTTTTTCAGTATTTGATATTTTACCCACCGCTAGTGCTACAATATTCAATATGACATGGTTTCTCAAAGCGTGTTGTGTGTGTGTGTGTGTGTGTGTGTGTGTGTGTGTGTGTGTGTGTGTGTGTGTGTGTGTGTGTGTGTGTGTGTGTATGTATGTGTGTGTGTGTGTGTGTGTATGTATGTGTATATATATATATATATATATATATATATATATACACATCATTAGCATCTAAGCTAACAGTACACAACTACATTGAGGAACATGTGTAGTTGTTGCCACTTATTGGTTTAAAGAAGGGAAACAGGAATGTTTGTCATATAACATATGTGATATTTGGAGGTGTAACGCATGTGCTAAGGAAATAAAATACGCGATTGACATACTTTCATGTTGACATTTTCGACGCTAAAAACAGCCAGCTAACCATACGCAGCGTTAACGTTAGCTACTATTAGTTTCTTACCTCGTCTCGCCGGAGGAGATCGACTCCTGCTTCTCCCCATTCTGCGAACAGATTAATGTAGTACGTTACGCAATGGAAAACAATTTGAAATATGAACAAACTGTTGGTTTATTTGTATTTGAGTATCGTTGAACGCCACTACTTTGCAGTACGCAGGCTCCTCTGTTGTCTCTTTTGGTTGTGCGTCTTGTGCGAGCTTCCGGTGATGTTTGTGAAGAAAAGCGCCCTCTAGCCGCCTGGAGGAGTGTTGCAGTTGCCGACAGCACAGTTTATGTTAACCCATATGGAGAAAACACAACTCTAGGCCTGTACTTAAACTCAACCACATTTTGCTGACAACATTTAGCATTAGCTACTCGTTGTCTTTACAGATTAAACCTTTTGATACCATTCCTGTCCAGTGAAAACAACAAAGGCCTCTATCCAAATATGTGGATCTGGTTGCCCATGTTTCGGAAAAATTGAAGTATGAAATGCTCCGTCACAGTTTTAGAAAATCTTCTAATAGTTAAACAAAATAAACCTTTAAAAAATATATGTTGAGTAGCAGGATAAGGTATCATCACAAATCACAATGCTAAAAACAAGGGCTCTTTTTTTTAACTTTATAACCTTCATGGTTCTAACTACAAACATATGATTTTATAGAATGTGCTACATATAGTCAAATGCAGCTAAACATTGAACATCCACATCATTTAAATGCAACATACACATCAATGCTGCAGGAATATGAATCCACAAACACCAGATATATAAAGAAAACACTGACAGTGACCATTTTACGGCACTATGTGTATTACTTTGTCACTTAGTGCATTTATCCGATATAATACTTTTACTTAGGTAAGGTTTGATATGGAGAACTATATTTTGTAATTTAACAATTAAATGTCGTATTACTACTTACTAATATTTAAAGTTAGTAATATTTAATGTTAACAAATAAATACAAAGGGTAAAAGTGACTGTCCTGAGAATCCAGTCAGCTGCCAGTTGCTGTTCATTTGTTTCTAAATTAATTGTATTGAAAGAAATGTATTCACACAAACAAACACATACATATAGTAAGACATTACCTTTGATCAGAGTAGTAGAAACCGGAATAAAACCGGAATAAACTGACCATCAAGCAGAGCGAGAGAGACAGACAAACTAGATGTTGGGTTGCTTTTAAATCAAACTTAATCTTTAATGACTGATACATGATAACCTTGCAACACGCACTTATACATTCTAATAGAAAATAAATTAAAACCATGAGCAAACATCATCACACTTGAGCATTTTTTTGATAACAGCTACTGGTTAAAACGGAACATACTTACAACTGTTAAGGAGGTATTTTGCACACATACATCTAAAAAGGAAAAAAAAAAGGAAAAAAGTGGAATGTTTAGTTTAGTACCTTCGGTAGCTTCTGTTACTTGGTTTCAAACTGCATCGGCAAGCAACAAATTCTTTATGCTTTTCTCCTTTTTTTTTGGGCAATAGAGGCATTTATAGCGGCTTTTGTTTTGTTGCGAGCCAGTATATTCTCTCGGCTGTCTTCCTCCTTTGCCCTTTTCCCTGCTGTAATAACGTCAATAGGCTTATACACAAAAACCAGCATCCAGTTCAGTAGGGCACAATCAGTAGCTATCAGTATATTTCTACATGGACTGCACCTGTGCTCACATATACGTACCTGCGACATCTGATAATAAGAACCAAATCATGATTAGGGGAGGCCTACGATGAAAAAACATACTAGAATGTCAATATACATATTATGTTAAGTGCCTATACATGGATAAGAGGTGCATAATCCAGAGGGATGTGAATGTCCACTGTGTCTTGCAGAATTGTGGATTAAAAAAAATAATTATATTAAACCCATTTTAATTGGTAAGTGCACAGGATCACACAAGTAATCCCTCTATCAGAAAGGAACATGTTTGACTCTCTGTACAGTGACGTAGTGAAGTAATGGGTTGATAGCACAGCAGGTGAAAATAAGACGTGAGAAGCACAGGGACCTCAGTGTGTGAGTGTGAGTGTGTGTGTGTGTGTGTGTGTGTGTGTGTGTGTGTGTGTGTGTGTGTGTGTGTGTGTGTGTGTGTGTGTGTGTGTGTGTGTATGTGTGAGAGAGAGATAAGACGTAGTGTGTACATGTTGTATACGATCTTGGTCAAATAGTTTGTGAAAATAATTATCAGTGTCTTTATTTAATTTGCTTAAGATGAATCACCACATAGATCAAAGTCAGTGAGTACCGATTGTTACAGTAACATATTTGAAAGTCCAATTTTAGACTGAACAGCATCTGTGAGTGACAGCAGCTTAACTGAAGGTGTTTGAATACTAGATCTGATGTGGTAAACTCATCGGCTGCTCCGTCGTACACCGAGAAATGTTTCACAGTAGTATTTCACCGAGGTCTGGTGGTTTGTGGCCTCCCCTGTGAGCGCCTCAGGTCTCTGCCTTCTCCTTCTGCTTCTTGCTCTTCTTCAGGAACTTGAACTTCTTCTTCTTCTTGGAGGGGGACTTGCAGGGCGATTCCTCTGGAGTGCCCCCCTGTGGTTTGGCGGGCAGAGCGGCGGGCGCGGGGGAGGTGTCGTTGGTGGAGAGAGCCTTCATCCCTTTCTCCAGTTCCTCTGTGGTCTGCTTCTCCTCCTCCCCTCCGTTCTGTACGGCCGGGGAGTCGGGCTTGGCCTCTTCTGATACAACAAGAAACACAACATAACATGGAGTGATCAGGAAGCAGAGAACCAGAGAGCTTCGAGAGGGGTGGAGCTGTGAAGCCACATGCAGAGAAATGTCGCAGCAGATGAACATGCTTGCCCTAAGAGAACGGGGAGGTCTTTTTGATTCTGAGTGAATCAGTGTGTCACACAGACAGAGATGGAATGTTATAGTCAATACAGTGACAGGTCAAATGCGGCAGTAATGGCAAAGAGAGCAGACATTTTGACTCACACAGGTTTAAAGGTAAAATCAGCAATTCTGTTTTTTTCCAAAATCAGTGATAATCTTCTCACGGTCTGCTACCTGTTTGTACTATTTGCATTAGAAGTGATCACTAAACAGAGACAGTATGATCTGAATATGAAGGGGTGTAACACTTAGTCGGGGACCATTTGAAGCATGATATGAGAGGGTCAGAAGCAGGGGTCTAATGTATGGAAGGCTTGGAGCCGGCTGCTGGTCAGATACAGTGTTGACGGTAAGCATGGGGCGACAAGTCAGCACTCTACCAAGCCTCACCTGAGACGGGAGGGGGGCTGGGCGCAGGGCCCTTTGTGGGGGAGGTAGCACAGGGAGACTCCGTGTCATTTGCCACCTCCTCCCCTACTCACACAACACACAGAGACACACAGTGAGGGGCAGTGAGGGATCAGCTGTGCAGGTTAAGACTTGTGAGGCAAAAACAGGTTTAACACAGTTAACATTACAGGGACAGGTACAATCACATTTGCATACGGGAGCGGTGTGTAATAATCTAATTTCAAAAATGACTATCTGTACATTTTCAAACCTATCGGCACATTTCATTTTACAGTTTGTACCATGCAACAAGAATTCAGCAGTAAATCTGTTGCATGATTCACAGACCATCACAAAGATAGATGGTGAAATAAGCTTAATGTGAAAATGATACTAGCCTTTAGAAATGATACACACAGACCCCTTATGAAGGTTAGAAGACAGAGTGCAGTGCGTTAAGTGAAGGGATAGCATGTTAAACTGCCTTTACTACTTAACAGAGCAAAAGGTTTGCACACACCCCTATGGGGCCAGTGACCGAGTGTTAAGGATGAATAAATTTAAAAGAAAAACAATTGGTTAAGTAAATAAAAATATTATCGAGCTTAATGGTTTTCCCTAGCCTGGCGAGAAGAAGAAGGAGAACGTTAGGTCCCAACTAGAACCTAACGTTCGTCCCTTATAGCGGAAGGCAGCTTCTGATTGGTTCGTGTAGTCGTCAATCTAGCCTTGTGAAAACAGCCATATCTCACAAGCTTATTCGTTGATCAATGATGTCAATGTCAACAACTAACTACAAGAGCCAATCAGGGGCTGCCTTCAACTGACAGACGGGGCCGGGCTCCTGCAGTTGCATCTTCGAGGAAACAAAATGAAGTCAGTGAGTCGTAAAGTGATCCTACCATCAGGCCCTCCATCCTGTTTCCTCTGCACCTCCTTGCGATACTCATCCAGCTCCTGGTCTGTCAGCTGGTTGAAAGGGTTGGGAGTTTCTGGCTCCGGTGGCTCTTTAGGTGGGCTTTCTGGAGACTGAAGGAGAGACACAATGATATCACAGCTGATAGCTCTGGACTTTTAGAGGAAAAAGAGACATCATGTTTAGGATGAGCAGTGCCGCTTACCGGAGGACCTTCAACTGTTATAACGCTGGCCAGGACTTGAGACTGCGGCCCCGCTGTCTTCATGTCTTGCCGATTCTGTTGTCGGATCTGAGCAGGAGAATATCGATTTAACTTCTAGCTAAATATTTTTGATTCATTTGACGGCATGCAGAAGGCAAAGTTAGGGCATTGAGGATAGACGTAAAAAGCCAGACCTTGTTCCGTGTCTCGATCACCTCTCGAGGGTTGGTGAAGAGAGGCACAAACTGGTTGGGGCTTTCTATTTTGATGGTGGTGCTGCCCGCTTGTGTCACCTCCTCTGCCTTCAACCACTAAGGCAAAGAGAAAAAGACTACACATCAAAACATCATATATCATACTCCACTTTCAAACTCAAATTTGCAGAATTCTGTGAGACAATATTTCTCCTGTGTGCTTTATTAAGTCAGACTTGTCTAGGAGAAAAACTCCACTTGCTCCTTCATTGTTTCCTCTTTTAAATATTGTTTTCATAATTTGTAAATTCATTCTATGGATGTTTGTCCAGCAGAGGGCAGACTCTACAGTGCTGTAGTCGTATCACAGAGCAGTGGGTTTTCCCCTGCAATGCAGAGAGAGAGAGAGAGAGAGGCGGGTGAGAGAGAGAGAGAGAGAGGAGGGTGGGAGGGACAGAGGAGGAGAGCCAGGCTCCTCCTACTGATGTAAGAACCGTTTCATTTTGAATTGGTCTCCAGAGGACTCAGCACTGCAGCTCTGCTTCACTTTTCTCTCCGAGATCCTTAGAAAGAAAAAATTACACCAAAGTGTTGATTAGATCTACCGTGGGTTGGGGCTGGGCACTTAATAATACATGCAGAACCTTAGTTTACAAGACATGCTTTTTCCTACTTTTCAAAGGGCAGTCATTTATTTATTTTTGTTGCAAGAAATGCAATTTATTTATTTTCTACAGTTTTAGATGTGACGTTTTAATTTCGAGCAATGCTTAAATGTAATCATTTAATATTCAATCATAAACAGTTCATTTGTGTGTTTCCTTGTGTTTATTTTAAATATAAGAGATGCACTCTTTCATTACAAAAATATCCCTACTTGAATGGTTGACCATATTTACAGTGCAACCCTTGTCAGTGAACTATGAGAGCAAAAATAAAAAAGACATAACCCTTTATTAATTGTACTCATGGTAAAATGTGACTGTGATTTTAAGGTCAAATTGCCCAGCCATCCCCTGGGCCATAACCAAAGTCAAATCATCAGAAAGATTAAGGGTGTATTACTGGGGTTCCCTTCCCTGCATAAGTCATTTTAAGAGTAAGCTCCAAAAAGCAGCACGTTTAAAGCCTTTTCTCCCACACCGCTCACTAACCTCACACTGTTCTGATCCCTCTGCTCCTTCACGTTGCCTACACACAGTATCACTTTGTATGGAATTGGGAACACGCAACTTTCAGGCCATAATGTAGCCTGGTCTGCACAAAATGCTTTGGATGTTGAAATGAACAATTAAGTTAGACTGGGGGCCAATCACTTTATTTAAGAACAATCATTGAAATCAAAGAGTTCTCATTGGCAGAGGCTCACAGTGGTGCGTTGCTGCTGTTGTTGGTGTCCCGGGCTGGCGGCTGGCTCCTGGTTGACCTTCTGGTAGGTGTTGGGGGTGTTGAGCCAGCGGGTCCTCTCCTGCTGCTGGCGCTGGGCGAAGGGGTGCTGCCTCAGGGCCGGGTGCAAACCCTCCTCATCAAACTGGTGGAAGGCTGTGGCTGTGGGGGGCAGCTCCACCTCCCTGCGTGTCCGCGATCGCTCCAGCAACACGGGGAAACGGTAGGCGTAACCCGTACGGTAGCCCTGGAAAAACAAACAGAGGAAATAACTGGTTTAGGGTTTGGGGATGTTATAGACAAAGTAGTGAGACATGATGAGTGGTGCATTTACACTAATGGTCTGATTTAGCACGCTTTTCTTTGCTGCACCAGGTCATGTCAAGCTAATCGTATGGATTTCCTATGCTGTCCCACAGCAGGGCAGGACAGCACTGACCTGGATATTGTGATTCAGAGCAGAACCTGCATGGTCTCTTCTCTCAACCGAGATGTGTCACTACACTTAAATAATGTCAGTTCTATTTATATAACACACTATCAAAAATAGAAATTCTCCTCAGTGGGATTTACAATCTTTGCAGCATACAACACGCTTGGTCCTAAGTCCGTCGACTCGGCTGTTGAACAACTCCCAAAAAAAACTGTGAAAAGGAATAGTTTAACATTTTTGGAAATACACTTCAATCAGTCTTCCAGCACCTCTCACCCTCACATTATATCCCATTTGTTTAAACTTTACAAAAACTGAAATGTAGTAGCCTAATATACACACATGGTTTTCACAGGGGTTTATGTCGAGGGCATCATGGCTAGGAGCACCAACTTTCTGGGAGACTTTTTGTTACTGTAAAGTGGCTTTTTACAGTTTTATTTGTGTATTTCTTAAAAAACAAATGAGATGGTTAGCGAGTTTTAGAAGTGCCGGTAGGGGAGCCCCAGTTTCTCTGGTGTGTAGTTGTATTCCATGGAACAAGTGTATCCCCTGTTAAGGTAGTGCTGATGCAAACTGAAAGTTGTACGCTGCTGCTTCACATTAAAAGCTTTACATCAGCAAACCACAGGAAAGCTTTTATGCTTTTATTGCAAAGTTACAGGAAATGCAACGCTCTCTGGATGTCGCAGCACTTATGCTGCATAGAGATACAATAGGATATTGGGTAGAGATAGGAAAGATTCCCAAAAAGCAAGTGTTCAAATCAGCATAATATAACTTGACTGTTTTAGGATTGCAAACGTGGTCATGGGATGGTTAAAAGTATTTGCGATATGGCACTATAGCCATTACATTTTGGTGTAATTTACTTGAACAATCCTTGAGGCAATGAATATCTGTCTGTCTTTTCAGACACTTTCATATTATAAAGCACCAAGCTGGATAGATCTGAGCTTAGGGCTTGGATGTTTACATGAATGTAATTGCAATTTGAACAATACAAAATAGGATATGTCTTTCTACACAGCAAGATATGAACATGGTGCTTTTTGTTAGTGAATCACTCTTTATTATTGCTAAGGAGCAGCGGTCCAAAGAGGCAGCAGCCACAATGAGTTGGTGAGATGAAGAGCTGCAAAAAAAGCAAACCTCCCACACACATCAAGGTAAGGTTAACCATTAAGCATGTCACCCGTTTAATGGGATCACATTTTAAAAAGGGGTTATCTAACAAATTAGCAGTCAAATTGCGGTCAAATTGGGAGAGGCTTCAGGAAGCTGCTTCATGAGCCACAGAAGAATTATACGTCTGTGTTCTTAAGCCTTGTTTCCCCTGAGCGGTGCGGTTCAGTTCGGTGCGGCTCGGCCCACATTTAATTGCTTTTCCCAAAAGCTGGAAAGGGTACCAAAATGAGCGAACCCAGCAGCACCTATTTCTGGTTCCCTTTTGTACCAAGCCATCACAGATGGTCTCAAAAGGGTGGAGCTACACACTGCAGTTAATTGATTGGACGACAGAAACATTTCAGCGGACAGCTCTTTGTTTATTGTGTGTCAAGCTACACTGTCACACAGATACGATGTCACAATAGTTCAATAGTAGTGGAAACGCAAGCCAGATCTAGGGTCACCGTGCCTTGCCGAACAGTGCTATGCCGAACTGAACCTTGCTGCTCAGTGGAAACGAGGCATTAGCGTAAAATGGTCAGCTATTCCCTTAAACAAAGTCTAAAACATTGATGGATTCAGATTGATGCTTTTGTTTAGTACAATTGTTTCCTACCAAGTTATCCAGAGTTCTCATGAGGGCTTCAAACTCGTGCTCCCCGACGCGACTCTTGTGCAGCGGTCCAAAAGTGGAGCCGGCCCAGCCCACGGTGCCCACTACATTGGGTTTATGGATGGTCCGGTCCAACAGGATCAGATTGTGCTCACCACCGGAACAGCACAAAGCAGACACCTGGCAACAACATGCAAAAAAAAAAAAAAAAAAGAGACAACAGCTGCCATTTTAGGATAAAGTTACTGGGCTAATTTTCGAGATTCGAGGTTTTACTTCATGCGCACACACACAATTAAATTCAAGCCACCATAGTGGGAAAAGGGGTAAATATAACACATAAGCCTCCTGAGATTTGAAGGATCAATGACCTTCCCTACAGGCCACTGTTGGTCCTATAGGATGACTGCAGTGTCTGTTTGGCACAGGGCGCCGTCGTTGAGAAGTGTGTTGTACTGCAGTGCAGAGCTGCCGGCTGAATCACAGTATAGAAGGGCAACTGCCTAGGTGTAAGATTGGTGTATCTACAGCCTGTACACCTGCCAGCTCATTCTCTCCCACACACAAACACACGCGCAGTGGCAGCACTGTCTCCAGTACGTCAGTGTCGTGATGGTGTGTGTGTGATGGTGTGTGTGTGTGTGTGTGTGTGTGTGTGTGTGCGTGTATGTGTGTATTACCTGGATCTGGCAGGCAGCCTGGATGTGGTAGATGGTGTAGAAGGCCTCCTCCACAGACTCCCCTAGTGCGACAATGCCGTGATTCCTCAGCACAAGAACCTACACACATCAGGAATTCGACAAAAAGGCAATGATATGATATTGACTGTATGTGTATTTTTTATTGTATTGTATTCTGTGTTGACCTGCACAGGGACTGCAGATGGAAATGAGCCAACTGCTATAATCTGATACAAAGCATCTTTTCTACGTGAGATTAATGTTATCTTTTGTACATGGTCCCTGACAAATAAACTAAACTAAACATTGATAAAGGTATAACGAGAAAACTCCTCCATTACCTTCACTATATATATACAGTCATATGAAAAAGTTTGGGAACCCCTCTCAGCCGGCAACATTGCACTGATTTGTTGAACCATGTACAGATACACAATCTGCAGCCAGATGTTCTTGCAGGTCTTTGGAGGTGATCTTTGGGTTGTGTGCAACCATTCTCACAATCCGCCGCATATGCCGCTCTTGTGCTTTTCTTGGTCTGCTAGACCTGGGTTTAACTGCAACTGTGCCTGTGTCCTTCCATTCCCTGACAACGTTCCTTACAGTAGAAATTGACAATTGAAACCTTTGGGAAAGCTTCTTGTAGCCTTCCCCTAAACCATGATAATGAATAATCTTTGTTTTTAAGATATTTTGGGAGCAGTTTTGATGGTCCCATTCTGTCTCACTTCAGCAGAGAGTCAAAGAGAAGTGCAACTTGCATTTAGGCACCTAAAATACATTTTCTCATGATTAAACAGACATTTCTATGAGGTTCAAGGCTTAACAACATAATCCAACCAACTTTGTGTTTAAAGTCATCAGTTTTACATGCTGTTACAGGCATTAAAATCAACAAAACCACAAGGGTACCCATATTTTTGCACAGCCAGTTTTTCACATTTTATTTTATTTCACACAACCAAATACTGTTTTTCAAAAAATCTTTGTTTGGAAAACATCCCAGTAGTTAGCTGTTCCTGGTAAATTAAAGACATACCACTTTTATCTTTTTTTTGTGAAAGCAGAGTCAATTATAATGCCGGCTGAGAGGGGTTCCCAAACTTTTTCATATGACTGTATATATATATAACAGCTACAAATGATTGAGAAAATGACACTGTAAAATGAGAGGGAGCACCAAGAACAACTCTGCAGTTAAGTCCCCAAGCAGCAGCAAGCTTCAATTAGCTCATCCATCACCCCTATGCCTGTCCTTTCTTTATTCAGACAGCTGAATCAACTCACGTGGGAGGCACGGGAGCAGTAACTTGCCGACTCATGCGATGATATTCAATGTGTCTCGGATTAAGTGTCTTTTTGTCTCCGCGGCGCGCTCACCTTACAGGTCGGCCCGAGACTCTTCTGCAGCTCCACCCGGTCCTCCTCCTCCTCCATCACTCCATTGTAGTCGTAATAAGCCACGTCGCCCACCAGCAAGGCCTCATGGGAGAGTGGCAGCAGGCCACACTTCATAGATGAAACCTGGAGCAAAATAGCCAAGGAGGTCATGATACAGGCTTAAATTCACACTGATTTACTCACAAGTGTGCTTTACCATAAAATCCAAATTAATTGAACATTGGTGTGTTATGTTAAAGCCTCTGGGAAGCCGGTCTGAAATAGTAAAACCAATATTTCAAAGTTGGATGTCCTAATAAGATTTTAAAGAAATCTGATCGAAAATAAATGTTCATAAATATTACAAAACATAGTTTAAAAAAAAACTGCTTTTTCACTGTCTGTTTAGGCTTTAATTGACATGTGCCTCCGCTTGATTGACGTCTCCCTGGCTAATGTAACAAATGGTCACCATGGCTACAGTCATGTAAGCTATAGCGCAGAAACGATACATCACATGGGCGGAGTCACAAGATGATGAACTCTGATTCTGCAATTTTTGGAAAATGATTCCTCTCCGTTGGGTCACTGAATGTCGAGTTCACAAAATGCTTGCTATTTGTGTGAATGTGTTAGGACATCCCTCGTTCATTCATTGATTCATCGATTCATTGTGAGCAGAAGGAGTGTGATGTTGTCCCCTCTAAACAGGACCGAAGCCCCAGGCAAGACTCACCGCAGCCGTGGCCGGTGTGTGGAGGTGAAGCAGACAGCGGACGTCCGGCCGGGCTGAGTAGATGGCCGAGTGAAGGCTGAACTTGTCTGTGTCCACGCCCAGGTTGGTGCTGCCCTTCTCCACCACCTCACCCAGGATATTCACCTTTACCTGCATAGAGAGACACACAAGGTTAGGGAAGCAATGGTATCATCCATCCTATCAGATGGCAACATCCGTGATTATGTGACCTATGGAACAAATGAAAACATAACAAGTAGCATTTGACATGAAGGCAGTTTTAAGTGTAGAAGTAAAACATTTCGGCTATATGCTATATTTTTATTTTGAGGTCATACTTAGTGGTTGGCGCACTGCAATATATCCAGAGGGGGTTCGAATATTCTGCAACCTTCATATATATTTTGACTGGCGCAGAAAATTAGAAAGGCCTCCAAATATAAAACAGTCCTAAACTGTCCTTTTCTAGGGCCTTAGTAATAAACATTTGACTTTACACATTTCCCACAATGTCAGTAATAATGTCAATGAACTGTCATATTGAATTGTGTTAGATTGGAACAGGTTTACCTAATCAAGTGGCCACTAAATGCATGCATGTGCAACTGTTATCCTGACTGTGATGTGTCTTACTCACCAGACTAGATCCAGTCACTTCACTGCAAGCCAGGCCGTCTGGAAGCACCAAGAAGTGTTCCTGCTCTTTACTGACACGCAGCTGTGCGGGGCGAAGGAAGGGACATTAGTGAAGATAGACACATGATGGAAGGTAAGCTAAAATTACCGTAACGCTAATAACAAGTCTGTTCAGTAAGTTTGTGTTGTGCCCCCTTACAACAAAAAGGAAGAACACATAAAAAGACGGGTGAATGTATAATGTAAAAAAGACAGTGGAACTAACGGTGAGGCAGGTTCGGCTGATCTGGGCCCAGCCGAAGAGGTCGAACAGGCGATGGACACTGGCCAGCTTACAGCGCATCAGCCTCTCCCCCTTCACCATGCTGCCCGGCTCCCAGGCCTGCAGGTCATTGATGGGCGTCACCATCATCATGTCTGTGGAGGGAGGAGAGAGAGAGACAACCAGGCAGAGGCAGAGAGAGAGAGAGAGAGAGAGAGAGAGAGAGAGAGAGAGAGAGAGAGAGAGAGGAAGTGAAGATGACAGTATACAGAAACATGGTAGGTGCAGTAGAAGAGCGGTTGAACGTTTTCTAAAAAGGTACACACTTAACAGAAGGAAAATGACAACGGTGAATGATGTCTTGATTTGTAGTTGTAAACCTGAACGTTTACCATTGTAATTTTAACATGGACTTTGGCACAACTCTGATCAGCCAGAATAATTAAAAACCCCTTGTGTGGGCGTGCACAGCCTTTTAACGCTAAAGGTAATGGATCTTTACAATAAATAAAGCACTATTTGGGTAACTCTATTTGTTTTAATACTTGAATTTGACCAGTCGCACTCCCTGCCCATCTTTCTCTGCCAGTGACCTCATTATGTGTTGGTCAGTACGTTTGAACAAGCACGCACAGTACCAGGTCCACCCACGTCAATGGAAAGTTAATCTTATTAGTTACACACTTGTGCCAGATGAGCATCAAACACCATCATGCCACCCAGCAGATTAAATGGCTGTCAGAAGCAGTGACTGGTAGCTGGTTTTGTCACATCTATACTTTTTTATTATGGTCAACATCTGATCTCAAAACGATAATAATGTTAAAAGGTGGAGTCAATGATTCTGGAGTGTGTTGTCCAAATACATTTTTGTCAAAATCAGTGAATATCTCCTCCTGATCCGCTACCTGTCCTTACTATGTTTAAATGAAATCTGGTGTTAATACACAGCCTGTTGGAACTGGTATGTAAACAAAGGGGGCCCACCATAATTAGCAATATGCCCGTCAGTTACAGAGCCAAAAGGCTGTGTATTAACACTGGATTTTTATTCAGCACACACACAGTATTGACGGAATCATGAGGAGGTATTCACCGACTTGATTTTTTTTTTATTGACAACAATATCACTCGATCAACTCAAATTCAACAGAAAATCAGGCCTGAAATAGCATCATTGAAGTAAATGTAGAATGTTAGTGGTGTATTAAAAAGTGCACATACTAGAAGGGGAGACAGGCAGGGCCGCGGGAGAGCCATGTGAGGCCATGTAGTCGGCCAGCTGTCTTAATGCCCATAGGTTGGATGAGCTGCCACCCTTCTTCATCTGTTCCTGGATCAGCACATCCAGCTCCTTACTGAATGACTACACACACACGCACACACACCAGACATTCATTAAAAATAGTTTTAGTTTCATGATAATACTTAGTTGAAGTCCTTATGTGTAGGAGTTGAACATGCCTCTCTGTAATCACATAACAATTCCCCGGAGCATTGAACACATGCTCTGATTAACAAGCACTTATAGAGTACAGGCGGACCAGGGCGAGTAAACATGTTTAATGAGTTAATGAGTCAGCCTCTCTCCACGCGTCCTTTCACTTCATGGTCCCCCTCTGCACAACACTAATGGCTGTACACTTAGAATGGTCCCCAGCACTGAATGCAACCCAAGCCAATGAGTTGAATTTGAGGACATATTTATGGTTATATGAGGATACAACCACATCCGGAGGAGTGAAGACAGAGAAAGGAAAAGAATGGGGAAAAGGAAAAAGACAGACAATAAATCCTACAGAGGCAAATGATAAGGACCCTCTCACCGGACTCTGCATGAGGCTGGAGATGCGCTTCTTATGCTGGGGACCGGCGGAGCTGGGCGTGGAATGCTGAGGAGACACGAGGCTCTCAGGGACCCCATCACTCGGGCTGCGCTGCACCGGAGTGCCTTTGGGGGTGGGGGACTTGCTCATCTTCTACTGTTTTGCAGTGGGTGTCTTACAAACCAGTGGCTGACTGAGGAAAACTGTGAAGAAAACAGTCAATATTATTAATGCAAAGGAGAGAGAAGATCAATACCACTCTGTTAATTATGAAGCAGCAGCTTAAAAGTTGGAGTCAGGGATTCTGAAGAATGCTTGTCGTCAAAATCAGTGGACAACTCCTCACAATGCACTACCTGTAAGTACTGTGTGTAGGAGATATTCACCGATTTTGACAGAAAGTGATTTTGAACAAGCGTGCTCCAGAATCACTGACTCCACCTTTAAGAGGCTGCAGCTACAGCAGACGACAGACGGTACTAATGAAGGCTTGTAGATAACCCCACATAGTTTCACCCCTCATAGCCATTTCCAGACTTTATGCTAAACTAAGCTAGCCAGCTGCTGGCTAAAGCTTCATATCTACCATACTCATCCATGTCTCAAGAAAAAAAGTTCACAAGCGTGATTCCCAAAATATAAATGCCCAGCCAGCCATAGAACTGCCATCCTTCTGATCAGTGATTCGCTCTACCTCCTAAGCCATAGCTGCTGGGTCCAGCTCAATAGTGCAGGCCACCGTGTATCCAGACTATCCATCAATGACTTTGACTTTCATTTTGAGAGATAAATGGCGAAAGCTGGGTGTGTCTGGGTTATCTTGGAAAATTCACTGCTTTTCACAGGCCGCCATTCTTAAAATCTCTCTTATTCTCTATAAGCATGGAGTGACAACACAAGAGAAAAGCACTTAACAAAATACATCCTTTGAGTAACAGAGGAAGGTACAGGTCACCTGAAGCCGACAATTAGCCGGAATATGAATTCTTAAACTTCTAAGTCACTGTACACAGTGCATGTGGTTGTGCACAAATATGGCAGAACATATGATCAATCGTTTGACAGTGGAATATCAATGGATCAATGGCATGCAGTCCATTTTCAAAAAGGAAGGAACAGTAAATTCAGCTTGAGAGCAGTCAGGAGGCACATCGTGACACATAAATGGCACACAGACGTGCACTTATTGGAATACTAGAGCAGTTCTCTGGCAACTGGAGCTTCAGACATGAGACTTGCCTGAGGATGGCTAGCAGGGCCACTGATGATATCAACACAACAAGCTTACAACAAAGCAAGTGTTGAGCTTCCTCTAAACTAGAACATAGGTTTTGTTTTTTGTTTTTTTTAAAAGCACCTTACAATAGGCTTCAACTCAAGACGTCCTTTCAATAGTAAATGAACCACACGGGCAAACGAGTGAACGTACACTACAATGGGAATGGGGTGGAAATGTATAAAAGATTAAAGAAGAAAAAGGAGAAAAAGGTTCAGAGACATAAAAAAAGGCAATATATTAAGTTAATGGGAGAAAGAAGAAAAAACGGTTCTACTTCTTCGAGCCATATGCTTTTAAATGAGTAGCCATAATCCTGTGAGGATGAAGAAGTTAAGGCTTATCCTAAGAACTGTTAGTGTGCAGAATACGTTTCAATTTTCCTGTGTCTGAACATTCACGAGTCTACGAAAGAATATGGTGGAGCACATCAGCCCAGAGGAAGTGAATCTCAAGGTAGATCAAATGTGGAATATCAATTGTCAGTTCAATCAATATGCTCACTGTGCAATTCAACCCCAAGCAAGTCCTTTAGTAGGCCTATCTTACATTAACATGAAGGCTGAGGCATCCTGCTTGTAAGCACCCACACATACAAAAAAGAATATACACTTGACATTAAGATTTCTTTGCATTTTCAGATGGCAGCATATATTAGGATGAAAAACCTACCCGCACATTAAAGATGGCAGTATTCCTCAGGGCACTGGCCGTGGGTGGGAATGCAAGAGCTATAGACAACGCAGCATTAGCAGTAAGAGCTCACATCCAGACAGCAGCATCACAACCACCAACAGGAAGCTAGCTAGTGATACGGCTCGGTAATTGGAGAAAGAGTAGAGAGTTACCGTAAGGATCTTTAGAGAAGGGCTGGCCACTCCCCGAATTATAGGCCTACATACTCAACTGGCCGGGGACGCGCACACACACACACACACACACACACACACACACACACACACACACACACACACACACACACACACACACACACACACACACACACACACACACACACACACACAGAGTGGTGCTGCAGGGAGCAGATAAGGTCCCAAATGCACCACACCCTCTCTCCTGTGCTACATCTCACTAACTGACTCATTACTCACTCACTTACTTGCTTGATCAGTTGCATCACTGCTGTAACATAACTATTTGTGCATGTCTCTTACATCCAAGAAAAGCTTTTTAAGATGCTCGCTTTAACAGCACAACAGAAGGCTACATCAGACCCCTGCGCATCACTAAATCTCATTGCATTGCAAACCAAAAATTCTGACAGATGAGATGATTAAACCTTTAATGGCGTTTTTGGATCAACAACATGCTCGATCTCGCCAACGTCAGGCTTCCTGCACTCAAAAGCACTGACACATTACATCAGCCATTCACTAAAGCATTAACGCAAACTCCCTTAACATACACAGACACACATGCATTATGTTGTTTGCCAGCCAAACTGACTCCAGATCAGAACAACTCTCTTTTGATAAGGAAGGAAATGTTGCTTTTTCCAATTGTATCTATGGTATTTTCTTATGGATTCGATAGTAGGTTTTTGACTTTAAAAGTAGAGTCAGCGATTCTGGAGAATGCTTTTGGTCAAAATCATGTTTTATCAAAATCAGTGAATGTCTCCTCATGATTCGCTACCTGTGTTTATACACAGCCTAGGCTCTTTCAACTGGTATGTAAACAAAGGGTATGTAAACAGATGGGGCCAAACGTAACTAGCAACATGCCTGTTTACAGACCCTAGGCTGTGTCCTAACCCCATTTTATTTTTTCAGCGTGCACACAAAGTACAGACAGGTAGAAGAGCGTGAAGAGATATCCACTGATTTCGACAAGAAAATTGATTTCGACAAGAAATATTCTCCAGAATCTCTGACTCCACCTTTAAGCAACCATACTAAGATATTTATGTCTGAGTTATTGTATTCAAATGATGCAGCTGGGTGTTTTTAACAGGCACCACACAGTCAGTCTGTAGAAGGTGAAATTGGAGGCCGTAGCTCTCTGTTTCCTTCTCATAACAGGATGGTTCACAGTGTCTATGAGTGTCTCTGTGGGGGTGGCGGGGGCACAGCTGCTGACAGGCTGCAGACAGAAAGCCTCTCTCTCCAGGGAGAGTCCTAATGACTGAGGGGAGACAGAGATCTGGCTGCTGCTGCTCTGGCCCACACCATCTCGGCCTGCTCCTCTTATCCTGTCGCTCTGTGATGGTCGACCGCGCTGCACCATCACCACCTCACTTATTATGTCTCATACAATCTCAGGAAGTACGGCAGCCATTCTCTCCTCCTCTGCAGTCGTGTCCTTACCAAATTGCAACATTTTGAATTTCAGTATTTGCTGTAATATATAGTGTATTGGCTGGTCATGTTAGAAATGTCCGCAGCCCGGGTTAACAAAGCTAAGGCCAACTACGTTGGAAATGTGGAAGGAGGCTGCCTCTGTAACAGACTTACTTTAAAACATAGAATATACATCTTTGTTTTGTTTAAGGGTAGAGGAAGGGAGGACAAAGGGGGACATGTTTATTGTAATAAGTTTTGTGAACGTGTTCTGTGAATTTGTAATAAAAACAATTGTTCACAAAAAAGAAAATATAGTTCATGTCTGTATAGATATTATTTGCTCAGGTATATTTCACAAGAGCACACCGACGAACAAATGTAATGCTGCTGTGCTCTGCTGCAAGACACATGGAGATCCCAATAAAAGATGAACTAAACCATCAATTTACTATACTGTATCGACTGCAGTTCCACTTAAAGAGTGTTTAGGAGGCATGTGTGTGATCACTGAGATCCAGCAAAGAGGTGGAAAGGGGCATAATTACTGAAGAAGCTATGGATCGATTTTCTGTGGCTTCGCCTTCATTAGGTCCATGGCTGGTCAGTGAATCCCAACCTGTTATGTAACTAGAACCTAACAAACCAGTGTCTTTACTTAAGTTTTTTTTCCTAATAAGATAAAGCTGATTCCTTATGATCATGTTAAAACCTATTTGAAATATTCAACCATATTCTTTTATTTCATGAGCTGAAATAAATTCACTGCTGCTTATAGCCTGGTCATTTGACTGTTAACAATTCCTTCATAGTCCAATGTTAAACATGTTTAGATGTCACATATTAGCTTGTTTGAGAATGAATGGTTAAGCCATCACTGAAAACTTTATTATAGTGAAACTCAAAAAGGATTCTAATTGTCCATAATCTTTGTTTACACATGACTATCATTATGATTTCCTTGCCAATAATAACACACAACAAGTCTGAGGTAAGCTGCAATATAAGTTAACATGTTTATATACCATACCAACTGTCTGAGTGCTTTGCAGAAATGCAACATACACAAAATGAAAAAGCATAAATGCATGAATGATGTAGAGATCAAATAACTGTTGACTAGGTGCAGGAGTACATTCCAGTCGCCTCAGCCTCTAATGGCAACGTTGGCTTCTGCCTTAACAACTGTAGCCTACGTAATGTAAAATTAACAATATTAAAATAGATTAAAATAATTGAGAAATTAGCCAATTCAAAATAGCTGATGGTAGCTACAGACAGGTCCATTATGATACAGCCAAGTGAGACTTCCAGATTAGATGTTGCTATCGCTCCTAAATTTAATTAGGCCTAATTAAGCTTTTTGCAGTGTATTTTGTTCAGAGTTACATAGCCCGATTGTTGAAATATGTTTAGGCTACGTGCACTGCATTTCAATTTTTAACAACAACAAACTTGATAAAGGTGTTTTAACTAAAGGAAACAACTACATCCTATTATGTGTCTTAAACAACCCATAACAAAATGCAGAATTAATTAGCCTACTTTTGCATCCTATGACTTTTAAAAAAAAGTCTTGAAGTGTGTGGATCACTATTCTGTAGGCCTAATTCAAGATAAAGGGCAGTCACTGGAGATCAGAGGGTTACTAATATTAGAAACCATATCAACTACACTGCCCTTGCTGACATTAATCCTAGATGCAATATCTCCCATGGTGCTGTGGGGGAGATAAACACAGAGACCCCTCTCCCAAAGACCCTGTGCCGCACAGGGAAAGGACACGCGGACAGGCCTATACATAGTCCTACCTATTGATCAGATAGTCAGGTGAGCGCAGGGCCATTTTTCAACGTGACAGCACAATATCCTTTAATAGCCTTCAGAATGATCCGTTCTTCCACACGCAAGCGGCCTGCGCTCCGCATGGCTGCCTAGCAACAATCGCACGCGCTGCAGCATCAGCACCAGCAGCACAGCGCGGAGGCTCCGCTAATGGCCACCAGCAAAATGCAGCAACGACGGCACAACACTGCACTGCACGACTATCCTACGGACAGAACTGAGCACACGCGCATTCAAATGATCGCATCGTATTGCAAAACACAACATCATGTCCCACATAGCCTTTTAATCTTGACACAGTCCGGAACACAGGCAGTAAAAACGGCTGTAAAAACAAAAAGCCATCAGTGGCACGCTAATGAGCGAGATTAGTCAGTGCAGGGCTTAATAAAGCACTGCCATCACAGACTTGCACTCTCACTGTGAATAGCCTACACCACACAGGCTGCACATAAGGGACCTTGAACACAGCACGAGCCTTTATCTTCAGAACACAATGAAGCGCCGAAAGATAATGCAAATGTAAACATTTTATACAAAGACGGTATATCCGTAGAAAGGGAGCGGGGTGCAACGTGTGACCGATACAACATGGTAAACACCATGTAGTAAAGAACATCCTGGGTGAAATGCGCACATGCACGCGTCAGGGAAGACCCTGTCCCACGCCCAGTCATATAACTCGCGATCGCCTTGTTCAAATCAACTGTGTAAACAGATATTAGCAGGCAGTGAACTCACCTCAGTGCATCCTCAGGACGGCGTCCTCTGTGTGGGTGCGGCAGACCCACAGCCGTCCTCTGTATGGGCAGGTCGTCCTTAATAACAAATGTGAGTAGTGGCTTGCGACACCAGGCTTCCTTTGTCAGAGTATTTCAGGGCCTCAGCTGATACTAAGTCAATGAACCCTGATGTTCTTCATCGCTCAGTGCGCCTGGACCAGCCCACTGCCACGCCTGCCGAGTCCAACGCACAAGGGCTCCCCCTAAAAGCGACTATCAATCTTAGCAATGCAATTGGTTGTTGCGTTTCTAAAAAAGGTTATGTGCCGACCTGGTGGATGTCTAATGCTGTCTCCAAAAATGTTGTATAGTTGGCAAGGCCCAATTCAAGTCGAAAAATATATCTCATTCTCATCAAACAGGCGCCACCTGCTGTTCTGAGGGAGGAAAGCCAGTAGGCCTATCCTGTGAAATTTAGAGGGATCAGATGCTTGTTACATTTGAATTTGGAGTGACACACGTCTAATAAACTGGTGGAAAGCAACTAAATGTTCTATTTGAATACCCTTTAGTATTTCCCTTTTCTGTCATATGAACTTACATTACTGTACTATTTTTTTTTAATGGCAACATAGCAGCCTATACTTATTTTTCCATATTTGAAAGCTCTGGTTACTTTCTTTACAAATAAAGATTGGACATACAAAACCTACAGTGAGTCCTATAAGATCTGATATTGCAGATCATGGGACTATAGAAAACTCCAAAAAGTAAAAAAAAAAAAAAAAGGTTCTTCTCTGACGCATACACCTTTTCATTTATCAGATACTAAAACAAATACTGTGGCTTATGAAATATTCAGAAGCCTTATCTTTTAGCTCATTCTGTTGTAGCCCGGATGTAAGTTCATGGATAATATCAATCTACACTCAAGAGCCCATAATGACAATGTGAAAACATGTTTTTAGAAATGTAGAATTCAGATCCTTCATTCAGTACTTTGTAGAAGCCCATTTGTCAGCAATTACAGCTTTGATTCTTCTTGGATAACACAAGTGTTGCACACATGGCTTTGGGTGGTTTATCCAATTCCTCTTAGCAGATCTTCTCAAGATCTGTCAGATTGGATGGGAAGCTTGAACTGCCATCTTCAGGTCTCTTCAAAAATGTATGGGGTTTAGGGGGGAGACACCATCATGGAGGTCTACAGAGAGTACCATGGCATGAATGGCTTGTTTTTTGTCCAGACATGCAGTGTTAATATTGTGGAACTTTTTACATACACATGTGTCTTTTTAACCTACACCCAATCAATTATATTTGCCAGGTGGACTTCAAGCAAGTTGTAGACAGATCTCAAGGATAATTTAAGCAAACCCGACACAACCGACCACAATTTGGAGGCTCACAGTGAAGGCTCTAAATTATAAATGAGAGGCTTCAGTTTCGTATCTTTAATCATTTAGCAATAAACAAAAAACATGTTTTCACTTTGTCATTGTAGGTTATTGAGTGAAGATTGATGGGCAGAAATGGCAATTGTATCCATTTCAAATTACATTTACAACACAAAGCGATTAAGGGTTTGAATACTTTCTGAAGCCAGTGTACAACATAAAAATCAAAAAGGACTTAATATTCAGAAGGAGTACTTGGAAGTTTGATTCTTACATTTTTCTGAACATGCTGATTTTTGTTGTCGTTAGGAAATCATTTTATTAAGGTTTTTACAAGTTGTTAGGGTTTTACAATATTCACATACTGTATTATACTTCAACTTAATTGAAAACTTCTTTCCTATCAGAATATTTAAAATCAAATACCACCCACCCCCCCTGTCGAGCTATGTCCTTACAAATAAATAAATGACACTAAAGCTGAAGTTTGACATTGTATTTGTGGGCTGCTAAGGGTGCAGTTTGTAAAATTAAAATAAAAACACATACTCAAACAAATGAAACTTCAAAAAGTTAAATAAAATAAAGACAAATAAAATGTTATACTCTTCGAGATAATCCTTTCTTCAAAGCAATGATACCCCTACAAATAAAACAAGAGTTACTTGGATTACTTACATTTAGATTACACAAAGATTTCAGTATTAGACTAAATGACTATAATAACAGTGACTTTGAGAGGAATAACTTACCTGAAGTTCTGGTTACAGGTGCGACAGAGCAAAATACTGATCACCTTTACAAAGATGCTGCTTGCTAAAGAGTTGATACATTCAACCAAAAGAGGGCACTGTAACAGTGCATTTCAAAATCAGTGAGAACACTTCAACACTGTGCTCCAATATTGTTCAAATACATAGCATGAGGATAACTTTTATATGGAAATGACCAGGTTACAGGTTCAGTGGTAGGAGGGAGATAATAGGATGTAATACTAAATGAATGAGTTAAATACAGGTAATTTAACATAGCAACATTTACTCTGGTTGGATAACAGAATTAGGTACCCCACTGCAAGGACACAACAAGTATCCCAGTATGCCATTACAGTTTGACAGTGAGCCACCATGTACAATACGAGGACCCTGTTTGTCACTAATTCTCACTTGTAACGGTCGTCATCAAAATGATGCTCATCTTTCAGACCACATAGATCAATGTTTTTAATTGTGTCTGAGAAAATAATAAACACTTGTTACACTATTCATATTATTATTATAATCCCTGATGTAAAGTAGCTGATTTCAAAAAGCTTCCCAACTTTTTCGTATGATTTCAATGCTCTGAATCTTTTTTTCCCCCTCTGATCACTGATTTGATAGACATGTGGTAAAGAAAAACAACCTGACAGGTTTCCAGTACTGGTGTAAGGCATCTGCTCCAAGCACCATTCAGAAGGGTTGAGACATCTGTTGAATGAAGAAGAAAGTGCTAAATTCCAAGTTCTCATAGTGTTAAGATTTCTTCCAGCTAAAATGGAATAAAAAGCAGAGAGGGACATATTCAATGTTCCATCATCAACAAAACACTTCAGCGTATTGATTTACGGCTCTTGTGCTACAGGCTCATAGTTCTATTTTGGACAGATTTTCTTTCTGACAGCCACGGTTAGGTAAAATGCTGAACTAATCCTGTAACAGGCATAATGGCCTCGTAGTTGGAACTCAGAATGAAATTACTCACCCTGACCTAAACCTCTTCACCTTGAAGTATCCAATCAGATGACAAAGGTACTTGTGAGGACGGTTTGAATGCATCGGATGGCTACATGAAAGACAATTAAATGAGCTGAATGCAGGCTGCAATTCTGCCACCATTTAAGGAATTCAAAAGGAGTCTGATTGCGTGTAATAAATGTAAAATCTGCCTGTCTTGTGTTAGAAAGGTGACACCATCTGTAAACAAATTAATGTTTTGCAATCACTTGAATCATGTTTTTAAACGAACAAGCTCTACATTAAACATACATACTAATGTACACAACTCAAACTTAAAGCCAACATAGCAAAAGATAACAATGACTATAAAGTTATTCTAATTCCACATCACACGTTCTCCAATAGCTCCAGGAATTCATTTAACATTTTATTTAATGAGGTTATATTATTAGTTTCATGTAATGTTAATGAGAATTTCTTTTATCATTTTATTTTGTAAAAAAGGGGGCTCCTAAAAACAGTTTGAAAAAACACAGGTCCATTATAGACGTGCAATCGAAGCATATGACCACTGACACACATTGTCGGTGTTGCTTTATTTTCACCTTTTTGTATTGTGGATGCCTCATTTGGACCATCCTAATGTACTTAAAAAGGTACTGGACGGAAACTACATACAATATGCAGTAGGCTACAGTTAGGCAAACCATTGTAGTTAAATGACAGACTATGTCTTCCCTTTTTCTGTACCTAAAGATAAAGAATCCTTGACCTAAGTAAACCTGCTACGTTCTAATAGAATTCGATCATCCTGTTAATTCATAATCCCATTTCAAACCCCTGGCTTTGTTTTATGAATTTTGATTGGAATGGAAGAACAGCAATGCCATTAAAGATGGATTCATGTAACTGTTTACTCCCTTCACGAGTGCAATCAATGAGATGTCAACCTACTCAAATGGAGAAATTAAAAAAAACCTAGAGAGCCATGATATTGTACATGTCCCTTCAGTCCGTCCTTTTGAATCATGACCAGTCTATATTTATAATGGTTTCACAGCAACAACTCCCTAGACAGTGTCAGAAATGGACTGAGTGTAGCTCTGCTAAGCATTAAAGCAGCTCCGAGTAACATTTAAATATCTTTTAAACAGCCTCATGTTTCCTCACATAATCATAAATTACCTTTAACAGCAAACGAGACCATCCGTGCAAAGAAAGACGTTTTTATATAGTTTTTATTACTGCATTTGGTCTGGTCGGACACCCAGTCCGATTTTCGGTTCACGCGTGCATGCTCTATGGTCACATATCCGTATTGGTCGCAGATTTCAGTGTGGCGCAACAACGCGATTTGAGAAGCCTATCCCTCCAGGTGAGGGAAGGGGAGCAAGAGCCTTGTTTGAGACAGTTGTTTGTCGTCATAATGACTGATAACGGGGCTGAACCATCAAAGAAAAAAAAAGAAAATGCAATGAATGGGAGGGCGTTGCCAAGCAACGTATACACAATTTCACGGGGGCGAACTAGACTCCTAAATGAATGAGCGGTAGCCAACTAAAACAAAGTTTACTTTGCCTCACCAGCATCATCAGATGACCATTATTCATCTGAAATAGTCATTATGGACAGTTTTCAATAAGGGATAGAGGTCCAGTCATTTGGAACAGCTTTCCTGTTACTCTTTAGTTACTTTCAAAAAACATCTTAAAATGTACCTCATTTTAAAAGCTTACGATACTGTGTGAAACTGAATGTATGTTATATTGTCTTTTTGCTTGTTAGTTACATCTTTACTTTTTTTTTACTATATGTACTTAAATGTATTTTCATTTTTGTAACATGACTTTGTAGTTGTTTTAGCTCTTTAATTTTATTTTTGTTTATCTTTTTTTCTTTTACTTTATTTCTTTACCTTATTGTATTTTAATATCAGGTGGACATCCCTTATAAGCCCTTCGGGGTTTCTTTTGTCCCACCCGTGCATTTATGTATGTCTATGCGCATCTTCTTGCCATTTTAATCTTGTTTATCTGCACAAATAAAACTAAACTAAACTAATTATTTACAACAACATAAACACATTACCTCATCGTGATCCATAGGCGACTAACTGCCGTCTCTCATTCATTCGCTTTCTATGAGGACACGTAATCTTTCAGCTCCGTGAGAGGTGACACTGCATCAACTGTGTGTAGCACTGACTGGCATTAGTTGATGCTGTGTCACTAACCACTCTCACGGAGCCGAAAAGAGTCTGGTGCCCTCACACTTTCAACACACGGACATGCACTATATTGCTTCCTGATCATTTGAATCTCACGCGCCCGGCACAAGCTAGAAAACAGCTTCACGACAGCCGGCGTTGTAAAAATACTACCGCTTTTGTCCAAAGGGGACGCCAACGTGCCATGTTACTCGTAGTGGCTTTAAACTAATCATATTGTCAGGAAAGTTAAATGAGTTACCAAAGTTTGATCAGGTGCTACTTGGATGATGAACTGGTAAGCAGGCATCACACAATGTTGCAGCAGTAGTCTGGTCATATCTCCATCCTCCGTTGCCGGTTCTGAGGTCATGGTGAATCCATCTTCCATCCGCTCCTCTGACATGTTCAGCAACTGTCAGGAAAAGTAAAATGAGGTCAAAATTTATCTTTCTACTATCAAATAGTCCCCTGATGCATGTAGGCTTGAAAAGTGAATCTATGACAGTTACAACTTTATGGCATTTAAAAACAAAATAATTCATTTCAAGACTGTCGATTCACTCATTTATCCACAACCCTAATCCAAGAATTCAAAATTACAACATTACTTTTTTGAACAATGCAATTTATCAATTATATCTAGGGATTGATCTTCTTTGTCACCAATTTTGGGGGGCAATGAAACATTGTTATTTAAAGCCCACCCTCCCTTGGTGTACTGAACAGTGGTGACTATAAAACAGGTAGGCTATAAGGAAACTGATGTCTGATGTGCACAAGCTACAGTGTAAGAACTTGATTTAAAAAAAAATTTGGAGCCATACTAAATTTAAAATCCAACAATTTACATTAACTGCACAGCTTACAATGCAGTAGGACATACAAGTTGTTTTATGTATGCAGTGCAACAGTATACAGTAACACATTTTGACTAATTTGAAGATATAAACATACACATCTCATGAAGGAATCATAGACATTTCTAAAGTTAAAGTTTTTTTATTGGTCACATTACAGTCATTCATAGTGAAAATTACTGGAACCTGAATAAATAATAGATAATAGTAATTTAAAAACAGACATCCCTTAATGAGGTGATGCTATAAAAACATTAAAAATAAATGGTATATAAATATAAAAGTGCATATAAAGTGGTGCAAAAAGTGCAAGAGTGCAAGTTATAGTACACCGGAGTTAAGCAGTCTAACTGCCTGCAGAAAGAAGCTCCTCCTCAGTCTCTCAGGGCCCACTCACACTAGGGCCGTTTGCCTGTTCCGTGCTTCAGGAAGATTCAGCACGATTCCCCCCCTCCCCACTCCTCCCGCTGGCCCGTGGTCACACTGCTCGTGGCCTGGGCACAATTGCACCTTGCGCGTTTAGGATTTGGAGCGTTGTCTACTTGTAGGCTATACGACTGTTTGTGAATATTTTCATCCGGCCAAATTTGCATCATATATTCCACTTCCACATTAGAGCAACGAGAATCCTTAAAGGCCTACTTCACCGGTTTGAATATGAAGGTGTATTGAATTCTGAGATCCTATGTAGTATAAATGTGCGATTTTTATTTTTTTTTTTTAAATCGGTTCATCCTAGCCTGAGAAAAGGCAGAAAGAGTGTTTTTTTTAACCCTATATTTCTCTTTCTCGTGTCATCACAGAAAGAGAAATATAGGGTTAAAAAAAACTTACTTTGTAAATATTACTGTGATGTCTTTTACTGTGACATCACAGTAATATTTACAAAGTAGGTTTTTTTAACCCTATATTTCTCTTTCTGTGATGTCACGAGAAAGAGAAATATAGGGTTAAAAAAACACTCTTTCTGCCTTTTCTCAGGCTAGGATGAACAGATTTTTTTTTTTGCACATTTATACTACATAGGATCTCAGAATTCAATACACCTTCATATTCAAACCGGTGAAGTAGGCCTTTAAGCTATTGTTTTTTTTAAATGTAGCTTGACGTAATAGGTCGCGGTGGACAGTCTCATATTTGTGCAGCACGCTGTTTATTATTAATATAACGGCCCATCATCAGACCATACGTACCGGATGGTTTTATACACATCGATCGCTCTATCAAGTAATCCAAGTCAGAACTTTTTGTATGGGCAGAGATCGTTATTTTAAGTGTCTTTAGTAGCTACTGTTTCCTTATCACCGGGCCGCGGAGTCCCGCTGTGTGTTGTATTGGGTTCGTCTCAACCGCCATGCGTAAAGGCATTATTATGACAGCTGACGGGAGGAAAAAGAAAAAAATCATCTGACGAACGTGAGTAAACACGAAAACCTTTTTTCTTTGCTTTCTGCGCTCACCTATTTAGCTCTCTCCCTTTGATTAGCCCTCACCTACGCCTACACACACGTTAATTCTCACACATTTTATGTAGCTACAAGTCCAAGTGGTGGGCAATTCTGGTGCCGACTAGTAAGGCAGCGGACGCTAACGGACTATGCATCCTTAATAAATTCACATCAGGAACGCCGCCTGTGCGCTTGCTTGTGCGCGTGTCATCTCATTAGCATCTCTACTTTGGCCACGGCACACCTCTCCCAAGTGTGCCGTGGCCAAGGGGCTGTTCTGTGCTGGAATACGGATGGCGTGGTCACACTAGCCAAACTTTCTAGACTTTAGTATGCAAATGAGCTTGGGCACGGGGCCGCGGCCCTAGTGTGAGTGGCCCCTCAGTTCGAGCTTTATAAGGCAGCGTAGGTGTCTGCCTGACTGCAGCAGGGTGAAGAGGCAGGCTACTGGGTAAGAGGCGTCGATGATGGAGGTTGAACTGCTGGAGGCTATGCAGTCATGCATGTAGATGTTGCAGAGCAGTGGACGCACCCCTGGAGGGTACCTGTGTTGAGGACCAGGGCTCCTGACATTATACAGTCAAGCCCAAAATTATTCATGTCCCTGGCCAATTTGACTTAAAGTTACTTTAATGAAACCGGCAAGCTTTTTCTTGATTGGAAATGACACAGGCTTCTCCCAGAAGATAATAAGACGATGTACAAGAGGTATCATTGTGGAAAAAATAAATGTTCAGCTTTTATTTACATCTGAACAAAAAGTGGCAGGTCCACAATTATTCATACCCTTCTCAATAGTCAATAGAAAAGCCTTTATTGGCTATTACAGCAATCAAACACTTCCTATAAGTGCTGATGAATGAATTTTGGACCGGATGAATAATTTTGGACATGCAACTTTTTGTTCAAATGTAAATAAAAGCTGAATTTTCTTCTTTTTTTTCACAATGATGCCTATTGTACATCGTCTTACTATCTTCTGGGAGACGCCCGTCTAATTTTCAATCAAGAAAAAACTTGCTGGTTGAATGAAAGTAACTTTAAAAAGGTGCTGTAAGCGGAATGGTTCTTTTAGCTAACTTCCTGTCAGTTACTGCAGTTAGCAGTGAGGAAGCTGAGCACCCAGTTACATATTTGGGCGTTAATTCCCAGCGACCTCATCTTCTGGATCAGGCGAGAGGGAATTATGGTATTGAATGTCGAGTTGTAATATATAAAAACAGCATTCTCACATAATTCCCTCTCCTTTCATCGAGGTGGGTCAGAGAGGTGTGCAAAAGATTGCAAATGGCATCATCCCTGCTCCTGTTTTCCCTGTATGCAAACTGGAGGGTTTGAAGCTGGATGGAACCACAGCTTGGGCCATGGATATAGTAAATATTGTAGTATACACTGGGGCTAGTTGGTTTGCACAGGATTTTAGGACCCTCCCAGGAATCTGGTCCGGCCCTGCAGCCGTTTTCCCATTCACGCCTTTGCCATTTCCTCATCCATAGCTGCAATTAAGTAGTTTTTTCCCCAGTCTGTCTCAAACTGTGGATAAAAAATATTTAATTCATCAGCAAGAGAGGGGGCAGAGCTACTCACCGAGCAGGGCTTGTTCTTATAGTCAGTCAAAATTTGCAGGCCCTTCCATACTAATTTCTATGCAAAGTAATTGAGCGTTTGATTATATTAATCATAATTAATAATAATAATAATAATAATAATATGTAGTCATAATATTGTCGGCAGCCATGTTTGGTTTTTGGCCCCAGTCTGATCTTCAGTGAGTGAAACACTCACCTCTTCAGTCTAGAGGAAGAGTGGAGGGGCACAAAATCCAAGGGGCTTGAAGATCACTGTCAAGTTTCAACAGTCAGTGATGATTTGGGGCACCATGTCATCTGATGGTGCTGGTCCACTGTGTTATCAAGTCCAAAGTCACCACAAGTGTCTACCAGGAGATTTTAGAGCACTTCATGCTCCTGTCTGTTGACAAGCTTTATGGCGATGCTGAATTACTTTTTCCAGCAAGACTTGACACCTGTCCACAGTGCCAAAACCACAAGTAACTGGTTGACTGACCATGGTATTACTGTGTTGATTGGCCAGACAACTATCCTGACCTGAACCCAATAGAGAAACTATAGAGTATTGTTAAGAGGCAGATGAGACACACCAGACCAGGGGTGTCAAACTCATTTTGGTTCGAGGGCCACATACAGCCTCTCTGATCTCAGGTGGGCCGGACCAGTAAAATAATGGCAAAATAACTCCAAATCCCTAACTTTGTTTTTCAGTAATATGCTTTATCACTCAGCCTACATTTGTAACCTACATTATCAGGGATCACAAGGGATCTCTGTACCCCCCAGGAAATGTCTTAGTAAAGGTTGCTGCTGGCCATGGGAATAGGAGGTGCGGCGCGCAGCGCCGCAGCAAAATTTTGGGGGGTATTTTGCTCAAAGATGCCAATGTGCACTAATGAAATAAACAACTGTTTATTTGAATACACAAATACAACAGTCACTGACCGTACAGTTGTCCAATTTTGTTTACTATATGTACAGGTACACATTTTGTGCAAACATGCAGACTGTAAATAATTAAATAAAAGTGCAACTTCTACTGTTTTGATTTATTTTTAAATACAGAGGTTATTGGTTGTTTTGGAATTCGTTTTTCCCAATTTAAAACATAAAAATAAAGCAGCATTGAAAATTAGGAAATAAATCTTGTAGGCCTACACTAGCATGCTCCTGCTCGTTTTGCGCACACAGAGCCGCAGACACACCACGCTTGCTAGTACATTAATTGTTCAGCACTAAAAATAAAAATAGTTTTATTTTTATTAAAAAGTAATAAAATAAAATGTACTAAAAATAAAAATGTTTTTTTTTTTTGGTTTTTACTTTGCCATACAGCACTGGAGGAAACATTAATAGCGGTGAAGCAGGATTTCCATTTACCATTTCCCACGTTGCTAAAATGTGCTTTTTTATTTAGGCTGCCCCCTAGCGGCAGGAGTGAGCATTTCGGTTATTTCTTTAAAAATTCATAACTCCTCACAGGAATGGGCTAGAGACTTACTTTTTTTTTTGACATACTCAGAAATTTATGCTCTACAGGTCGCGGGCCTGATCAAATCATCTCGCGGGCCGGATCCGGCCCGCGGGCCGTATGTTTGACACCCCTGCACCAGACCCAACAATACAGACGAGCTGAAGGCCTCAATTAAAGCAACCTGGGCTTCCATAACACTTCAGCAGTGCCACAGGCTGATAGCATCCATGCCACGCCGCATTTAGGTAATCATTTGTGCAAAAGGGGCCCAAACCAAGTACTTAGTACATATGCATGATTATACTTTCTATAGGGCCGACATTTCTGTATTTAAAATCCTTTTTTTATTGATTTTATGTAATATTCTAATTTTCTGAGATTTTGAATTTGGGATTTTCATAAACTGTAAGCCATAATAATCACAATTATAACAAATAAAGGCTTGGAATATCTCACTTTGAATGTAATGAGTCTATATAATATATTAGTTTCACCATTTAGGTTGAATTACTGAAATAAATTAACTTTTGCAAGATATTCAAATTTTTCAAGTTTCACCTGTACAGATGGACTTCCCCAGAACTGCTGCTCAGTGTTTAATGTGACAGGTACATGTAGTTCTAATCCAGAAGCCACTATGGAAACTGGGATACTGAGTAAAACAGTTGCCATTGTTGAAATAAACCCCAATGCAGACCCCAAAGGGCACAGTGGAAAAAGCAAACAACACTCACGTCATCCACTCTCCATAGGTCACCGCCCAAGCCTTCAGTCTGACCGTAAGTGATTGCATTCTTTAGGAAATCAGTGCCACTGCCATCATCCTGTTGAAAGAGAAAATAACACCAATCAATTGTTCAAACTGAGTGGCACTGACGTCCTCCGGAAACCGCAGGGAAAACTCGTAATTTGACACAGCTTGATACAGTTCTGATGAGTGCAGCACTTACGCTGTCGGCGTCGTGTAAAACTGCAACAAGCAATCGTATGTATTCCGCCGCCGCCTTAAGTGTGTCCACTTTACTTGGCTTGCGATCCGGCCTCATCAGTGGCACCATGCGCTTCAAGCGGGAGAACATTGTGTTCAAATTCCTGATCTGGACAGAAGAGAGAAGCTGACGATTCACATTACCCCCTGCCCGTTTACAACCAATATAGTCATCTCTGAAGTCATATGATCAATATTTAATTGAGGGAAAGAGACAATGACGTTTTGCTGGAAGCAGTGACATTGGTCTTCCTGATTTCGTCCTTCCGTGCTGGCAATATGAGAAAGGCTGGTTTCTTAAAAATCACCTCAAAATATTACTGTCACAAGACTATCAGAATTACGCCAAATATCTTGCAGACATCAAGTTAAGACCTGCTTTGTACAGAGCTATGAGAATGGGTTTACAATATAAACAGCCGGGCTCTGTCCAGAAAAATGGAGCAGCAACCCAAGCAAAGGTCTTTAGATGGTATGGATGGACTGGACTCAGACAGTTACATTTCCGAGATATCCAACAAGTAAATGTTACACCACAGACATGCTTAATATAGGCTAGGCCTATAGAATATGATTTTTTTAATTGTAGGCCTATTTATTTTTCTACCTTGACTGCCTTTATGAAAATAAAGGGTAGTCCAACACTCCCCAACATTATCCCAAACTGCATTTCAATTAGGCCTATGTTAAAATGTAATAAGGCAAGCTTTAGATCTGTTTACCTTTTAGTCTATTGGCCACTGGTAAGGTCTGTTTAGCTAGTAGGCCTAGGCTAATCATGTTTTAGCAACCATGGACCTATTATAGAGTTAACAACCATTTAAAAGTAGGCTATGAATAGGCACAAAATAAAATGGACAGTTGGCCTATCCTCAAAACAATTTCTCAAGGCTGACATGTTAGTGCTATTTGCCAAATTGCAGCAAGTTCCTGTGAAAGAAAGGTGTGTGTGAATCACAAAAACAGACACATTTGTTGTGAAAGGTCTTTTGGGCTTCATAGCGATCACAGCTAGCCACAGTATGTGAGGTTAAGGTTAAAAAGGCTGGGAGGGAGCCAGCAAATGTTAGCTAACTAGAATCTGACTTGAACCTCTCCAACACATTAGCAAACCAGCATTTATTCATAGTTGGGACAATTCAATTTGACTCACTCTTAGTCGCTCCTTGGCGTTGACCATTTCCCTCTTTTTCACGGTTTCAGTGATATCTTCAGCGACAAAGTATAAGCCGCCGTTTCCTCGTTTGAACTTCTCAATGTTGGTGTACAACGGGAGCGCAGACTCGCCCGTTAAGCGCTTCAAAATATCGCTCATTAATTCTTCCTCTGGCACCTTCATTTTTTGACAAATTGCATAGCCTACGTAACGCTTAGGTTTATTTCTTGGCCCTTTTCAGTGTTTCTTCACTTTTACCCGCCTCTTCTTTCTGTAGGCCTACTGTGTCACTTCCTCATGTAAACAGCCCAACGTTGGAGAGGAGAGGAGCTCCGGGAATCACACCTGCACCAGGTGTTCAATTAGGCTCCTGTGACGACTTGAGGCGGTTCGTCGAAAGTGTGAGTTCAACTCAATAGTTCCATCGTTCAATGATTTGTTCCTGCTACAGAGGTCACACCCATAGACGGATTATGAGATAATGGGCCCCTGGGCACAGACTCTTAAAGGGCCCCCCACTCCTCCCTATCCAGCCAGGTACACTGACTTTTCCACACAGATACAAACAATTAATGGCAAAAACATATTAAGGAAGTCAGTGTTTCCCACAGGATTTTGGGATACTGTTGGAGGGACCCTGTACCTTGTTGGGGGGTCCGGGGGCATGCCCCCCCTGAATTCTTTTTAGATTTTTAAAGTAAAATGCATCAATCTGGTGCACTTTGAGAGGAAATTTTAGAGGCTATATTATTTTTCAGACTTTACTCTGCAACTGTAAAAACAGTACAGTAGATTGGTCTGCAGACCCATGTTCTATGATGGAGGGGCCCATTTCAACAGATTCAGGGTGGATAGCTACTTTTTATGAACAATTTAGAATTCACACAGAAAGCTTATTTCTGTATGTGTGAGGGGGCCTCATGGAGCCCCTTAGACAGAGCTACTAATGCTGTTGTTTTTAACTTGCTTTTGTATTTCTCCCCTACTAGTTGAGGGGCCCATGATGATCTCTATCTTGTTAGATTTGAATGAGTATCCTTATATTTAGGCTATTCCTTTTTGGACCCTGTTATTGACATGAGTGACATCTCTTTGACTATGCAACATGAAAAGTTACTATCAGTATCTCTGGCTAAGGGCCCCCCTGTGCCCTTGGGCCCCTGGGCCTGTGCCCGGTGTGGCCGTGCAGTAATCCACCCCTGGTCACACCACTGAACACCTTTGTTCCCATCATAGCTCACACAGCATTGATCATAACACTGACCCATCTATAAATCGTTATGAGTTTGGGCTTTTTAATTGTATATCCTGTTTTGAAAACGTCTGTTTTGTGCTTCCTTACTCTTGCTTATTATCCAAATCATCCCATTTAACAGCCTCCTGCAAACACACTCATTTAACCTCAGTAAATGCTTCTCCAGCCCCATCTCTCTGTTCTCAGATGTTCACCCACAAAGCAGGAAGGGCAGTTTAGAATATACTTTTATAGTTGGATTCTTGGAAGAAATTAAGTATGAAACAAATGACCAAATGCACCAAATGCAAGAATGAAGAACAACAAAGATACAATATGGAGGGGGGGGGACAAGAGAGGAGAAGGAAAACTATAGCACATACTAAAAATGGAAGTAAGCCTACTGTTCTGGTGGCCTTTTTGTGTTAGCTGTGTTTTGACATTTTCATCATATTACCTAAATAGTATATTTAACACTATTACCTAAACACTAGGCTTATCTGGCTGCTGCGGCAGCCAGATAGGCCTGGGATGATTACATCACCATTTACAATCATTTTCGTCATTGTCCTGTGTACAGAGAGACATAAAACAACGTTGTGTGTATGGGAATTCTTCTGAGAAAAAAATAGTTCTTATGACTGTGTACGTGTGGACATGGCATAAGACTGGACTCATTCCAAGCTCAATTTTCCACTTTATGCATCTCATCTTATCTTATGTACTGGGGTTCTTTCAGGCGGTTTTTCCAATTTCCAAGCATGAGTAAATAGGGAGGTATATGGCTCCTTTACAAAGAGACAAAGCAGACAAATTCAAAAAAATAAAGTGTGCTTTTTGAATGCGTTCTCCAGCCGGCTCTGGGTTCCCCTTTGTTGAACATTAACCACACAATAGAAAAACTGATGCACACTGCACAGGTGTTTTGAAAAGCAGAATATATTGTTTAAGTGTTTGCGATTGTCCATTTTTGTAGTGTGAGGAGAAAAAATAGATCTTAAGGCTGTATTAATCAAGTAGAATATTTGTAGCAAAACACCAGATTAACCTAAACTCAGTTTACTGATAGGTCAATAGGGTTTGCAAAAGGTCAAACTGTTAGAAAAGACATAGTGCCCTCTGCTGGATCATAAGGGAAACTACTTCAAATAGTCTAATTTTGTTAATTTATTTAACTCCCATGTCCAAAACTTGACTGTATGTCCCTTTTATAGGCACATCCGGAGCAGGTTGGTTAACTAATAGGTTACTGCTGGTGCGGTTCCACAACCAGGTGCCAAGGGCAGTCATAGCACATCACATCAGCCTTTAACAGCTCACCTTGGAAGCACATTGTTTTCAAAAGAGCTGCTGAGGAGGAGCCCCAATCACAGGCCAAGTCGTCAAGAGGCCCACTTACTTACAGGGACTGACTGACAGCTTGTTGTTTGTGGACCTGGCCAAGCAGCTCGAGTGCCCAGACACCATTACACTAACTTCACTGAGACCTGATGTGAGTCTTTTGCTGCAGTCCTGAAGCAAGTGTACATCTCAGAACTGACTTCATTCAGAAGATCAGATCAAAGAAGCACAAGATAGAAAGAGGCCCATACATCAGGAGCTGGTAGAGCAGTGTATCTGAAAGGAATAGAAAAGGTTTACACCTACCTATGGAGGTAGGGGATTTGCAGGAGGAGAACCATCAAGACCGTTTCAGAGGCTGCTGAATAAGGATCCAAAACGGCTATTTATCAGATGCACAGGACTTATTGTATTCTAAACGCATTGATGTTATAGACAAAAAAACATAGCTCACCTGGTAGCATGCATACTGTGAGGGCCAAGTCGCATCGGCCCACGTTCGATTCTGGCCTGGACACTTTGTTGCATGCCTTTCCCTGGATATCCTCTAATCTTATAATTCCCTTCAGACAGAAAGAGAATGCATGGGTCACACATTGGAAGTCCAAGGATCGTGCTGACTGGGATAAGTACCAACTACAGATAAATAAGTGCTCAACTATGAGCAGAATTGCAAAATCCAGCAATTATGAATAATACGTTGCTCATGACTCTAAAAAAAAAATCCAAAATAATTAAATCCAATAATGTATGCGTCAGATTGAATTCTATCTTATCATATACAATTGAATATTGTATAGGATCAAGCCTTTAATCAGTATTTCTCCTCTGTCTTTGCCGGTTATTGTTGTCATATCTCCTTTATCTTCAGGAGAATAACACCTGCTGACGTCAAAGGTGCCATCAGTCATCTACAAGTGCGAAGTGGATCTTCTGTGGATTTCCTCTAACCATTTAATCAAGGCCACAAGAAGCTCTCTCAATTGTAAAATCTTTTCCGTAATGAATGCTTCTTGAAGAAAAAATATTTAAAGATTTGAATAGGAAACCCTTCGGTAAGATACAAGCTATTGCTTACTGCCACCCCCAGTGACCAAACCTAACTTTAAAGCTCACGCTATAAATAGTAATTCATCTGACACCTGGGGCCTCATTTATCAACAGTGCGTAGAAAAGGTTCTAAATTCACTCTTACGAATGAAATTTAGTATGTGCTTAAGTACAAAAAAATCGGTATTTATCAAACGTGCGCTGGCCTATCGTACGCACACCAGTAAGTCATCAATCTTGATAAATCCCACTTGTTCTTAAGTGTCATGCTCGTTCACGCTCAGCCCATTTGCATTCAGAAACGCCTCCAATTAACCATATATGGTCACAACACATCCCTTTATCAACCTGATGTCAATCTGAATGTGTTTTACCCCTCTCCGCCACAATGGTAAAGAGCCGAGGGTAACGAAAAGAAACTTCTCCAACACAGAAATGGAAACCCTTGTAAACGAGGTTGAATCGAAGCAAAACATATTTTGTTGGCGCACTTAGTGCAGGCATTAAAACAAAAGAAAGCTTGCTGCATGGGAAAATGTGATATTTTCGAGCAAGTTGTAAGGCAACGGCATTGTTTGCCGCGATCTGACAACTTTACGTGCAGTCATTCATAAACTCTTTCAATAAAAAAGAGATGAAGATAAGCTCCTAACAACAATAGAGTTAGCCTACTAAGTGAAATGAGTGATTGGCGAGTCTGGCGAGTCACCGCGGCTCGTCCAGCTCACAGCTGAGTGCTGAGACGCACAGAGAGCATCGGAGGGATCCTCCGCTTCAAAACATGTAAACGTGACACATTTAATGAATAATCAATTAGAGCTTACCTAAAAATAAGTGTGCCATATAACTATTTATTGCATTTAGGATGTTAGCTCATTTGGACGCTGTTTTGACCGTCTGTTTTCATTGATGTATTGGCGATATTATTTCAGTTTCATTACTGAGTCGTGATCAGTGTTCTTAAAGAAACTTAGATTATAAAACAAGAGGTCCAAAACACAGATGATGATTAAACAAACAAATGTATGACTTTATATTACCCTAGAAATGCACGGGTGGATTTGACGCGTGGCCTTTATAGATATAGGCTAAAGAGAACGCTGGCGGTTCTAGTGTTAATGCAGACGTTGAAACTCTTAAATGCTTTGCTTTGTGCTTGTAATATCGCTATTCTACCACTAGATTATGTTCGTAAGCATGGTCAGAGTTGTGCTTACATTTACACACATTCATAAGTCTAAGTACATTTTGGTAAATGCCATACTTTGCGTGGCAATGTTCTTACGCCCTACTTACGCACAGATTTGTGCGTAAGTACGGTTGATAAATGAGGCCCCTGGATCACTGCTTATTTCACCATGACGGGTGTTCTGTTAGAGAGGAGTTTCTGCCTGATGTGTTTCTTTTGTAAGGAATGATATAAACTCTGGTTTGGCTTAAAACCTGCAACACAGTACACAGCTCTCTAGCCTCTCAGACAATACTCTCTCAGACATTATCTCAGACTCAGAGGCTTTTTAGGTGTAGGCTGTTCATCACAGTTCCATTCTCTCTCATGCCTCATCATTCTATGGCATCAGGTAGCACAAGGTCATGAATGCACTTAGACTATCCATGTTCGAAAGCCGTTAGCTGGTTGAGATGGAGCCAATTCTAACTTAATATATGCTACTTCAGACATGTACTGCAGGGGTGCCCACACGTTTTCAGCTTGTGAGCTACTTTTAAAATTACTAAGTCAAGAAGATCTACCTACTATAAAAATGGAAAACATATTTATTTAAACATATATTGATCATTCCTTATGTACAATATAAGTTGGTGTACCTTGCATAACTGCATGAACCCATATTGCCAGGCCCGCCTCAACCTGCCATTAGGCCCTGGGGCTGAGAGGTTGCATAGGCTCCCTGAGTGGCCGTCTTACAACACAAAATGTGCAATATTTGTTTTGATTAATAATCAAATAATTTTAAGGTAATACAGTATTTCTCATAGGAATTTGGGAGACTGTGGTGGGGACTCAGAACCTTCTAGGGGGGTCAAGGGGCACGCTCTGCCCGGAAGAAAAATTTGAACCTTTTAAAGTAAAATGTATCAATCTCGTGCATTTTGAGAAGAAAACTATAAGGCTACATCAGCTGTGTCCTATGTAAGCCATGTTGTACCATTTTCTGAAATAAAATGGAGACACAGAATAACCAAAAAGGCTGAAAGAAAAAATTTACAGGTTTAAAAAATCTCTGTGAAGTCTTCGTTTTTTCCCCTCTACAGCAGGGGTTCTCAACCTTCTGCAAGCTGGCCCCCCCCAAAGCTGGGTCATTGCAGTTGGGCCCCCTCCCCCACCGACCCTGACAACACCCCCCCCCCCACACACACACACACACACCACCCTACACAGATAGATAGATAGATAGATAGATAGATAGATAGATAGATAGATAGATAGATAGATAGATAGATAGATAGATAGATAGATAGATAGATAGATAGATAGATAGATAGATAATCTATTGTTATTATCACAAGGGCTAGGCCAGTGGCGCACCTTTGAGTTGAACATTGGGTTTAGGGTTGGGGTCCGGAAATTTCTTATATTTTAACGTTAAATTCTGGTGCACTTTAAAAGCTAATTATGAGATTGTATCAATGAGACACTGAGGAAATGTTTTTTTTTTTTAAATCTCCTTAGAAGAGAAGAAAATAGTAGCCTAAATAGAACATACACAGAATACATTCTACAAGGTATACCTGTTATGAAAAAGCTTCACAAAACAAAGTCTATGATCAATGAGAAACACTGCTGTCTGACAACCCAGTTCAGAGAATGTTTCAACTATTGAGTCTTGGATTTGGAAAGTGGCCAGATTGAGCTCAAAATGCTACCTGCGATTAATGTGCTGTGCAGCCTGAACGCGGAGTTGTGTGTGTCTCAGTGGTGATTCCAGGAAATTTTGACTGGGGGTGGCCAAGGTGGGCCACAGAGCTAGAGTGGGGTGGCCATCGCACCCCTGAATGAATAGCATGTGATATGCTGTACAACCAATTCAAAGATGATTTATAATCCCAAATGCCCAAAATCATGTTAGTATCCATTGTAATGTTTGTCAGAAAACTAAACCCCTGAAGGGGGGTCTGGGGGCATCCCCCCCAGAAGATTTTTTTGTGTTTTTAACATGTAATCTAAGCATTCTGGTGCATTCTGGCGAAGATAATAAAGGAAAAAGTCAATATTTATTTCAGTTCAGATGAATAGTAAAATTATCAAGACAACATAACTTGCTAGCATAGCAGCCAGATGCCTAACAACTGGACAGAGGGACGGATGTCAACTAGCTTTTGACCAAATATCTTGCTAAAAAAATAAACCTTTATTTATGAAATTCTGCCCTAAGAACATGTTCCACTTGCTAACTACAAACTTAAATTTTTTTATTCAGATTTCAAAAATCTGCTGGGACACGTGCCCATACACATGCATGGGTGGCACGCATGTCACAAGCACACTTATGTTGTTTTCAAGACCTTTGCTGACCAGAGACCAGTTCTAGTGGCCACAGTCCTACCATTAATTCAGTACTTGAAAATTGCAAACTGATCTCATATCAGTGGATTGGAGTGTTTGTGTGATGAACTTGGCAACTACCTATCAAAAAAAGTTAAGAAAGAAAAAAAATACATACCATCTCTGAACTAGGCTACATATCAGGAAAATAATAGAAATTACAAAAAAAAAAATAAGATTTATTTATTTTTTTTTCATCCCCCTCGCGCCCCCCCACCGGTTGAGAACCACTGCTCTACAGTATAGCTCAATATAGGCCCCTGATCTTCGTAGCCACGAACAATTTAAAAAATAACAAAAATGTACTTGCGCATAATAGGCCACTGATCTCTGTAGCCTAACGTTCAAACTACATTTGTAGGCTACAATAAATGAAGAGGGGTAAAAAGCACTGTATTGAATTGAACATTTGCTGAAGTGCTAGTCCTACTGTGCCTACCAGATGAATGCAAGTCAAAACTCAAAACACTATCATGTCACTTTCTGATAAAAAAAAGAACATTGAAGGCTTCCCAATAGTGGCATTTTTAGTGAAGCTGCTTTTTGAGACTACAATGCAAAGCACCAGTGAACAGCACGGTGAACAGCCATGGACATATACTGGATTGTTTAGCCTACAAATAAGGATCACACCGCGCCTTGAAATCAGCCAATCAAGCGCCATCGATTGGGAAATACGTCACAAACGACCAACTCCAGGAAGCTGGAAGTTTCTTGTGCGTCTCTGATGTTAACCTAAACCAAACACAGTTTTAATTAACGAGTTTTAGACAAGAAACGGAGCGGCCGCCAAAAAAATCGAGTAGTTTTTGTTTTTCATTTAGAAAAGGTTTCTTTGTTGACAAACTTTGGGCAAGTCTAAAGAACGGGGGACGAGCTGTAGGACGACAAAGACGTAAAGTCGCCACACATCACCAACTCAAAATGTTAGCTTCGAGTCTGCTGGCTAATTATTGCAGCGAAAACTATGATGGCCACGACCAGAAAGTGAGTACTTGTGTAAAACACCCGACTGGTTCTGTGTTTTGGTCATGAAGTTGCATTTTCGGTGGGTGTGTGTGTTGACCTAATGTGAGAACAACTGGAATGGGGGTCAGACAGGTAGCACGACTCTTAGCACGTATACGCATTGATGTTGTCACTTTTCGCGTTGTCTAAATATCCGCCTTTATAATAAAATGTGCCAACTGAAAACTTTTAAGGACAGCACCTGTGTGACAGACGAGGTGTTTTATGCTACCCCTGGGTGTACGAAAGCCACTAGGAACGGGACCGCACTTTGTGAAGTGACAAAGCTCATTCCATACAGTATACAGTTCATTATTGCATTCAGGATTGTATTAAATGTGTAGGCCTAAACACGGCATGTATCATGCTTTGTTTCCTAAAAAATAATCTCTTCAAGGCCTTCCTTACCGATAATGAATAGGCTATCACAAGAGTTCATCATTTAATATTATAGCCTAGACAGTTTCATTAGAAAATATTTTCTTAAATGACAAATAGAAATCCTAGCAGGAAATACTAATTTTCTTTCTTCCCTACTTCTGACAATTATTTATTTACTCTTATTTGCATTAATAATGTTTATTTCGGAGTCTAAACTATCTTGTAATTACAACCTCAGTAACATCTGCATACATAAGGTAGTAGGGCTCGACAGACATTGATTTTGGAGTGCAGATGCCGATTATTTTCAGAGAAATTACGATTTCGATTAAATCGGCCGATTTAAAAAAAGAAAGAAAAATCCCCCAAATATATATTGCAAAAATTTACTTTTTTGAAAAATATACCTTTTTACTGTTGAAAATATGTACAGGAACTTTTTCTTTATTGCAATACGCATTGTCTAAAAAAATAAAGTGTAACAAATATGTCTAAATTCAGACATTATGCATTTTATCTTACTGCACCCAACCTTCTGGAACTCCCTCCCCCCAAACATCAGCATCTCACACTCAATAAACTTATTCAAAAGTCAACTCAAAACTCACCTCTTTAAGGAAGCATAATGACACCTGACTCCAATTCAAACCTTATTTAATTTTTTTCTGTATTTTGTTTTCTTTTTCTACATGTATGATTCTCTATGATAAGTGTCTTTGAATGACCTCCAAAAAAGCACCATATAAATTCTATCAATTATTTTTATTATTAACTGTCAAGCGATGACCAATGCCTCTGCTATATACACCTGCTGATGCTGTAAATAGGCTATAGCATTAAGGCTATTCATTTAGGCTACCTCCAGGGCAGCAATACATTTCACACATTGAAAAAATAAATAAAAAAATCTGCAAAAAAACGGCCGATGCCGATAATTCCGAAATATGCGATAATCAGTCGGGCCCTATAAGGTAGTCCCACATATGACCTCGTAACCCGAATATAATGGTTTCTCCTCTCCACAATGGTTTAGGTGGACCAATATCTGCACAATCTTCAGCTGTCAGATGAGACTGTGATGGATGTGTCCATAAGATTTCGGAGAGAAATGGACAAAGGCCTGTGCAGAGACACCAACCCAACAGCTGCTGTCAAGATGCTGCCCACATTTGTGTGCTCCACTCCTGATGGAACAGGTAATACCCCTTTTTATAAAGGAAATCCCTAGCCTATATGAAATGGGACAGCTACACACAGTGTAAACCTATCAAAGAAAAGATACCACATACTATGTTGTAGGGGTGTACGGTATAGAAGGTAAACCGGTATGAAGTAGCGCTATGATATGGATTTTGACTCTACCGTGTCACCGGTATAGCAGTTAAAGCAGTGATGAGCGCTACCACACAATGAATGCTGGCTGCCGCTACGTCATCGTCAGCCGGCCCGTGTCCAATACATCCATGACAATGCTGCTAGATCCCGTGTCATTCACAAAAAGAAATTGTCGTAGAGGAAACTGGTGGATGTACTGTTACCGTGCTGATCGGCTAATATCACTACTTTTACTTCAGAAGTGTCGGCCAAAACATCGCCCAAAATGTCAAAATATGAAGCATGAGACGAGGAGTAAGGATTTATCCGCTGTTTATTTCCTTCTTTAACATGCACAGCAGCATACAGATCCCGGGAAAAGAACAATAGCAATACGCTCGTGATGACACATTAAACAGCTGTTGCGACCGGCGAATCCCGGCCGTTTAATAACGTGCATAAATTATAACTTATGACAGCGATCGGGAAACTCCATGTACTTACTCAAACAGACGATGCAAAACAAACTTAGGGAAAGCACGTTTTAACCGTGTAATGATAGTTTACTGCGGCAACTTGCACGCTCACACAACTGAGGGAGAAAGAAAAGGAAACTTCACTAACAGAGGCTCCGGCTGACTGACGTCACGGCCGCTAACTGACAGTTATCCGCACTGAACAACTCGCATCTTAAAACACTATAAGAAAATTACAAACACTGTAACCTATAAACTGTGGGGCCTTTTCTACAGAAATGCATTGCATTGAGTTATAGTTAAATCGAACTCACTATATAGAGTACCTTATTTTCCGCACTATAAGCCGCACTGGACTATAAGCCGCAGGTGTTTTAATGTTTAATTACCATATTTGAGAGTTCGTGCGCAGAGGGGATTGTCGGGAAAGAGGTGGCTGCTTGAGGAAGCTCCCATTTATTAACAATTCAACAAACAAGTTGCATATTTGCATAACGTATTCAAGTGTTACCATTTAGTACAATAGTAGCTAGTACAGAACATATACTGTGCTGTGTAATTATTATATTATTAGCTGCACCGTTATATAAGCCGCAGGGTTGAAAAATGGGGAAAAGGCGCTGCTTATAGTCCGAAAATTACGGGAACTTCATACACACAGTCAGCATCGAGTGCTTTACATATACAAACATATTGACCCCTCCCCTACCCATCCACAGAGCAGAACATTGCAGATTGCACAATAAATGTTGTTTACATTCCTCTGTAGGGGAGACCGGGGGCAAGTGTAACACATTCTTAGTTTTTGATTTTATCAAAAACATCTTGAACAATTTGGATAAATTATTCTATGTTGTATTACTGTGCTCTACTTGTTAATATAAATTGTATTTCTTTTATAAGCAATAGATGTCTTATTAATACAAGAGTATAGTCATACAGTAATAGCAAGTATTTTACCCCTTCCCAAGCATTCATTTAAAGTAGGGATGCACCGAAATGAAAATTCTTGGCCGTAACCGAATAAAATTAAACGGTTGGCCGAAAGGCTGAAACCGAATACCGAAAGAGGCTTTTTCAGTTTTGTTTATTTATTTTGCCAATTCTTTCAACATTGCATATATGAACTCCCAAATGTTCTCCTTAAACATCTACAACTAAAAATCAACCCTAAATAAATAAAGAAACAGTAAAACCTTAAAATCTAAGAGTAAAATTAACATTTTACTAGGAATTTATTTGTGAACCACTCATTGATTTGTACCTTGACTTATATGAGGATGAATCTACAAAAAGATCGATTTATTGCCTTTATTTTGAATGTTTTGCAGTGCAGGTTGAGTTGCATCAAAGCCCTAATGATCATAACAATGAAAGGCTTTAAACGATGTCCATGCTTAGGAAGTGATTGTAACTATTTCGGCTGTAGACTGAAACTAACGGGGGGAGCCTGCTCACTGGACATATTCTTAAGTTGCGCAGTCAGTTTGCCGACATGGATCTGTGTGCTCAGGCTCGAGAAATGCAATCAGATCCTAGGAGTCTTTCCCCCCCAACAGGGATATCTCCGGTTATCATTTTAGCCGTCAAACCAGATTTTTTTTTGCGCTGCGGCTCTCACCGGCGAGATGTCACTGTGCGAATTAGGGCTGGGCGATATATCGAATATATGCGATGTATCGCGAGATGTTCTCTACGGGATGTATACAATGACCCTGTCGCGACCATCGAATACAAATTGGCACGTAATGTGCTTTTTTTTAGCCGCCGCCGCCACCACCAGCAAACTCGCTGGTGTTCGCTTCTCTCGCTCTTTCCTGTGGCTCTCTGCCTCACAGACTCACTCCCCCCTCCCAACCAGAGTCTCCTGGGCGCGCACCTGTGACGTAGTCTGTAGTACGCCCTGTGTGTGTTTACTTTTATCTCCATGTGAAAACAACGAGAGGGGGGGGAAAAAGACGAGGGCTCTTGTGCTCTTATGATAGCCGAACGAGCGGGTGGAGGGAGGCACGCATGACGGCGATGGTGGCCGTCGTTCATTGCATGGACCTTTTTTGTAGGTCCATGCTTAAGAGAAGAAGGCTACACAGGCGAACGACCGGGGGAGGCGGGCGCACATGACAGCAGCGGCCGCTGTCACAACACAGCCTGCCCTGGTCCTTATGAGAGGAAGGCTAGTGGCTACACATGCGAAATAACAGGGGAGGCGGGCGCTTGACAGCATAAGCGGCCAATGTACAGAGCCTGGTCCTTATGAGAGGAAGGCGAACGAGCGCCGGGGGGGCGGATTACTCCGACTTCACGCAGAGTTTTTGGTCCAACATCACACAACCACGGCATCACATTTATTACGGGCAGCCTCTTATAATAGGTCCATGTCAGCACCAAGGGAGGTGCACACCGTTTATTAACTAAAAGTCTGTGTAAAGTAGGCTACATTTGCGAGTATTTTTTTATAAAATAAAACATAGTGTTTTAGTGATAATGCAGGAGGGCTAGATCAATAGGTATGAATAGCATCCAGGAATGGTGCATCGGTTAGAATGCAAGGAATGATGATGGTGATGAGACTTTGCTTTCTTTAGACTATATTATTCTCAGCCGTATTTATTTAAATCCTCTGATTGTCTTCCAGTTTTATTTTCATGAACTCAATACAGGAGGATTAAACAATAAGGAAGGTAACAGAGGGACGATGAGCCACCTGCTGGTTGCGCTCGCATGAATCTCTCTCGGACTAACAGGCAGAAAACTAAACTTAAAGATCCCATATTATACACTTTTCGGTACTATTATACACCATATTATATGGTCTTAGTGGTCCCTAATACGTTTTTCTTTAATTGTTTGCTGAAAAAAACTTTCAGATAATTTATTGTACTATGCTGATGTTCAGCTAATCTCACAATGGCCTATTTTTTAAAAAGAGCTGCAGCTCCCCTCGTAAATATACAATCTTTGAGCTCCCCCCGCCCCCTGTCCGGAAGCGAAGCCAGATACGCCTCGCCCTCTGTCTGTCAGGGCCGTGGACCAATAAGAAATAGGGGTGTGGGCTGCACAGTGGAAGCTTCTGGCTTTCCAGTTTGTGAGGTCAGAAACGAGGAGAATTCTGACTGGAGTATATTGGGGGGGGGGGGGAGGGGTGGGGGTTTCAGAAAGGGGGAGAGTGAGAAAAGGAGAGTGTTATTTTTTAAAATATTTTGGCAGTCTCTAGGCACATCGTGGACCCATGGATATGTTAGAACACATTTAAAAAGTGCATTTAGCATAATATGTGACCTTTAACTTATACACTATAGACTGGGAGCAACTGCTCTTAAAGCGACAGTAACCATTATAAATGTCAGAGCCTTTTATACACATAAGCCCCTTTTACACAGAGATTGCAGCATATTGACGGAACTACATCACTCCAAAATGCCGGCTTTGCTTGCTTCTGTGTTATTTACACAGAACCAAGCAACGCCGGCCTGCTGGCGCATCAGTAGCTCCTTTTACACAGCGTTCCGGAATGAAAGAGGTGCTTGTAAACAGCGTCAGGTGTGACGTAAACATTTAGCGCCGCGCCGGTCAGCTGCTTTACAACAACAACCGGCCGGTGAATTGAGAGCAGAAGTGCTGGAGCTTGCAGTAAGAGGGCCGTATTTTACTGTCCCCACGATGTGCCAGTTGATCTCGCTACGCGCTGAGTCCAACATCACTGGGACTGTTAACCAAACTGACAAAATCAATCCGCTTCACCTCTGTGTCTGTGTGTGTGTGTGTGTGTGTCTGTGTTTGTGTGACAGGTTAGTTGTGAGCGAGTCTCTTTGTGAGGGCAGAGATCTGCCAATCAGACATAAACATACACATACACACAGTGTGTGAAGTCACGTTACTGTAGGCAGAAATAAAGTGTGGATATACGCTCAGACTATAATAGGATAATAATAGCGGCGGCGATCCGGTCGCCGCCTAGCTTAGCCTAGCTTATTACATGGCACTTTGAGAATCCTATGTAAATCACAGCATTCTACAGATCTGTTATTTCCAGCAAGACAGACCGCTGTCAAGGGTATAATGACCGTTGCTAAGGATCTACGTCATAGTTTTGATGGATAGACAAAAGTCTATAGATAGTCTACAAACAGGGCTACTACTCGTTCAGAAAACAATGGAATACTTTTTCAACATGACTTTGCATGTATCAGGAGAGCAGGGAACACAGGAGTCATGGTTAATGTCCGACAGGAATCCAGTCAAGACGACGTGAGTACGTTTGGCCGCATATTGACAGTTAGACAGTAACTTCAGGCTGCAGCCCGCAATGTAAATGTTCCGCAGTAATTTTCTCCGTGAATTGTGTTATTTATGTTGGGGGATAATGCTTTGTTAGCTAGATGGAGCTCTTGTTAAACATATTGGCCGATTAGAATTATTATTTGTAGAGTGTGCGAGTCTTGAGTTGTTAGCAAAACAGTAGCTCTGTGGCTAACGGCTGAGCCGGAGCCTTCAGTCAGCTGAAGCAGACAGTCTAGCGGGGCGAGCAGACTATTCCCCCGTTACTAGGTCGTATCCTTGGTCGTTCCTATTTACTGGCGTACTGAACTACGTTTTAGTTACATAAGAACCTAGTGGGTTTGAAATGACTATTCCAGTTATTAGACAAGGTCTCAGGGTTGCTGGGGAAGTTGTTTTTTGTTAAACTCTTCTAGGTTGGCCGCAGCTTGACATAGTAACCGTTGCTACTGAGTGAGTTCCGACCGTGTAGCGGACTGTTTTTGGCTGTTAAAACAACATGTTGCTTCAATGAATTGCTTTATTTTTTGTAGTAGCCATGTACTAAGCGGGATAACGTATAGCGAACGGGTCACTTGCTAGAAATAAAGACCTTCAAGCTGCGCGGAGGGCTCTTGAACGTCAAACGCCCCCCTGTTCCGCAACAACAAGCTGGAGCATTTAAACAGAGAGGCGGAACTGATTGTGTCGGGAATCTTACTACCTCCCGAGGTAGTAAAATTCCCGGAACAATCTCTCGCACCTTTCTTCCCTCGTTCCGCAACGGTCGTATTTAAACAGCAGGGCGGAGGGCCGAAAGGCCGGCATATTCCCGGCTTTCACTGGCTGTGTAAAAGGGGCTATAGACTACTATTATGGAGCAAAACCTGTTCTGCATTTAAAGTGTGGCTGCTATCTTCAGGGGTTTATTGGTGATAAACAATTAGTAAGTGGTTGTAATGAGTCATAATTAGTGTTCTCAGTTTACAGATTAACAGAAGATGGAAAAAACTGTTTCCAAATAAAATAATGCTGGATCCATTGTATGGGAGTGGAAGGATGTGGAATAATCAATACAATGTGCAAACTCTTTGCCATGTGCAAGTTTCAAATTGTTCCAATAGAAAGCACTAAAGAATATAAACAAGATGTTGTTTCATGTAGCCTAATGCATCGTTAGTGCCGACACATTTTGTAGGGACTATTAAAATCATATTACTGGTGTGATGCATGTTATGCAACAAATAAATTAAATTGAGCATTTAGGATGTGCTCTAGAGGAGATTTTAAATATATTGTGTATCGAGATTATAGTAAAAAAATATTGAGATATTGATTTTAGCCCATATCGCCCAGCCCTAGTGCGAATGACACCATTACCAACCGTCACTGAGTTTCACCGGGTCAATCGCTGCTTTGTTCGCGCAAGGCTTTTGTGATTTAACATCAGTCTTGGACAGGCGTTTTAACTTAATGCTGCTTAAAGCATTGCACTGCGCCGTGTTTTGCTCCCACATACTGGACTCTGACATTTTCATGCACGCACCTGACAGACTGCTCCTGCTGCGCGCTCACGAAGAGACGTGGACTCGCATACACGGTTACGTCTCTCTTTACGTCCATTTCCTGGTTTACAAGCGCGCAGCTCTTTTAAATAAATATTTCCTTATTGTCTTTTAGTTTGTCAATTTTCAGTAATCTTGTTCGGCCTTTTAACTGTTTCGGGCCGAAACCGAAAATGACTTATTCTGCCATCTTCGGCCGGTGCATCCCCAATTTAAAGATAAATTAATATACCGTGATATAGTACCGTTACCGTCTATGCTTCAAATAATACCGTGATATACATTTTAGACCATACCGTACAGCCCTACTATGTTGCTACATATGGCAGGCTTTAGACAGGAGGGATTTGCAGGATTTTATTTATTTTGAGCAATGTCTTTACAAACAGCTTCAATAGGCTAGCAAACTATTAGGGGTGGGAATCTCTTGGCACCTCACGATTTGATTCCGATTCAGAGGTCTTCGATTCAAAATCGATTATCAATGCATCTTGAAGAATTTTTTTTTTTACGTACATACCCATGTGTGATTTTCAAAAACATATTTATATACAGATCTGAGTTTGTTACTCTGTTTTATGAACCCTTCAACAACATATACAAACCCTTTTAATAGGGTACAAGTCAGAAGGATCAATTGCACCAAACATAAGTTGTGCGTGCAGTACTAAGGGAATAGGAAAGTTTGGAATGTTTTATTTCTAATCATGTTTTTCATTCGCTTTCTTAATGTGTGCTCTATACTTGATGTATTTTAATCTTGCTTCTGTAAAGCACCTTGAATAATAAACTTGCCTTGCCTTAGCCAGAAAATGGCAATTTAAAAACATTACATTCAGTTCTTGGTAATTGTGATCTTCATTGATTATTTTCGTTTTTTCCCCCTATACTTTTCTGAGATGTACCAGACCAAACAATTAATAATAAGTCAAGACAATAATTTGCCTATTAAGTTGTTGCGCAGTTGCAACCCCACTTATGAAGCAATATACTGTACATTCCTGGCAAAGATTTGTTGCAATCTTGCTGATGGATAATCAGAGGTGGCAAAAGAACAAAACAGTGCTTCAGCAAGAAGACTGCAAGCTGATGTGTATATAATTATATATTTTATTCCCTTTTCTGTTCAAAGAGCAAGGTGAATTCTTGGCCCTTGACCTTGGTGGATCCAACTTCCGAGTGCTCCTGGTCAAAGTTATGGCTAATGGCAAGCAGAAGGTGGAGATGGAAGATCAGATTTATACCATTCCTGAACACCTAATGAAAGGCAGCGGGTCCGAGGTAAAAGGCATTACACACTACACACAGCTAATATCCCAAAACAGCACCGTTGTGGCCTGTCACCTGTGGTTAACGTGCACCACCACTTTGGTTGTCAGAGAGACTTATGCCTCGTTTCCACCGACTAGAGCAGTCGGTCTGGTTATTTTTGCTTTCCATTTGCCAAAAGTTGGGTAGGGTACGGATATAGGCGCGCCTAACCGCTCTAAGCCGCTCCTATTTTTGGTACTCCTCCGTTGGGTTACCAGTCGCCTGAAAGGGTGCCGATAAGGTGAAGCTACACAGTGCAGTCCGTTTGTTGGTCGAAAGAATCATTTCTGCCGAGTGTAGTCACCTCGGCAAGAGTGAAGAGTCTTGTGTTTTGGCGAAAAAACGTGAGCGCAGCACTAGGGGTGGGAATCTCTTGATTCGATTCCGAGGTCAACGATTCGATTCAAAGTCGATTCTCAATGCATCTCGATGCAATTTTTTTTACGTACATACCTTTTGTGTGATTTTCAAAAATATATTTATATACACATCTGAGTTTGCTACTCAGAGTTTGCTAATCACTTCCTACTTTTGTGATGATCATTAAATACAATCAACAGATGAATTATCTTCTCTAATATTGTAATAGAGAAAAAGCTTTTCTTGTCACAAATATGACTTTCTATGAACAGTGCAATAATCAATGCAGCTTGCATTTCAACACAATATGGAAGTGTGTAAAAACTAAACTGATTCAGTAAAATTTTCTTTCTACTCTTGTGAATCATGTTTCTATAGGATTTCTATTCTATTATTTTCTGTCATTTCAACACATTGTACAAAAAGTTTGGCTTGGAATTCAGCTCTCATACAAAAACGTAAACAAACACAAAGCCAGAGCAGGGGCCTGTTTCAGGTAGCTGGTTTTGAGGCAACCCAGAGTTTGTTCGCTCTGAGTTGGTGGAAACTCTGGGTTTTCCGTTTCAGGTAGAAGGTTCAGTGCAACCGAGAGTCAGTTACTGCGGCAACATACGCCGTGGGTCTAACCTGCTGGATAGGTGGTTAGACCTACCCTGAGTTTGTTTTCACTTTACGCTGCAGCTCCGACTGAAGAAAGAGTGTCACTGTCACACGCGTCCCTGTACAGTTTGAAGCAAAATCACTCTATAGAAATCTCCATCGGGATGTTTTTATCATTTCCTGATGATTTTACGTTTGACCAATCATTTATCTGATCAGTAGCCTTGTTCTCAGCCCTCGGTCCGTTCATATAGGCGGCCACCTTACACATCGTGACATGCTCTACATTCAGATTAATAAACCTATTTGTAGCCTATTGTATGTTTTTTAACGTCTGTGCCACTGAACAGATTTATGTCAGGTGGATTCATGTAACGCTGCGGCTGCACGCGATCGTTGTAGTTCACTTGTGCGATCCTAAAGTCACAGACAAGCCTCGTTAAATAGCCTAATATGAATATAAAAATTATATAATAATTTAAACTGTGATCACTTGAGGAAAATGGATCTGGTAATAAATCAATCAGGCTCTTCAATGGAAACTGTCACCTAATGTGTCTTGACGTTAATGTATTTCACTCCCCATTTAAAAGAAGCGACAGTCTGTTCTGTTTACTGCACAGTAGGCTTTAGGCACTATCAGTAATGCTGTGCCGCGCCAGCTTTATTACTTTACAGCTGATATGCGTAACTTTTTAAGATAGACTATGGCTTCTCATACGGAAGCGAAATGATTATCTTGACAAAAAATGTTTGCTCTGTTTTTTTCTGAATTGCCGAGGAGATTAGATCAGAGTTATGAGACAATATCCCGTTAATTCTTCTCCATAGGCTACCATAAGCTCATTCGTTAATATTTCTAACTCTAGTGGGAGGAGCGGAGATTTCTTTTTTTCTTTTTTGAGAAGTGGAGAAGTGGGAGGATCAATCATTTGTTTCTTCTGTTTCCATGGTGAATCATGTTATCAGCGATCCATTGACGATGGCTTTTATGCACACGCTCCACCCAGAGTGAACACGCTCAGAGTTGATTAACCCAACGCTGATCCACTGTTCTGAAACCGAAAACCCAGAGTTGCTTATCAACCCTGCGCTCTGAGTTTACCAACTCAGAGCGCAGGGTTAAACCCAGAGTATGTAAAACCAGCTACCTGAAACAGGCCCCAGGTCATATGGGTTTGCTGCTCTCAGCCCTTTTGTCGCCACTTTTAACAACTTGCACTTGTGTGGTGTGCATGCGCAGTGAATACTAATATTAAATACTAGTAAAAAAAACAAATTTTTTATATTTTTTATAAATCGATTATTAACTTTTATGAATCGATTCGGAATCGTTCGAGAGAGAATCGCGATTAATCGGAAAATCGATTATTTTTCCCACCCCTACGCAGCACTGTTTATTGTGTTGTGTTTTTCCTCCTCATTAAAATAATCAGTGTGTGTCCCACTGCTACGATGTCACGTAGGTGCCGCAGCCAGCGCCGTTCGCTCACTGTCTCTGTGCTTGCACCGAGCCGTCTCTGTGCATTTACCGGCGTAATACTCTCACGACACTAGGGGAATAAATAAAGAAGCGGCTGGTTTGAACAAGCAAAAAAGGAGAAAATATTAGTATAACATAGTTGTTAAAGGTCACATATTTTGCTGATTTTCTGGTTCAGAATTGTATTATGGGATTCTTCTACAAACTGTTTTCATGGTGTAGTGTCCAAAAAAACCTTGATATTTCTCAGTGTTGAATTTTCTCTTTTTAGCCTCTACCTGAAACGCTCCGTTTGAGGGCCTGTCTTAAGCACCGCCTTCCAAAAAGCCCAGTCTGCTCTGATTGGCCCTGAATCTAACTGCCTGTTTGGATCTAACTTCCAGTTAGATTTCCTATTAAGTTATGTAACTGAACTAAGTTCACTTAAGAATACGGTGGTCGGTTAGGACGTTACATTGAACAGTACACCTTTTTATAATCTTTTTTTGTACAGACAGTAAGACGGACAACAACCCATTTTTATTCCCTTGTGGGAAATATTATTTACTACTCAGTAGTAAAATAATACATTTTGTTTAGGACTGCAATAAACATCCATCTACAAACACTTGTTTCCTATTATAATCATTCACCTATTATTTCTTGTCTTGTTGCTACAGGTTTGATTCCCATGTTGCTTGGCATTTCATCCCTTTGAAAAATGTAAACTGGAAATGTTAAGCTCTTGGTTAATTAGAGCTGAGTAAACTGGAAATGTTACGCTCTTGGTTAATTAGAGCTGACCTTTTTCTTTCTCCTGCAGTTATTTGACCACATAGCAGATTGTCTGGCTGATTTCATGGAGAAGTTGGGTATAAAGGATAAAAAGCTTCCTCTGGGATTCACCTTCTCTTTTCCCTGTCAGCAGACCAAATTGGATGAGGTGGGTAAAGCTTTCTTTATGTACTTCAACTGATTATTTAACCATAAGTAACACTTTCACTATTGTCTTGTGAAAACCCCTGGTGTAGCATGTCAGTATAACATACAGTGACCTTTAGTGCAGCTTTGTTAAAGCCTTGTAAAAAAACAGAAACAGGTACCAACAACAAGAATACCAGATCCATCAAACCAACCAGAGACTAAATGGATTTATTATAAAGCATTACACAAAAAAATCCCCCCTTTTGTATCTGCATTTTTACAAAGGTGCAATGCAAAAAAGGCAAAATCATGACCAATGCACCAGCGGGCAATGGGAGCATACCTGTAGCTACATTACAGTGTTTCCCGCAGGATTTTTTTCAGCAGTTTTTGTACCCTTTAAATTTTAATGCATGAATCTGGTGCACTTTGAGAGGAGAATATGCACTTAAATCCCATTCAAGGAGTCTTGTGTATTACTATAGATAGGATAATTGATGCTGACTCTTAAACAAGTTTAACCCTATTAACCCTAGCCCCTAAGCTGTTTTTGAGATGTTTTAGTTTGCCTGGATTTATTCTCTTATTAAGATTGCATTCATCACCCCTTTAACGCACATCAGTCAAGAATCCCAAAGATTATTTATTTGGGCCACAACCTGGACTGTAAGAATATCTGCTGCACTGATGTCGTTTGAATGTAGGAAATATCAATTAGACCAATCACACTAAGGTCCAGACATGTACCCTGCGTTCCGAATCGCATACTCTTTCTTTTTTCTATTCTACATACTACATCCGACGATAAAAATAATCTAGTTATGATGCAGTAGGCATACTATTGGGACCTACTTTTACTCTTTTATTTCATCATAACATTGCGCCTTGATCTGGCCTCTTTTTTTTATATCCGTTTGTATATCCCGTTTGTTTTCATATGGAGGCTTCGTTGATGTGACGTCACTTCACGTGCGCACCGGATTGTGGGTCAGAATCGCCCAAATAGGATGCTGTTTTCAACACTAACAATCTTGGCCGGATGAAGTAGGACATCCGGGTACTTCTAACCAACCTAAATCTGTCCAAAGATTTTTTTTTAACTAAATTGATATGCAAATGATTTTTATAGCAGTGGCGGGAAAAATATAGCAGCAGCGGCGGCACGCTGCCAGGGTTTTTCCTGCATAGAGACATTTTCGGCGCCCGCCAAAGAGGATTTATTCAGCGCCAAAGATAAATCACCAGCGCCAAAATTATAAAGATTCAAATACATTTAGCAATTTAAAATCTCTCCAAACTGATCCCTCATCCTTCTTATAGAGCTGGGCAATGACTTGAATTTCAATTTCCATAGCTATTACGGCTTCCCTCAATCATGAAAACAAAATAATCGTAATAAAACTATCATTGTTCCGCACGCCGTGGCATGCAGGCTTTTAAATGCAGCGAACCCTTGTTTCGGCTGTGCGCTCCGCTCGGCCCCTCCCTGACCTGATAGTTTAGCTTTTTTTCAACTTCTAGAAGACCTAAAACTAATTGTATTGTCTGAAAACACTTCAGACTCACAACAGACTAAAATAATGTGCAAGATAAGTCACACACGGACACCATCAGCGGACACGCAAGTCACGTGACATATACCAGGGTTCCCGCGGATCCTTAAAAAGTCTTAAATTCATAAATCTAAAAATAAGGCCTTAATTAGCATTAAAAAGTCTTAAATCCATCTTTCAAAGGTCTTAAAAATGTTAACACATGGTAAGTAGGATTTTATGACTGTAATTGGTCTCAAATCTAAAATTAATACGTAACATTTTTTATTTTTTTAATAAATTGCCGAATAGTTTAATGTCGCGCAATCACGAGAGCGGAACATGGACATATAAAGAAAGGTTCGGAACCAACAAAACATTTGTTTGCGGCCGTGACTCAGAGCAGACGCACGTCGTTCAGGTAGCAGTAGCAGCATGAGTAGCAGTCGGCCCGCATCATGGGAAAGTGTAAATTCAACATTATTTGGCTGTCCAACAAGGATTTTTCTGCCTGGCTGAAACCGGTACCCGGCAATTTATACGAGGCACGTTGTACATGCACAGCGCGAAACACAAAGCCTCAAAATCAAGCTGTCAACAAACGCCAGGTATTTCCCTGTTCTGTTCTACTCGTCGTGCCGTGCCTCCACCCCTCCATGCTCCACCTCCGATATCAACAACCGGGACAGCAGCACCAAATCTCCAGACAATGTTCGGTTGCACGCGTACTAGGGATGAGCCCGAATCCGAACGTGTGTAGGCTATTCGGAAAAGCACGGATAATGAGATCGATCGATAGTCTCGTTATATTCGGGGGAAAAATATTTATTTATTAAGCGCTAAATTGACGCAGCGCGTGCTGCCTTAACTATAGTGGCACCGATCAGCTGTTCATCTCCGCTGCCGCGGCGGAGAGGAGAAAGACCGGCTGCATTTATGCATGGCTCCGTTACCCGCGGTCTCTCTCCATTCCGCTGGAATTTTCTGCAGCCCGTGTCACAGTCAGCCCTTCCTGCCTTTCATTTATTTCAGACCTCTGAACATGGACCACGTCCAGGGCCGCTGCTACGCTTTTGGGTGCCCTAAGCAGAAATTGTCAGTGATGCCCCCCCCCCCAAAAAAAAAAAACACCCAGAAGCTCGCGTCCGCAGGGCGCGAGCGAAATTTTTTTGCCATTGCAAGATCTCTGCGACTGCTTTTTGGCACATTTGCCAGCATTTACTAACAGAAAGAACAGCTTAACTTGTGAAAAAACTGCCTTTGCAAAGGAATTGAGTGATAGGATCATAGACTGATTATGAGATAATGGGCCCCTTGGCTTACACTCTTAGAGGGCCCCCCACTTGTCCCTATCCAGTCAGGTACACTGAATTTTCTACACGGATACATACAATTAATGGCAAAAACATATTAAGGAAGTCAGTGTTTCCCACAGGATTTTGGGGTATTGTTGGAGGGACCCTGTACCTTGTTGGGGGGTGGGTGGAATTTTTTTTACCTTTTTAAAGTAAAATGCATCAATCTGGTGCACTTTGTGAGGAAATTTTAGAGACTAGAGAGATATCAAATCCTGAGATGCAGAAGGAACATTATTTTTCAGATTTTTCTTAAACAGGTAGCACTCTTTTCTCTGCAACTGTAAAAACAGTAGATTGGTCTGCAGACCCATGTTCTATGATGGAGAGGCCCATTTCAACAGATAAAGGGTGGATATGAACAATTTAGAATTCACACATATAAAGTTTATTTGTGTATGTGTGAGGGGGCCTTCAACCCCCTTAGACAGAGCTACTAATGCTGTTGTTTTTAACTTGCTTTTGTATTTCTCCCCTACTAGTTGAGGGGCCCATGATGATTTCTATCTTGTTACATTTTAATGAGTACTTATATTTAGGCTATTCCTTTTTGGACCCTGTTATTGACATCAGTGACTGAGCTCTTTGACTATGCAACATGAAAAGTTACTATCAGTATCTCTGGCTAAGGGCCCCCCTGAGCCCTTGGGCCCCTGGGCCTGTGCCCGGTGTGCCTGTGCAGTAATCTACCCCTGGATAGGTTACACAATTAAGAAAAAACAACGATGGGCCTGTTCATAACTAATTTATATATTTTTTGTAATGTAATGATTATCATGAACTTTAAAAAAAAAAAAACTATTTTGGGGGGCCCCCGGACCATCTCTTTTTTCTTTTTAATTAAAAAAAAAAAAAAAAAAAAAAAAAAAAAAGATTATAATTATAATTTTTTTTTTTTTTGGGGTGCCCCCCCAGGAACTTGGTGCCCTACGCAGTCTGCGTACTCTGCGTATAGGGAGCGGCGGCCCTGACCACGTCTCTCTAGTAGCAGGCAGCGGGCTGTATAATGCTATTAAATAGACAAAATCGATCTTTAAATATTCGATATGTGACGCTTCGCCTGTTTAGTTCATACAATCTGTTTATAACTAAGAGATAAGCTGAAAAAAGTATAATCTTTGTGCGTTGAACACTTGTAGAGCACTAAACGCTGTTTCCTGATCCAAAGTAATTATTCATTGAACCAAGTTAGAAAAAAAAGGGAGAGATAGAGCAACAGATTGAGTGAGAGAGTAGAGGGAAATAAATTGTGCAAAATAGATCGATTTGATCTCGGATCGATATATCATAAAACTTTGTCGAGTTAAAAATAAAAAGAGATTAAAAAATTAAATAAAACAGACAAATTGAATTACTGTGATGTAATACTGTTCTTTTTCAGATTCTGAATGTTCATTATATCCCCCAGTCAAAGGGCTAGTGGGGCTCAGACAGTTCATATAACTTATAATGAGAGAGAGAAACGGATGAAAAGTACAGTATGAGGTAGAAATGTATCTCATAATTAATGATATGCCAATATTAAATCAGTTTGATGCACTGAAGGGACAATAATTGCAACAAAAAAAAAATCAGACATAAGCCCCGGCCATTTCCGGCTTCATATCCGAATACAGATACATATACAGATTATTTTGTTGGTTGAACAGATTCAGATAATGACGTCTACGCTGAAAGCAGAGTTACTGTGGTGTCTGACCACCGAGACAATACATTTTTCCTTTGGTCTGTTGGTCTTAAATTTCATTTCAAGTGGCATTAAAAAGGTCTTAAAAAGTCTTAAATTTAACTTGCATTAAGCTGTAGGAACCATGTATACGCGACCGTGAGAGAGAGAGACAGAGAACAAGAGGAGCAAAAAGGCATATGCGTCCATGTCTGCACATCAAACTTCGCAACCAATTTCTTTACTCACTTAAAGTCGATTCATAGTGGTCTATGACCAAGCAATAAAAGAATAAAAAACACAGGAAGTTTAAGGATCCTTGACTCCTGCAACCACAACAGTCAACACTGTACAATGCAACTGCCCATCCAGCCAGCTCCATGATGAGATATAAATAAATCATGCCCTTAGATTTAATGCTAGCAAAAGACGTGCCCTATCAACACCAGTGGCGGGCCGTCAGGGCCAGCAAAGCCTTCTCTGCTGGCCTAAAGACTTTCATAAAAACAAAATTATATAATATTAATAAATTATTATATTTTGTATTAAATATATCATTTATACATTTTAATATATAAAATGTTTTAATTAATTACATCTATTTTAAAGAGTTTGTTCACGCAAGTCTAATTACGTAATTTAATTGTTTTTCCTTCGGCTGCGTTGCCTCCAGTGCGCTAATATATATTAGAGCTCTTATCCAATCAGTTTATATCGCTGCACTGTCTCCGGGTAAAAAAATATCTGGCCGAGGCCTTCAGAATTCTGAGAGAATCCCCTCTCAGTTGACGCTAATGGGGACGATTTTGTGATTGAGATGTTCTTTAACCAATCAGATTTCGATTTTTCTGAGTTGGGCGTATCCTTTTACACGGCTAGGCCTTCTAGCTGGCCTTGTCGCAATCGAGAGGGAAAGTAGCCTACTTGAACTACCGCTAGCTAGCCGACATTACTCTCCATGGATGTTAGATCTGTTCTATTTTTTTTTAAAGATATTTTTTAGGCATTTTTATGCTTTATTTGATAGTGCAGAGAGACAGAGGTGAAATGGGGCAGAGAGGGGAGTGACATGCAGAGAACGACCGCGGGTGGGAATCGAACCCGGGTCTGCTGCTGGGCCCGGCCCGGGAGGGGGACGCCTTACCAACTGAGCTAAAGGCGCCCCCAGATCTGTTCTATTTTTGATTAGATCTTTTAGATGAGACTTTGTCGAAACACACGGTGGATTACAGGAGGTATGGATTTAATGGACAATTTACCAGGGAAGTTTTTTATTGAGAAAAGGACCTTTTAAGAAAAGCTGGACATTGTGAAGGAGGGTCGAACAACACCGCAGCTAGCTGCTATGACCCTGCTGGATAAACGACCTGTGCGACACTTCCAATCAGGCAGCAACTTATGGAAGGTAGGCCTATAGTTGGCTCATTGCTAATTGTATTGCTGGATATGTCTGCTAGCCTACTTGCAACCGATCGCTGCCGTGTGTGGTGCTACGCTGGGTTTTCAAACCGGTGTTTACTAGTGATGGGTCGTAACGTGCTGAGGCTTCGGAGCGTGTCGAGTAATCCCGGAAGTTTTTGGTGAAGCGCGTATCGAAGCTTGTATCGTTTAGGGCGAATCAGGTGACCGATGACGTTCGAAGCCTTGCATGTTCAGGAAGTGCTTCAGGTATTGGCACGATTTATGAACACATATAAACCGCAATGGATCCACTCAAAGCTTGTGGGTTAGTGTTGGCAATTTGTTGGTTTGTGATAGACGTGCATTTTGTTATACTACACCCGCTGATTGTGATGGAGCCTGCGAGAAAGGGAAGATTTTGTCCCGTGTGGGAACATTTTGATCTCATCTCTCCCAACAAGGTAGGTACAAATTCAGTAACATTATAACATTGGTATTATATTTTTTATGCAATGTGCTATTTTGTCACTGTTTTTTCTTTTAATCCAAGGTGAAGTGTTTGTTGTGTGCTAAGGAATTAGGATAAAACAATAACGCCTCATCCATGTTGAGGCATTTTCGTGCTTTGCATGAAAAAAATTAGGGGAATGTAGCTGCACCAAGCCCAGGTATGTAATTAAAAAATATCCAATGTAGGAGCAACATTTTCCATTCCTGACTGTAATAGCTTCATGTGTAGCAATGACTGACATAGCTATTACACTGACATAATTTCAAAATCAACTATAATGAAAATTACAAAACTAATACTATATTTAAAATACTTGTTTTTTATCTCCAAGTGAGCAGAAAGAAGGAGCTGGATGAGGCCTTGGTGTCAATGATTTATAAAGACACCCAGCCATTCAGCATTGTGGACGACCCAGGATTTAGGGAGTTTGTGGCAACTCAATCAAACCTACGTTCTCCCAACAAGAAAGGTGATTTTGGTTACATGGATGAAGCATGACAGTACTATTAAATTTAACAATTTGATTATTGTCTTCTTTTAACCTTTATTTTCTTCCTTTCCTTTAGGCTGTCAAGGCTATTGTCGCGAAGAAGTACCTGAGTGAGAAAGAGAAAGCCAAAGCTGCAGTCCAGCAGGTCGCATCTGTCATCTTAACAGCTGATATGTGGACATCCATCAACATGGATGCCTACCTGGCTGTAACCTGCCATTATATAGATGGCAACACCTGTATGCAGTCAGCTCTTCTTGGCGCGGTGAAATTCCCACAGGCACACACAGCACTCAATTTAGCTTGTGTGATGAAATCCCTCATGTGGGAATGGGGATTAAAGACTAGACTAACATTATAGTAACTGACGGTGCAGCCAATATGATTTGCGTGTGAACTAGCTAAAGAGCAATTCCCCTCTCCCTTAAAATACGCACATTTTGTGCCTTTATTATTGCACATAAAAGTTGGTCGCGCACTGACCCCCCCAAGGCCCATTCTGAATCAGGAAAAACCCTGTGCGCCGCTTCTGTGTGAACCTGGGGGAAACTGCATTATAGTCTTTCCGTTACATGATGACTAAAAGGATAATCTGGCAAGATGTTTCTTATGAACTTACTTAGAGCTGCAACGATTAATCGACGAATCGATTATTAAAATAATCGCCAACTATTTTGATAATCGATTAATCGTTTCAAGTATTTTTTTAATAAAAAATGTCAAAATTCTCTGATTTCAGCTTTCTCAAATGTGAATATGTTCAGGTTTCTTTAATCCTATTATGACAGTAAACTGAAATATCTGTGTGTTTTGGACATAACACATTTGAGGACGTCAACATGGGCTTTGGAAAATTTATCAAAATTTTTCCCCATTTTCTGACATTTTACGGACCAAAACACTAATGGGTTAATCGAGAAAATAATCAACAGATTAATCGATTATGAAAATAATCGTTAGTTGCAGCCCTAAACTTTCTGTAGAGTTGGATCTGAATTCTTTTGAAATTATTTGCTGTTTTTATTTGATCCTTTACAGTATTATAAATGAACTTTTTCATACAAATAATGTAGGGGAAACATAACTGGGTAACATTCTCTTGTGTAACTCCTAAATTCATAACTCTAGTGGGATATTTGCAATTTGAAAAATGAATTGAGGAGGAAGGATAAGCTTGATAATCAATGCCACCAACTCATTGGGGTGGAGATGAGTTCCTCCTTTAGAGCCGCAGACTAGATCTTGAAAAATTCTTACAATTTATGTGAACAATCAGGTCATTGCTACGTGGTTCCTGTCAGTCTGTTATCGACTGGCCTTGCCCTTGGGAGTTTATTCTAAAAGCAGTGACCTGTACTCGAAAAACAAAGTGACACTCACCGAGTTTCAGTTCTACAATGTTCCTACGTTTAGTGAAGGACAAAGGAAAACATATCCTAATGTAATGCGTGGGTGGGAAATGTGAATGAGAAAGAAGGCATGTGGAGAAAGGGAGGGCTCCGGAGGTAGAGCGCTCATCCATTGATTGCATGGTTTGCTGCTGTTCAATCCTCTAGAATACATATTTGTTGAAGAAAACTTTTCCAAGGTCCATAAACGGATGATTATTGTGACTACATACATTCCTGAAAAGTCATTCAGAGCTGTTCTAGCTTCTTGTCTGACTCAAACTGTTGCCTTGAAATTCAACCTCGCTACTTTATACTTTTTTATAAATTGTGAGGAGGAGACAAAGGGTAATTACACGTCTTGCTCCCTAGACCTGAAAGTGAATTGAATCGGGGGGATTGTTAGGGTGAAGAATTTACATCGCAGTAGTATTACTTTTAAGTGTAGGAAGCCCAAACCTTCAGCCCCCTACCAGGCTGGGTTAGTCACACCAACTCTTCAGACGGAGTTCTCGTTAACACAGAATTTACTGTCATACAAGAAGGCAGAAATAGAGTGCTGCTCAAAAGTTTGTGAACCCCTTTTATTCAGTTTAACCATTAATCATTAATTTTTATCAATACCAGTATTTTATATGAAATAACAGATTTGTTTGTTTATCAATTCAACAGTTTTCTTTTCTGGAAATCAATTGTTAAAACAGATAATACAAATTATTTGACAACTGTTGTATGTGCAACAGTTTGTGAACCCTGAGTTGGCAAATCATTTGTTTTATCTGTTTTAACAATTGATTTCCGAAAAGTAAAATGTTGAATTAATGAACAAACACCTGTTATTTCATATAAAAAATACTGGTATTGATTAAAATGAATTAATAATGGTTAAAATAAATAAAATTACAAAACTGACGTATGTGCAAAAGTTTGTGAACCCTGAGCTGCATTGCTTAAATCGAGCAAGGTAAACGCAATCAGGTGGGCCAAATTGATTGATGAAATCGACCAATATAATGAGAGATGTTTAGGGAAGAAATTGGGCGGCACTAGATAAAACAAAGATCAAACCAGGTCAGTTTAGGCTCACCAAAGTGAACTCATACAGGTCAGACATGCTAAAAGGGAAAACAATCTCTGTGGATCTCAGGAATAAAGTTTTGAAGTTGCACATTTGTCTGGGGACAGCTATAAATTCATATAAAAAAAAGTTTGAGCTCCATTGGTCCACCGTGAGGCAAATCATCTACAAATGGAGAGCTTTAAGAATGACTTAACATCTGCCTGGAAGTGGACTTCCTTCCAAAATATCCTCATGTGCCACAAGAATAGGGATTGTTATGGTAAAAGCCAACCCAAACATTACATCTGGAGATTTGCAGACCATTTGCCACCACCATTCTTCACTAGGGAGAAGGTTCTCTTGGTGGTAGGCAGAGTTGCGTTTTTGCCCAAACATGGCGGTTTTGGTTATGACCAAACAGTTCAATTTTGGATTAATCTGTCCATAGAATAAGAATGCAGGTATCTCCAGGTGCTCTCTTGCAAAGTTGTGACAAGCAGTTTTGTTCTTTTTTGAGAGCAGGCCTCTTCTGTGACCCTCCCTTGAGTTTTCTTCTTATTGTGGAACCATATTGTGGAAAAGAGGTGTGCAAATCACTTGATGCAATGTTTGGGTTGGGTTTTAACTGAAAAACAACTTTTATTGTGGTGCTTATGGATATTTTTGAAGGAAGTCCACTTCTAGGCAGATGTTCAGTCACTCTTGAAGCTCTCCATTTGTAGATGATTTGCCTCACGGTGGAACGATGGAGCTCAAACTTTTTTTGAATTAATTTATAGCTGTCCCCAGACAAATGTGCAGCATCACAACTCTATTCCTGAGATCCTCTGAGATTTTTTTCCCTTTTAGCATGTCTGACATGTATGGGTTCACTTTGGTGAGCCTAAACTGACCTGGTTTGATCTCCGTTTTATCTAGTGCCGCCCAATTTCTTCCCTTAAGATCTCTCACTACATTCGTCCATTTCATCACTCAATTTGGCCCATCTGTTGTGTTTACCTGCTCGATTTAAGCAACTTTTGCACATACAAAAGTTGTCAAATAATTTGTTTGATCTGTTTTAACAATTGATTTCTGGAAAAGAAAAATGTTGAATTGATAAACAAACATCTGTTATTTCATATAAAAAAATACTGGTATTGATTCAAATGAATTAATAATGGTTAAAATAAATAAAATTCCAAAAGGCTCAAGGGGTTCACAAACTTTCAAGCAGCACTGTATTTACAAATGGATAGCATGTTTTGTAACCCGGTGACTTGTCATTTTCTGCTACCTATCAGATTTTGCTCCCTAGTGGTTCTGCGCATGCGCATTCCGAAAATAATAATCCTGCGTGAGCAGCCGTCAGATTCTGCTACCTTTTTGACTGATGGTATTTTCTTTAAAACATTTTTTTAACTGCGCAATTATGCTACACATATGTTTAAATTTCGCCTTTTGACCTGTGAGCATGTACAAATGTGCATGTAGACACTGGCTTTGCTGCTGAATATAGAAATAAAATTATAGGCTAGGCTAGTGTTAACTTTACCGGACTCGGAGTGGAGAAAGTTTTCGCCGGTGGTGGGGGAGGGGGGGGTAGTACATGGGTAGTGGTGTAAAATAATGTGATTCTGTAGTGGGAGCAAGTAGGCTATCTGTTACTATTTGCCTTTCTTGTTTTCCATGTTAAAAGTAAGCTATTTGGAAATTGAAAGTAGCCTAAATGTGGTTGAAAGAAAAGGAAATGTGGTGTTGATCATATGTGATAGATAAGGGGTCGCTAATGGATGCAGACATTATGAGATTCGGACCTTTGCTGTAAGAAAATGTTGTCAACTGGACCATTTCAATTTTAGTTGAAGACCCCTCGGTCAGACCAAGAATAATTCAATTGTAGTTCAAGGATGATGTTTTCGATGTCGGTATGAAGAAGAGAACTGTGGAATGCAGGTCTTTTAAATGTAGAAACTGGGTTAGATAATATGATTTTTGTATGACTTGACTTGTGACTTGCTTGACCTGAGCAATGACTTGACTTGTGACTTGCTTGATTCTCACCACAGTGACTTGGACTTGCTTGAGACTTGAAGGTTATGACTTGAGACTTGCTTGTGACTTGCACATTAGTGACTTACCCCCACCTTTGGTGTGAATCATTCCTGTCCTTGCCTTTTGCTGCTCAGTTGAACTACAGTAGCTTGCAAAAGCATTCATACCCCTTGAACTTTAACTAATTTTTTCAAGTTAAAACCACACCCGTACATTTAATTTCAATGGGATTTCATGTGATAGACCAACACAAAGTGGCAGATAATTGTGAAGATGAATAAAAATTAAATGTTTTTCAATCTTTTTTATAAATAAAAAAACTGAAAAGTGTGGTGTGCAAAAGTATTCACCCCCCGTGTCAAAACTTTGTAGATCACCTATCGCTTCAATTCAGGGCCGGAGTGGGACTCATTTTCAGCCCTGGAGTTTCATGCCTCAGATCAGCCCACTTTCACGCCGACATTATTAATGTAATGTAATAACAACCTTAATATGTACGTCTGCAAAAGTGCACTGTTCTCTGCACCCTTGTAATTCTGTGTTTTTAGACTGTGTGGACTCAAATGCTCCTGTTTAGCCTATAGCCTACTCAGGTGCCTGCCATGGTGCTACTATGTGCAGTAGGAGTGTACGGAGACGTCATTATCTGTAGGCTATCTGTTCAACAAACACAATTAGCCTATCTATATGTAGGCTACCTGTATTCAGATATGAAACCGGAAGTGGCTGGGGCTTATGGGCTTATGTGTGAAAAAAACAACAATTATTGTCCCTTCAGAGCCTCAAATTGATTTAATATTGGCATATTATCAATAATGAGATAGGCATATTTTCCTCATACTGTACTCATCTGTTTCTCTCTCTCATTATAACTGTCTAAGCCCCTACACGTTTGACTGGGGGACATTGAACATTCAGAGTCTGAAACAGTAGGCCTATTACATCACAGTAAATCATAAACTTGCCCAATTTATTTTATTTTTTCATCTCTGTCCCTTTTTATTTTTAACTAAACTAAGTTGTATCATCGATCTAGATAAGATTTATTTTGCCCGTTTATTTCCCTCTTCTCTCTCACTCTCCCTGTCTCTCATAGGCCTATCTCTGTCTCGCTATCTCTCTCTCTCCCTCTCTTTTTTAATTTCTAACTTAGTTCAATGAATAATTACTTTAGACTAGGAAACAGCGTTTTATAATCTAGTGGTCTAATTGATCAACGCACAAAAACGAAACTTTTTTTGAGCAAATCTCTTAGTTATAAACAGATTGTATGAACTAAACAAGCGAAGTGTTTGCAGATCGAATATTTAAAGATCGATTTTATTAAATGAAGAGACATGGTTCACGTTCAGAGATTTGAAATAAATAAAAGTCAGGAGGGACTGAAGGTGACTCGGGGTCACAAACATCCAGCGGAATGGAGAGACCGCAGCTCACGGGGCCATGCATAAACGCAGCTGGTCTATCTCTTTTCTGCCACGGCAGCGGAGATGAACAGCTGATAGGTGCCACTCAAGTTAAGGCAGAACGCGCCGCGTCAATTTAGTGCATGATAGGCAAAATAAATAAATAGTTGTTTCCTGAATAATAACGAGATTATTCGCGAAGTAAACATATTCGGATCGATCATCTCATTATCCGTGCTCATCCGAATAGGCCAACATGTTCGGATTCTGGCTCATCCCAGTGCAGCCGACGCTCCAGTCGCCATTGTCCCGAGCATGCATTGAACATATATGACTGGGGGCTGTGACTAACTTTCATAAAACAATTTCCAAGTCTTTCCAGAGATTCTCAATTGTATTTTTCTCAGTCTGGACTTTCACTGGGCCTTTCTAACACATGAATATGCTTTGATCTACCTTCAAAGCATTGTATTGTTGTTTGTTGTATTGTATTGGACCACAATTATGCCTCGCTTCACATTCTCTCTCCGAAGCTTTTCCACATAATCTCCCATGATTCTGCGCAACTTTATGGTCAACAAACATGTCTTTTGTTATTTCATTTATCGTGAGCCCCTTGCAGCAGAATATTACATATTGTGCATTTCAAGATTTATTTTTGTGTTTTTTAAGCAAGTTTAGTCACTCATCAGATTGTTTTATTGGTGAAGTCTGTGTAATTAAAATGTATTGTCGATTAATTAGTATTAGACATCAGTAGATATATTGATTCGGTTTTGTCTGTTTTCCCATCTGCAGAGTGTGTTGGTTTCTTGGACCAAAGGCTTCAAGTCAAGCGGCGTCGAGGGAAAGGATGTGGTCAGCCTTCTGAGGAAAGCAATCAAAAAACGAGGGGTAAGTGTACAAAGTGTAGCTTGATGCTATATTGGGCAGCTGTGACTCATAGGTAAAACGGTCGTCCTGGGCAAAACACTTTACCCCAAATTGCTCCAAATGGTTGGCCAGCACCCAGTGAGGTGGGCAGACACCATGAGCTTTACAGGATAGTCAGATACATAGACTTGCAAGAGTATTCATACCCCTTGAAATGTTCCAAATATATTTATATTTATTTATAATAAAAAATTGAAAAGTGTGGCATGCAAAAGTATTCAGCACCCTGGGTCAATGCTTTGTAAAACCTCCTATCGCTGCAATTACAGCTGCAAGTCTATTGGGGTATGTCTCTACCAGCTTTGCTCATTCTTCTTTAAAAAATAGCTTGAGCTTCAGATTTAGCATCAAATTGGATAGAGAGCATCTGTCAACAGCAATTTGAGTCTTTCCAGATATTCTCAATTGTATTGAGGTCTGGACTTTGACCATTCTAACACATGACTATGCTTTGATTTAAACCATTCCATAGTAGATCTAGCTGTATTTTTAGGGTAGATGTCCTTCTGGAAGGTGAACCTCCGCCCCAGTCGCAAGTCTTTTGCAGATTCTAACAGGTTTTCTGTCCTGTATTTGGCTCCATCCATCTTCCCATCAACTCTGAGCAGCTTCCCTGTCCCCGCTGAAGAAAAGCATCTCCACAGCATGATGCTGCGTCAACCATGTTTCATGATGGGGATGATGTGTATAGGGTATGTGTAGTGTTAGTTTCTGCCACACATTGCATTTTGCATTCAGGCCAAACACTACATAAATGTACGTGTGTGGTTATAATGTGACAATGTGGGACATTTCAAGGGGCATGAATACTTTTGCGAGTATGTTACTGACAAGCAGGGCTTCCACCATGTGGTGCATCCACCATAGCTGAAGTAGTTTAAAAAGAAACAGCCAAGATTGCTGCCACTTACATTACAATTGTATTGTGCTGTATTGTGACTCATATTATTGAATATTGGGGAAAAAATTTATATTTTGCCCCATCTGGCAAATAACATTGTATACAATTTAAGTTAAATCTTATTGCAGGACTTTGACATCGACATTTTGGCTGTGATCAATGACACGGTGGGAACTATGATGACCTGTGGCTATGATGACGAACATTGTGAAATTGGCCTTATTGTGGGTGAGTCCAGTTCAACTGTTATGGAAGAAAAAGTGTTTTGTCACATGCCAGTACACAGAGTGTTTTGGATTAGGGGTGTGCACGTGTAACCGGTTGGTTAAACATAACCGTTAAGGAAAAATCAATAAACGAAAACCTCTTTTTTTTAAGGTACACTTCACCCATACGGAACCAGCTTTCTATCATTATAAAATCGCTATTATTATATAATGAATGAGGTTGCAAAAATGATAGTCAGCAGAACGCGTGTGTGTGTGCGCGTGCGCGTGTGTGTGCGTGCGTGTGTGCGTGCGTGCGTGTGTGTGTGTGTGTGTTTGTGTGTGTTTCAGCAACACAAACGAGCCACAGACACACATGCGCGCGCACACATAAACACACGGGAGTGCCCGTCTGGCTCCAGTCACAGCCACGGAAGAGTGATGAAAGATAACCTTTGTGTGTGTGTGTACAGGCTAACAAATGTTTATGTGTGTGGTTGCGCACAAGGGTGCTTAGCCAACGAGAATGACATCACGGTTATCCGTGTACATGAAACAATTTCCGCTGTGTAGTGTAACCGTTAAGATAATTTTGTAAAAGTTCACACTCCTATTTTGGATACTGATGCTGTAACCAAACAAAACAATATCCAAAAAATTCCCATTTCCAGGAGAAACGCATCGTCGTTAAGGACTGCCAGACATTTGCATTCATAAAGGGCACATCTTGTACTATTACTGGTGGCATAAGAATAACCATGTTAATTATTTTAACAGTCAAACAAAACATTGTAAAGCAAAAACAACACAAACTCAATGTACATTTTTGCAAATAGAACCTAACCCTTACCCTAACCAAAATACAAAACAAGCTGATAAAAAGAGCATAAACCATTGAAACACTTAGACAGCGATGTAGAATGGCTGCAATGAAAATACCTTGGCTGAAAGTACAACATAGTGATTTTCAATACAGCCTTCAATATAACCTATTTAAAACAGTTGCAGGTAGATTTTGGCAGATTTCAGATAAAATGTTTGCCCATTCGTCTACATTTTTTTTAGGGTATGAAGGTATTTATTTATTTCATTCAAACACGACTGATGGAGAATACAGTAATTGCCTTTGTCATTGTGTTGTTGTTGGATGAGAACAAAGTAACAGTTCTACTAACATGTCTGAAGGAACGGGGACCAATGCCTGCTACATGGAGCAAATGAGGAACCTGGAGCTGCTGGACGGTGACGAGGGCCGGATGTGTGTGAATACAGAGTGGGGCGCGTTTGGAGACGATGGCGCCCTGGAGGACCTGCGCACTAACATTGACCGGGATATTGACGCAAGCTCTCTGAACCCTGGCAAGCAGCTGTGAGTGTCTTTGAGAATATCTGACTTGGTACTAAACATGACATCCTTCCCGCAGACAGGACTTTTGTTAGAGATTTCTTCATTTTATTATTTCCTTTTTGTTTTATATATGTTAGTGGAACCCTTCCCCGTTCTCTGGTCTAATTTTAATTACGGTTCTTTGTTGTTAATGCAAAATGCATACCTTTTTGTCATGTTTAATTTAGCATTATTTTCTTCAGGGCAACATCATGCTATAATCATAATTTAATCTCCTTAAAATAGATAGTGTTTTCACCATGACAGTGTTTTCCATCAATGACCTAGACTGTTAAGGGATTAAAAAGTTTATATCCAAAAAGTTCAGTGTCTGCAAGGCTTTCAGTTAGCTGCATCTGTGTTGGTATGTGCGTGAGTAGATACAATATTTTGGTAGGTTGGTTTAAGTTATGAATGAATCTATTTTAGTACAAATAGATATGATGATATTTTGTTTCTCTTTTGTGCAGGTTTGAGAAGATGATCAGTGGCTTGTACTTGGGGGAACTGGTGCGTCTCATCCTGGTGAGAATGACCAAAGACCAGCTGCTGTTCCAGGGAAAGACTACAGCAGAGCTCCTCACCACTGGAAGCTTCAAAACCAGCTACATCTATCCCATTGATAATGACAAGTAAGTGTGTGTGTGTGTGTGTGTGTGTGTGTGTGTGTGTGTGTGTGTGTGTGTGTGTGTGTGTGTGTGTGTGTGTGTGTGTGTGTGTGTGTGTGTGTGTGTGTGTGTGTGTGTGTGTGTGTGTGTGTGTGTGTGTGTGTGTGTGTGTGTGTGTGTGTGTGTGTGTGTGAAATTTAAAAGTAGAAAATACAGTGGTATTCTGCCTGAAAGACCTTGACTCACCAGAGTGTAGAACTGAGAAAAATGAGTTCAAAGTTATTTTGTTGTCCTGCCAAATCAGTTCTAGGTAGATTATTGAAAATTTGCCATGTTATTGTATGAAAAGGAATTTATTTATCCCCCTAAAATTTTAACTTGACCTTTGACCCTTATTCGGAGGTTACTGTACTCTGCCTTTGTATTATCTGCAAAACAATAATGGGTCATACAAAGGCAAAAGGCCTTAACTTCTATTCTATTGACAATTTGGATTTGTATCACTCTAGTATATCAACATTTCCTGTGATAACAACAATAGCATTAAGTGAGTTTTGTCTTGTTAGGCATAATACTACACAAATTGAATATTAAGAAACTAATAATAATTAGAATGTTAAGGCTAAAATTGTTCATTTTTGGAAAATTAAAAAAAATATATGGTTGTACTTATTTGAGATAAAATAACACTTTAAAGTATCCACCTATAGTTCTTACATTTGAAAGGTTGGATGTCAGTAAAATGTAGTCTATTATAATTTTCTGATAAACTAATAGGAATATGGTTGTGATGAATGATGACATTATGTGCAAGTTTTCTAGAGTCAGTGAAAAAACACTGCTTAATTCTTAATTCTTCCCACAACTATAATACTCTTTATAATTATGAAAAAACATTTTGTGTACACACTTTCCCAAACACATTGGTGTTTGGTTAGGCCCCACTTCATACCCTGAAAATCCAGAGATAGCACGAGCAAATTTACGTTCTTGTATGAAGACATACTTTTAGACTACATAGATGTTTAAAAGTGGTATTCAGCAAGTGCCGTGAGACCGAAATCACTTTATGACAGCTGATCACTTTATGGCAACGCACCGGAAAATATACAAGCCAGCGAATAGGCTAATAATACTGAACTCTTTATGGATTTAGACAACGGATTTTTCTCCTTGTAGAATTTTTTTTGCCATGGATTTTGACCAGATTTCAAGAAAAAGGTAAGCTGCGATATTAGTATCTGCTGGGTGGTTTATCGTTCAGGCTGTTTTCTCAGAGCCAGGGAGGTGTGTCGTGAGGCATCGCCAACTCGCTTGCGTTGTTTTCTGTCAGTGAGTGGACTGGACTGTCATTGGCAGGCAGCTTATTACTTACTTTATCGAAGATAATGTGTGTGACAGAAGTGCTTCAATTACCTGCAATACACAGGCAAATCACCGTAACTCCAGCGCGGTAAACAGTAACTTCACTTTAGTGCTTAGTAAAACAAAGGCAGAGCGCCGTAACTCAGCCGTAACTTAATCCGAACGCTCCATAGCAACGCAAAAACAAAGCCAAAGGACTGCAACTGATGTTACAGTCTTCTTTCTTGGCTTTCCCTCTGCTTTTGGAAGTTACGGCAAAAACAGCATCTTACTTTGATAAGAAAACAACAAAATTGACTCAAGATAGTTGTTCGCATGATAATACTGATGGCCGGTGTTCCAAAAATGACGACAACTCATTTAAAAAAAAAATTAAGTTACGGTCTTTTGCCTTTGCACGGCATTATTGTAGGGAGCATTCAAATGTTTTCCACTTTGTACCAAAGAACTGTGGCATGTATTCAAGCTCACAAAAACACTAATGGATTGTTTAACATTTACCTGACATTCTATCATTTGGGTGCATGTGAAACTATACTGACAGTATAAGGCCATGTTAGTTAAGCTGGTTATCGCGGTCTAACCTAAATACTCAAGCAACATGCTCACCTAATGTTTTTTTTCTCTTTTGTCTTATATGCAAGGGTAGAAAGGGTTGATGGGATGAGTAACCATTACATTTGATTTGAAATTGTATTATATTTTTAGGCCAGTGGAGTATTGCTGTGGATGCATTTTATATCGCACTAAGCAATTTTTGCATTGCTTACAAACCCACTTGCCAAACCAGCCAAAGCATTTTCAGATAGGTTGGGCTGACGTTGTATTTTGTCTTGCTACGTTTGGTTTATTCATTCTTTTTGCACCAGGAATCTTCAGATAGTTTGAATGAGCAGAACTATATAGATCAATGAACTGCCCGAAATCTTCTATTTCCTTGATGATGTTGCAGTGTCAGATATCAAATGGTGAGTGCCTCCTTTCATCCAAAATGATTGAGAGTTATAGTGAAGGTGTTTTTCTTTTCTGCTTTACCTGCAGAGATGAGGAAGGTCTGGAAAGTGCTGAAAAGGTGCTGCGTGGCCTGGGTCTGGACCCGTCGGTTGAGGACTGCCTAACCACTCGTAGGGTGTGTCAAATAGTGTCTACCCGGGCTGCACACCTGTGTGCTGCCACCTTAGTGGCAGTGCTGCGCCAGATCCGGGACAACAAAGCAGTGGAGAAGCTGAGGACCACTATTGGAGTGGATGGCACTGTTTACAAGAATCATTCTGAGTAAGTGTCCCTCAACACCAACCTTTTGTTTTGAACAAACACATACAATTCAATTTAAAAAGGCTTTATTTGCATAATGTTGCCAAAGTACAATAACAACAACGCTAGTCAACAGAACAATCTTTTACATGCACTACATTTACAGTGGCTTGCAAAAGTATTCATACCTCTTGAAATGTTCTACATTTTGTCACGTTACAACCACATACGCACATTTATTTTATTGGGATTGTATGTGATAGACCAACACAAAGTGGTGCATCATTGTGAAGTGGAATGAAAATGAAACATGATTCTGATTTTTTTTTTTATAAATAAAAAACTGAAAAGTGTGGCGTGCAAAAGTAGTCAGCCCCCTGAGTCAATGCTTTGTAGAACCACCTATCACTGCAATTACAGCTGCAAATGGAGTATTTCTTTACCAGCTTTGCACATCTACATACTGATATTTATTGCCCATTCTTCTTTGCAAAATAGCTCGAACTACAGCATCAGATTGGATGGAGAGCGTCTGTGAACAGCAATTTTCAAGTATTTCCTTTGACTGAGCCATTCTAACACATGCCTATGCTTTGATTTAAACCATTCAATTGTAAATATGGCTGTATGTTTAGGGTAGTTGTCCTTCTGGAAGGTGAACCTACACCCAGTCTCAAGTCTTTTGCAGACTCTAACAGGTTTTATGCCCTGTGTTTGGCTTCTCTTGAAGCTTCTCTTCCCATCAACTCTAACCAGCTTCCCTGTACCTGCTGAAGAAAAGCATCCCCATAGCATGATGCTGCCACCACCATGTTTCATGGTGGGGATGGTGTTTATAGGGTGATGTGCTGTGTTAGTTTTCCACCACACATTGCATTTTGCATTAAGGCCAACCACTTCAATGTTGGTCTCTTCTGACCAGAGCACCTTCCTCCAACCCTTGCTAAAAGCCATGCATAGTCAGATGAGACCAAACGTGACATTTTGGCCTGACTGCAAAATGCAATGTGTGGTGGAAACTAACACTACAAACCACCCTATACACACCATCACCACAGTGGAATATGGTGGTGGCAGCCTCCTGCTATGGGGATGCTTTTCTTCAGCAGGTGCAGGCAGGGCCGTCGTATAGGGGGTAAAGGTTATGACGATTATAAGGGCCCACAGCCAGCTAGGGCCCACACAGCCCCCAGTAGAATCTACGACAAAATGATTATGCATACAGTGAACTAATATATAATCATAGGAATGAGTCCGAATTAAAACAAAGCCACAAGTCATACAATATTCTAGATTTAATCATTTCAATAACCCCCTGGGCCCCTTCTTAAAAAATGGTTTGGTCCACCCCGCGGTTCGTTCTTCCTCATTGGAATTAAGTGAGCGCGAGCGAACTCAAGCAGGGCGAGGATGCCCCCAAAAAAGCACAAGTTCGCACACCAGAAAAGAGTTGAGAAGGAGGCCAGGAGTAGGATATGAGCAGCAGAGCAGGGGCCCAGGACTTCAAAAACTTTTTTTCTAAGAATGGTGAGAGTAAAACTACAGAGGGAGGCTGAAACAATTAGCCTACTACTTGTTCATTGATAACATTACCTTTGACGGGGCGCAGACTGAATCCTACGTTAGCTGTCATCTGGCCGCGCTACACTCTGATCAAGTCGCCAGTTCATTAAAAAAAAAGAAAAAAAAAGTCGCCAGTTCATTGTAGACCAACGATTCCTACAGTAACTATAACTGAACGTTACTACTACAGTGACTATGTGTTTCACACATATTACTGTCTGACAGTGCTCCAGTAGCCTATGCGCCCATTCAGAGGCTGCATTGAATTGTATTATGACGCATTCAACTTCTACTCGGTAATTATGAGCATCTGACGATGGTCAGTTACGTTCAGGGCCGTCTGACTGCGGACAGGCTTGGGGGGCCCAAGGCAGAGGGGGGCTGCACCAAAAAAAATAAAAACTTATTTTTTGTAATTCACTGAAATCACTTTTAATCCCCCGTAGCAGGATTGGAAATTATATTAATTTCAAAAGGAATCTAGTTGTAGTCTTGCATTATGAGACCCGCTGTCTTTTCAAAATCTCAGTCTGTGACTGAGAACTAATGACTTATTGTCCTCAGGTGTGAGTTGATTGTCTTTAGATGTGAGAGGGTGTCAGTCTTCAGTCTTTTCAAAGTCTTTTAAAAGTCCTTTAGTGTAAGCCCAGCATTACTTGTGAAAACTGCTTCGAAAAATCCAAATTCTTTGACATATAGCATTTTTTTTAGTCACGCAAATAGTTACTTTCCCTGGTAACTAGTTACTTCTATTATAAAGTAATTTAGTTACTAACTCAGTTACTTTTTGGAACAAGTAGTTAGTAACTATAACTAATTACTTTGTTAAAGTAACGTTCCCAACACTATCTTTGTCATGGGTACGCTCACACAGGAACAACAGCTGTTGTCCAAAGGGGCTGCTAGAATTAACACAAACTGGGGGCGCCCTTAGCTCAGTTGGTAGGATTCCTGTCCGCGGTCGTTCTCTGTATGTCACTCCCCTCTCTGCCCCATTTCACCTCTGTCTCTCTGCACTGTCAAATAAAGCATAAAAATGCCAAAAAAATAATCTTAAAAAGAAAAAAAAAAATAATTAACACAAACTGAAAGTTCCTCGTAACCACTTTAATTATGTTTTCACATGCCATGATATGGGCTTATAACTTCCCCCTACACTTTCATGAGCTTGTAAAAGAGAAAACAAACAACAGAGGGTGGTTAAAAACAAAACAGATTGAACTAAGTTTTATTTCTTCCTGCTAGGTTTTCCAGGAGGCTCCACAAGATGGTACGGCGACTTGTGCCGGACTGTGATGTGCGTTTTTTGCAGTCGCAGTGCGGCAGTGGGAAAGGTGCTGCGATGGTAACAGCAGTAGCCTACCGCTATGCTGCTCAACTGGCTGAGCGTCAGCGCATCCTCGACACCCTGCGTTTGAGCCGTGAACAGCTTCTGGAGGTGAAGAGGCGAATGAGTGAGGAGATGGTGCGAGGTTTGTCAAAGCAAACCCATGAGCAGACCAGTGTCAAGATGCTCCCCAGCTTTGTCAGGTCCACACCAGACGGAACAGGTAGCTTTTAGAGACTAAGGCTGTGTTCGGAAAGCCCTCAACATCTATCTACTACATACTGTCTACCAAAAAATCAATTTTGTGTGCGAGGTGCGTCGAAACGTGTTCACTGAAGTTTACTCAAGCAATTAAGAATTTCTTCTTCTTCTTATAAGATTACGGCCGTTTAGATACCGTTTAGTTGGGATGGGAATCGAGACCAACCAATTCTCTGGAATCGTTAACATACCTGCTTAACGATTCCGCTTATCGGTTCTGCTTGTTGCAAATGCGTCATGATTTGACACTCACGCTGCGTTGTTTTGGTTCAGAACGCAGCAAACATGGCGTTGAGACAGAATCTCTCTAAATGTTGGTTGTTTCACTTGAAAAAAGGCAAACTTTTTTTTTGTCCGGACCAATTAACGTGAAAATTGACAATTTCCTAATCCTAAAGTACTCTTGATAATCTTTGCACACACTAGACACCCTTCTGATCAGATATTTAAGCAGGTTAATCAGGGCTGTACGCTTATTTTTTTAGGTGGTAGCACTGGTGCTAGCAAGCAAAAAGAATCAGTAGCACAAAAATAAATTCAGTAGCACACAAAGTATGATCGAAAACTTGCATAACCTTAACCCATGCATTTCGCTCTAATTACCTTTTAGCCTGTCATCTTGGTCTCATTTAAAATTCTCAATTAATGTCATATCCTAGTTTGTGCAGTAATATTTGTAGAAACATTAATAGGGGTGCACTGATTGTAATTTAGACAAAATAATCTAACCTGCCAATTGCAATTTTTTGCTGATTCAGAATGATTTCTCCCCATACAATTTATTTCAGTAATTCAACTTTATAGGTGAAAATAATATCTTATACAGACTCATTACATGCAAAGTGAGATATGTGAAGCCTTTATTTTTTATAATTGTGATTATTATGGCTTACAGTTTATAAAAAGCCCAAATTAAAAATCTCAGAAAATTTGAATATTACATAAAATCAATAAAAAAAGGTTTTTAAATACAGAAATGTCGGCCCTCTAGAAAGTATAATCATGCATATGTACTAAGTACTTGGTTTGGGCCCCTTTTGCATGAATTATTGCCTGAATGCGGTGTGGCATGGATGCTATCAGTCTGTGGCACTGCTGAGGTGTTATGGAATCCTAGGTTGCTTTGATGTGGCCTTCAGCTCGTCTGTATTGTTGGGTCTGGTGTGTATCATCTTCCTCTTGACAATAGTCCATAGTTTCTCTATGGAGTTCAGGTCAGGAGAGTTGTCTGGCCATTCATGCACAGTAATACCATGGTCAGTCAACCAGTTACCAGTGGTTTATGGTACTGTGGGCAGGTGCCAAGTCTGGCTGGAAATGGAAATTGTCATCACCATAAAGCTTGTCAGCAAACAGAAGCATGAAGTGCTCTAATCTAATCAAGGTCCCACAGTCTAGAGGAAGAGTGGAGGGGCACAAAATCCAAGGGGCTTGAAGACCACTGTCAAGTTTCAACAGTCAGTGATGATTTGAGGCACCATGTCATCTGATGGTGTTGGTCCACTGTGTTATCAAGTCTAAAGTCACCACAGCTGTCTACCAGGAGATTTTAGAGCACTTGATGCTCCTGTCTGTTGACACGCTTTATGGAGATTCTGAATGACTTTTTCCAGCAAGACTTAACACCTGTCCACAGTGCCAAAACCACAAGTAACTGGTTGACTGACCATGGTATTACTGTGTTGATTGGCCAGACAACTCTCCTGACCTGAACCCAATAGAGAAACTATGGACTATTGTCAAGAGGAAGATGATACACACCAGACCCAACAATACAGACGAGCTGAAGGCCACTATCAAAGCAACCTGGGCTTCCATAACACCTCAGCAGTGCCACAGACTGATAGCATCCATGCCACGCCGCATTTAAGCAATAATTCGTGCAAAAGGGGCCCAAACCAAGTACTTAATACATATGCATGATTATACTTTCTAGAGGGCCGACATTTCTGTATTTAAAATCCTTTTTTTATTGATTTTATGTAATATTCTAATTTTCTGAGATTTTGAATTTGGGGTTTTCATAAGCTGTAAGCCATAATAATCACAATTGTAACAAATAAAAGCTTGAAATATCTCACTTTGAATGTAATGAGTCTATATAATATATTAGTTTCACCATTTAGGTTGAATTACTGAAATAAATGAACTTTTGCTCAATATTCTAATTTTTCGAGTTTCACCTGTACATATCATTATTATATTCATAATAATAAACATTTTTGGTAATTGTCCTTCTGTTAATTAAAACCTAACTTTAAAACATATAGCCTATTAAATAAATAAGTATACATATTGGTACAATTTAGGATAAGTTAAATAGGTTGTTGTGAATGTGTTGGGAGTAGTTCTTCAGTGGCTTATCAGTTATTTCAAACTTTGTTTACATAGATTACTGTTGTTGACTGCTCTCTGCAGCTGAAGCAGTTGATTTTCAAGCTAGCGCACTGCAGGGCTGTAAAGCGCGAACTTCCTGTTCTTACCGGCTTCAAAAAAGTCAACTCACGTTTGGCTAGTAACAGGCTTTTAATGTGAAGGAGCACAGGAAATGTTCTGTTTGCACACGCGCTAACTTAACTGCGTGCCGTCTCCTTCCGGTTATTACCGTTGGTGAAGTGTATTAGACGCTAGAATCGCCGCACAAGCACAGGTCCCGAGCACACATCTTTCACCAGCCAAAGTGGAGGGTGGACTCAATAACTTACTCGCCTAAGACTACATTTACCCGAATTTGGAGAGTGTTAATGTAGAGCCCTCTAAGCAGTGTTGTGCAGCGCTCCTCTGTGTCTCAAACAGACAGCATCTGCTCATTAGCACTCGTGCGAGTGGACTAGTATTCATCATCGCACGTGATCAATTTCAGTAGCAAATGCGATCAAAACTGTCGCACTGTACAGCCCTGAGGTTAATACAAATACTGTAAACAAATTTGTACATATCTTCTCACACAATGAGAATCGATAAGGAATCGGATCGATAAGCAGAATCAGAATCGTTAAATTCTTAACAATTCCCATCCCTACTGATTAGCGTATTACCGCCCTCCACAGGTTAGACATAGAACAAGATTTTTACATACAGTCCTGTGTTGTGCAGGAAATGCAGAATTGTTAATAAAGATTTTTAAAAAAAAACTTCCATGTTGTTGAAAGGACGCAATGCATTGTGGGGCGGTTGAGTAGGAAAAGTATCCAATCGATCCATACACTAATTCTTCCCGGAAGTTAGTACTCATCTGGGCATTTCTCGCCTACCCAAACTGGCATACACACCCGTCACATACTCAAATTGACATCAAAATGTGTACGAGTAGGACGCAAGTATGGCTTTCTGAACACAGCCAAGCATTGCTTTTAAAGTACATGACTTGTTTGTGAGCTAAGATTGCTGTTTTCTTTGATGTTTTAATTTATGTGTTCACAATATTTGTCACGATCCTCATCAGAGCATGGCGACTTCTTGGCCTTGGACTTTGGGGGCTCCAGCTTTCGGGTGTTGCTGGTAAAAGTGCGAAGTGGAACTAAACGATCTGTGGACATGCAACAGAAAATCTACAGTGTCCCACAGGAGACCATGCAGGGCACAGGAGAAGAGGTAAAACAACACTAGGTGTTGAAGTACTTCATTATTTCAAGTAAAAATGTACCGTACTTTTCGGACTATAAGCCACGACTTTTTCCCCATTTTTCGACCCTGTTATTACACAGCACTGTATATGTTCTGTAGCTACTAGTGTTGGGCGTTAGTAATCGAGTACTCGAGTACTCCTCGTTTCAAATTAACTCGATTGGTGGATGAGGAAAATCTTTTTTTTTTTTTTTAGTGTCTGTAGCCTTTAGGCCGGCGGGCCGCGGCCGCCCCTATTTTAAAATATTATATACGTGTAGGGGAGAACGGGGTAATTTGTCAGACGGGTTGGTTGTCACAATCGTTATATCTCGGAACCATAAGGCGCTGTCTGTGAAATTTTGGTATGTAAATATCCAGAATTGGGATCAGAGGTCACCTACATAGTCTTCCTTGGAGTTAGACTGCTGAATTTGAGGTGTGACGACTGTTTGTGTTTTTCATGTCAAATTGAAAATATTTAGCTCCTCAGTATTTTTCTTCTAGGCTTTTACACAATGGGTTTATAACAAAACACTTGTTACCCATACAAAGTGTGAAGGGTATATTATATTATATTTTAGATTGTGGTTAGCAAGCTAATTAGTTGTCAGATGGTTGTTGGCCTTGATGCTAGCAAGAAATTCAAGTTGGGGTTGGTCATCACATTTTTTGGGGGGTTGGTTGTCACATGTTATCTCAAGGCTGCAGCCAGAAAAGGAACCCAATAACGAAAGAAATTGTCAAGCTGTATCCTCACCAGTGTTGGGAATAACGCTGTTTAAAATAACGGCGTTAGGTAATGCCGTTATTTTTCCAGTAACGGGGTAATCTAACTAATTACTTTTTCCGTCGTTACAACGCCGTTATCGTTACTGAACGTTAAATGCGGTGCGTTACTGAATTGATTTAATAAACTGTGTAATCCGAACGCACCCCTGGCTCCATACTACATGAACTGCAAGTGAGGAGACCGGTGTGTTTTAAGTTGCGTTTTATTCAGTGTGGATGACATTATAACTGTCAGTTAGCGCCGTCACGTCAGTCAGCCGGAGCGCCCGTTTAGTGAAGTTTATTTTTCTTTCTGTCTCTGTTGTGTGAGCGTGCACGTTGCCGCAGTAACCACCTATCAATCCACGGTTGAAACGTGCTCTCCCTGAGTTTGTTTACATAGCCCTTGTGAGTAAGTGCATGGAGTTTCCCGATCTCTATCAATTATAATTTATGCACGTTATTAAACGGCCGCGATTCGACGGTTGCAACAGCTGTTTAGCGTGTCATCACGAGACGAATATTGCTATTGTTCTTTTCCTGGGATCTGTATGCTGCTGTGCATGTTAAAGAAGGAAATAAACATAGGATAAATCCTTACTCCTCCTCATCGTTTCATGCTTCATAGTCCAGTGATATTGCAGATCAGCACGGTACATTCAGCAGTTTCCTCTACTACTTTTGTTGAGAACAAAATACTTGAAGTGCAGGATAAACCTTTAGCTGTCTGTTGATGTGTAATACATATTGAAGGTTATGTAGCCTACAAGTAGGCCTACCTGTCTGTTCTACTCATTTCAACTGACTTGTGAAAACTGCTTAGAAAAATCCAAATTTGTTGACATAGCCTATAGCAACTTTTTTTTTTTTTACAGTAGGCTGACGCAAATAGTTACTTTCCCAGGTAACTAGTTACTTCTATTATAAAGTAATTCAGTTACTAACTCAGTTACTTTTTGGAACAAGTAGTGAGTATCTATGACTAATTACCTTTTTAAAGTAACGTTCCCAACACTGATCCTCACTGACACCCCAGAGAAGGAAAGAATAGAGCAGGAAAAGGCAGCTAGCATGCAAAAGAAAAAAGGGCAACAAAATCAAAACAACCCAGTGCATCCCAAACTAGACCAGCTGCCAAGGCTACAGTGAGTTATGTAGGCCTATTTGTCAACTTGACAATGCAATTAAACTTTCAAATTTAGTTCTACTTTCTTGCCTTCTTTTTAAGATTATTCCCATTAAGATAACATTGTGACAAACAACCCCATAGTGTTTGACAACCGACCCCTTGATGGGGTTGGTTGTCACAATGTGTAAGGGTGTCTTTGATGATTAATTTCTTCTTTATTACAATAAGATAGAAAAAGTGAGAGGTACATATTTCAAGCCAACACCTTAAGCTTCAATTTAATGTAGGAATGACTATTGAAAGATGTTTAGGTGATAAGCAATTCTCACTAGAGTAAAAAGTGTGCCTACTTACCCCGTTCTCCCCTACAACTCTGTTAGTAATGAGTAGACTCCAGGTGAGCATGCAAGGTGCTCTCCGCTTGGAAAGAAAAGAAGAAGCAAGGCTTACTTCAGACACATTCGCTCCGGGCCAACAACAGTTAAGAAGCCTTCAATAGGGAATATGGGGATAAGATTCAAAAACCGACCGGTGTAACGTTCCGTTAATGAGGAATTAGTCGCGGTAATTATTCACGGACACAGAGTGAGCATTACGCTGTTGGATATAGGCCTACAACTATCTGCTTTGGTGAGTTATTTATATGTATTTAAATTGTAGGACAATCATTTTATATTTTCTGCTGCCCTTCTTATTTTAAATGGTGACTTAGGCAATTTTTTTTGTTACAACTACAGCCCATGCTTTTTTTCTCCCCATCGCAGACCTACTGGATCGGTTTAAATTGTGGCCCGTCTATTTAATTACTTTCAGTGAGGAAAATGTGTTTTAAACTTGTGGAAAAAAATCCTTAAAGGCCTACTTCACCGGTTTGAATATGAAGGTGTATTGAATTCTGAGATCCTATGTAGTATAAATGTGCAAAAAAAATTGAAATTGGTTCATCCTAGCCTGAGAAAAGGCAGAAAGAGTGTTTTTTTTAACCCTATATTAATCTTACTGTGACATCACAGTAAGATAAATATAGGGTTAAAAAAAAATCTTACTTTGTAAATATTACTGTGATTTCTCCTACTGTGACATCACAGTAATATTTACAAAGTAATTTTTTTTTTAACCCTATATTTATCTTACTGTGATGTCACAGTAAGATTAATATAGGGTTAAAAAAAAAACTCGTTCTGCCTTTTCTCAGGCTAGGATGAACCAATTTAAAAAATGTTTGCACATTTATACTACATAGGATCTCAGAATTCAATACACCTTCATATTCAAACCGGTGAAGTAGGCCTTTAATATCATATGGCAACTGTGACTGTTTGACATAAGCATTGAGCGCTTTATTGCGGTAAACCGTTGTTCTGTAGACAGATGCGTTGCGTTCTAAAAATAGAAAAAAGTTTAACGAGGAATCGATTGATCCTCGAGGAATGCAAGCGATCACACGAGTAGCGAAAACACTCGTGCCCATCCCTAGTAGCTACTATTGCACTAAATGGTAACACTTACGTACGTTATGCAAATATGCAACTTGTTTGTTGAAATGTTAATAAATGGGAGCTTCCTCAAGCAGCCATCTCTTTCCCGACAATCCCCTCTGTGCACGAACTCTTACATATGGTAATTAAACATTATAACACCTGCGGCTTATAGTCCAGTGCGGCTTATAGTGTGGAAAATACGGTATTACAGCTACTAAAAAGATGACATTTAAGGAAGCTCTCTTATGTTTAAGACCAGTGGCGGACTCAGGGAGGGGGGCAGGCAGGGCGACCGCCCCCCCTCGTGGCTCAATGGTTGAAAAAGCGCGCTAAAGTGCCCTCAAGATTGGTGAAAACGAGAGGAAATGCCTTATTGGCTGCCCTTTTCATGTGCAAAACATGATTAGGTGCCCTCTAGGGTGCCCCTTCATACAATACATTATGATGATGTGCCCTCTAGAACAAGAAAATGCGATGATGTGCCTTAATGAGTGCCCTTATAGTCCCCTTCTGCCCGTCTGGTGCCCTTTTAGTGCCCCCTATAGTACCCCGATAGTCTCCTTCTGCCCGTCTGGTCCTTCTAGTGCCCTTCTGCCCATCTGGTGCCCTTTTAGCATGCCCTGATAGTCCCCTTCTGCCCGCCTGGTCCTTCTAGTGCCCTTCTAGTACCCTGATAGTGCCCTTCTGCCCGTCTGGTCCTTCTAGTGCCCTTCTGCCCGTCTGGCGCCCTTCTAGTGCCCTTCTGCCCGTCTGGCGCCCTTCTAGTGACCTTCTGCCCGTCTGGTGCCCTTCTAGTGCCCTTCTGCCCGTCTGGTGCCCCCATGGTTGAAAAAGTGTTGCTAAAGTGCCCTCTATGGTGGTGAAAATGAGAGAAAGTGCCTTATTGGCTGCCCTTTACACTTGAACAAAAATCAATGAGTGCCCTAGGTTGCCCCTCCATACAATAGGCCTAAACGATTATGATGTGCCCTCTGGAGCAAGAATATTGCATGAATAAAACATGTTGTGGTACTCTAATGAGGTGCAGACGTTCCTCTCTTTGGTAGCTGACGAACGGGGAATGCGAAAGAGGCGTTGCTTTCATGTGGCGTCGCTATGACAAACAGCTACATCGAGTGGCACTTAAATCTCCACTGGATAACGAAGCAAAACGCGGATTAAGAGTATGTCAGTACCCATAGTGGAAAAGCGCAATTAGATGCCAAGTTAGAAAAACTTAATATTTTCAGTTTGCATAATCCGTTTAAAATGTATATACATTTTTTGAGCGTTCAAGATCATTCAAGTGTAGGTCAATTCATGCAAGATAGACGATAATAGTCAGCTATCACCTCAACATGAAGGAAAACTTCCTTCAATTTTTCCGTAGCTGGCTGTCAAAGGTCAAAGACTGTATGGTAGCGGCACATTGAATTTTCTCCTGTCTAATTTTTACTTAAATGTTAGTAAGGATGAAAGCAGCAAGGCATCCTCCTTTCTTTGGCTAAAATGTTAAAGTGCACAATGATGTGAACATCTCATTTTGGTGTTTATAAAGTCGCTAGAATAAGGGGAAACAGTGTCTTTGAAGCAAATTTTTTTCCACCCCCAGACCCCTCCTTTAATTGTATGAGCCCAACAATTTTTTTTAAGTGCTACAAGGAGATGTGACAAGTGCCCCGAATGGGACCTTCAAGGCAGCGATTGCTAAGGTTAGGGGATAGGACCTTCCAGGCAGCGCTGCCTTTAAAGCTCTGTTGGGGGAACAAAACACCATCAAGTTAGAAAAGCCACTGTGTGCGCTGGTGGGCCCGTGTTGTCCAGAATGTGCCCTTTTTATTTTTCGCCTCTGCCCTTCAAACAGTCTGAGTCTGCCACTGTTTAAGACATTGATTCACACATCTTTCAATGTTTGAAGCAGTTCTCCTGACAAATCCAAAATTAATAATATATGTGTTAATAAATCACAACAAGTAATATAATTAATTCATTAAAGTTTTCATTATACATGTCAAGAGTTTTTCATGCATACCAGTTGAAGGCAGTTTATTACATTGAAACCCAGTTTTATTATGTGATTTTTTTTTAATGCAGGTTCCTTATAAGAATATGTAACTTTAGTATATACAAAGAAAATCTGATTGATGAAAATGTTGATAAGGGAAACCTGTTATCATGTCCTATGAATTGATCATGCTATGGGAAAACTGCCTAAATAATGCGTCTTGTCTTGCATATATAACATATCCATGGTGAACTAATATTTGTGTTTTTTTTTTTGTGTTTTTTTGGGGGGATTATCTCTCTCTCTGCCAGCTTTTTGACCACATTGTGTCCTGCATCGCTGACTTTCTTGAATTCATGGGCATGAGAGGAGCATCCTTACCTCTGGGATTTACATTCTCCTTCCCCTGTCATCAAAGCAAATTGGATGAGGTAATGTTTGATTCCATTTCCATTCAGTTTAAGACTAGCCATCATACACATTTATGATAACATATTTAATCTACCTGTTACACACACACCTAAACTCCAAGTGTGGATGACATTAGATTTGCAGAAAGTATATCTTGTTTGTTTGTTGCCAGGTCTGCAACACCTGCATTAATTCTCTCTCCCTAAACTAGTTAATGGATTGTATTTTAATTGTAATAATGTTCAAACCTGTGTTTTTCATCAGCATTATGAGTTAAGAAAGAAAGATGGTGTTTTTCTTTGGCATAACCACATTATTGCTTTTCACACAATGATGGTAGTACTGTCATCACTGTGCTAGTTGAATGCGCAGTAGGTAAATGCGACTTTTTGAAGTTTATTCTTTTTACTATTCACTATTACGCTGTACAATTATTTGGGATAATCATTTTTGTACTGGTTTTATTTTACAGACCAGGTTTAAAACCTTTGATACCTTTAGACCTTACCCAAACTCTAGCCCAGTGACTGTATTGCCTTTGGGTAATACCTATTTCTACTTCTACTGTAGCCAATTTGTTTTAATTTCTCAGCTAATAAATAACAATACATTTTACGAGATTACATTGAAATAATCACAATGAAGTTTCCAAATAATCATAAGTACTGAACAGCACTTAAACACATCACAATTTAACTCAATACATCCAACGTTCCAAACAATGGATGGTTGGATGGATGCATTTCATTTCGTCTTTATTTCAAACAAAAAAAAAATAAGAAAAACAAGTATGACACATCATACAAATACACATAACACATGGATGGATGGATGGATGGATGGAACCTCAAAACAAATTCTGAAAAGCAAGTGTTCCTAACAGCTAGAAGTTTGAATAATCATTGGAGATTGGGAGTATTATTAAGCCGATGATGACAGTGAGAAGCACCGTAAAATAAAAAAGCTAGTCTAACACATGATGCAGTACTAGGAGCGTACATGTTTTCTATCTGTCAAGGCCAATTTAACGGAAAGTACTACTGTCATACACGGAGTGACAATGTCCCTACCTCAATTAAATGCACATGGCAAAGTGCTGTCATCACTAGCTAGGAGTGCATCTTGTTCCGTGGATGTCTTTTTGTTTAATAAAATAAATCCTATGATGATGTTAAAAGGACAAAATGATATAGTTTTACATGAGTCGTGCTCTTTTATCTACATCCTATCAATAATCCCTGTTGTGCTTTATCCAGGGCATCCTTCTGAGGTGGACAAAGGGTTTCACAGCCAGCGGCTGCATAGATAAGGATGTCATTATGTTACTTAAAGATGCTGTGCGCCGCAGACAGGTAATTACACACATACACAGCACAAACACATCAGATAATATTGCGCTCAATGGATTCAGTGAAAAGTACACTGGCTACAGTGCTTATAAAGTTGCTTATAAATAATGACTTACATACAGAACGTAATGAGAACCCAACATTATTCAGGAAAATGAGCTGAACATCAAGGGAAGTTGCAGGTTATCTCTAGCCTGGTCCAACCAGACCATCAAACTTTATTTCATTTGTACAGAAGGTCTGGAAGTGCTGTAATTGGCAAACGCTCATTCACTTGGAGGCGGGTGTCTGTTGAAGTTTAAAACTATTGGATCTGCCCAGTGCCATTCTGGATTAGCCAACCGTAACGCATAACGTTTGGTCGTCACGTGTGTCATGAGCCGGCTTCTGACGGTGCGTTCCAGTTGGACAGGGAACTCGGAAATGTCCGACTTCACTACATATTGTGGTCTATGGATCTACCGGTACCTGGCAACGGTAACTTGTTAGAGCCTAACGTTTAGTTATTTGGACGAGAAAGGTTGTCGGCGTCCATACTTTCGCGAGGAGATGCACTGGAACACCGACAGGTCGGAACTCGGAACTACCAAGTCGGAAATCTCCTTCATCCGAGTATAAAGGAACGCTGCATTCAACTGAAACTGGAGCGCGACTTCGACGTCATCGTTCTCAGCCACTCGCTCTGTTCGCTGATTGGACATCCAAAAATCTGGACGAGCAGGATCCCACTAATACACCCCACCCCCAGACTGACTACTGAAGGCAAAATTAAATTTGGGCGGAAGTAGGTAGGCGGGCGGAGCCAGGTTAGGTTATCTCCAGAGGCATACAGCTAAATCAAGCAACAAAACATCAAACAAAATAACTATATTATAATAATTATAAAGTACAGAAATAGATTATATACATATACAGTACAGACCAAAAGTTTGGACACACCTTCTCATTCAATGAGAAGTTTCTTTCTTTTCATGACTATTGACATTGTAGATTCACACTGAAGGCATCAAAACTATGAATTAACACATGTGGAAATATGTACTTAAAGAGGACCTATTATACTACTTTTCTGGTCTTAATTTCTTGTTTTACACTGCTATAGAGCAACCTGACACGAATCACATCACAAAAAACTATGTAGATTTTCGGGAAGCTCTTTCTCTTATTTTGGCGATCCAGCACGTCCTGTCAACACTTGAGTGTGTGTGCTTCGGCAATCTCCGCTCGCCTCCCCCCCCTCCTGCAAACCCCACTCCGTTGTGATTGGTTACCTTCCTTCCGGAACACTTTCAGTGGCGGGAAGCGCGAGCATGGACCTATAAGGGTGCGAGGCAGACGCGAACAGGGAAGTGACAGCATTACCATACATGGAAACATCTGCGTGGTGACTTCACAAAGTTACATGCGACGTCACAAAGTTACGGAAGGGTAGACCGCTTTGAAGACGTGACTTCTCGACTGGCTAGAATAGTGTTTAGTGCTCTATACAGACACCCCAGACGATCAGCAGGGAATACGTCGAAATGCATGTAAGTCATTATTTGATAATTTAGTATGGTTAAGCATGACTATGAATCATCATAACAACGTTTATAGGTCATAAAAGTAAAAAAGCATCATAGGTCCGCTTTAACAAAAAAGTGTAAAACAACTGAAAATACGCCTTATATTCTAGTTTCTTCAAAGTAGCCACCTTTTGCTCTGATTACTGCTTTGCACACACTCTGCTTCTCTTGATGAGCTTCAAGAGGTAGTCACCTGAAATGGTTTTCACTTCACAGGTGTGCCTTGTCAGGTTTAATAAGTGGGATTTCTTGCCTTATAAATGGGGTTGGTACCATCAGTTGTGTTGTGCAGAAGTCAGGTGGATACACAGCTGATAGTCCTACTGAATAGACTGTTAGAATTTGTATTATGGCAAGAAAAAAGCAGCTAAGTAAAGAAAAACGAGTGGCCATCATTACTTTAAGAAATGAAGGTCAGTCAGTCCGAAAAATTGGGAAAACTTTGAAAGTGTCCCCAAGTGCAGTCGCAAAAACCATCAAGCGCTACAAAGAAACTGGCTCACATGAGGACCGCCACCAGGAAAGGAAGACCAAGAAACACCTCTGCTGCGGAGGATAAGTTCATCCGAGTCACCAGCCTCAGAAATCGCAGGTTAACAGCAGCTCAGATTAGAGACCAGGTCAATGCCACACAGAGTTCTAGCAGCAGACACATCTCTAGAACAACTGTTAAGTGTGAATCAGGCCTTCATGGTAGAATAGCTGCTAGGAAACCACTGCTAAGGACAGGCAACAAGCAGAAGAGACTTGTTTGGGCTAAAGAACACAAGGAATGGACATTAGACCAGTGGAAATCTGTGCTTTGGTCTGATGAGTCCAAATTTGAGATCTTTGGTTCCAACCACCGTGTCTTTGTGCGACTCAGAAAAGGTGAACGGATGGACTCTACATGCCTGGTTCCCACTGTGAAGCATAGAGGAGGAGGTGTGATGGTGTGGGGGTGCTTTGCTGGTGACACTGTTGGGGATTCATTCAAAATTGAAGGCATACTGAACCAGCATGGCTACCACAGCATCTTGCAGCAGCATGCTATTCCATCCGGTTTGCGTTTAGTTGGACCATCATTTATTTTTCAACAGGACAATGACCCCAAACACACCCCCAGGCTGTGTAAGGGCTATTTGACCAAGAAGGAGAGTGATGGGGTGCTGCGCCAGATGACCTGGCCTCCACAGTCACCAGACCTGAACCCAATCGAGATGGTTTGGGGTGAGCTGGACCGCAGAGTGAAGGCAAAAGGGCCAACAAGTGCTAAGCATCTCTGGGAACTCCTTCAAGACTGTTGGAAGACCACTTCAGGTGACTACCTCTTGAAGCTCATCAAGAGAATACCAAGAGTGTGCGAAGCAGTAATCAAAGCAAAAGGTGGCTACTTTGAAGAACCTAGAATATAAGACATATTTTCAGTTGTTTCACACTTTTTTGTTAAGGATATAATTCCACATGTGTTAATTCATAGTTGTGATGCCTTCAGTGTGAATCTACAATTTTCATAGTCATGAAAATAAAGAAAACTCTTTGAAAGAAAAGGTGTGTCCAAACTTTTGGTCTGTACTGTACATTCCTGAACAAAATCTTACGACCGGGGGAAAATTTCATGTATTTGCATGTTGCGGGGGTTGATCGTAATCAAGTTGTAAGCAGAGTTTCAAAATGCAAATAGAAGCAAGAGAAAAAAAAAGTAAGCAATTTATTGAAAACTGAATTGACAACAGGCTGTTCATTAGCTGAACAAAAGTTTAAGATGATAGCCTGGAAAATTAAAAGAAAAAAAAAATCTGTGCCAAAATCTGTCTTTCATTTCATTTTCTGTTAGACATTCACACTGTCATGACCTCCTGATGGCTTTCTTTCTTTGAATGTGGCAGGATTGCTGAGCTGCACAAGCAAAGCCTCTCACAACGCACAATCGCTGTAGAGGTTGGATGCAGTTAGACAGTAATTTTACATTATGGGTTATGGGACAAAAAAAGTCATGTTTTTTAAACTTTTTGTATGTGTTTTTGAGTTTTTAAGGCTATGGTCTTAAGGTGCGAACACACTGCACTCCGCGGCCGCGCGAAATCGCAGGTTCCGCGCCGTGTGATCATATTGGGTCATATTGTGTCCGCCGCCCGACCAGAGTAGCCTTCTATACTCTGGGGATATGCTGGTGCTGGTGCTAACACAGTCTGCTGTGCTGATGGTGCTTTACCCAAGCTTACCGGTACTAACTTGGTTCATAAAGTAAAACTGATAGCTGTACACAGCCGGCAACAGACACATAGGCTATTCACAGAACTTATGGGAGCAAACTGTGACTATTATGTTTTCATCCATCTTAATTTCCTCTGTCCGTCGTCCCGAAGTGACTGACGTCGGGAGGAGCTCAACGCTGATGGGCTATCGCAGCGCGGCTGGCGGCAAAAAGTTCAATATTCTCAACTCCTCCTGTGGCGGCCGTGCCACCCTGGTAAACTCGCCGTGCGGCAGAGTGCAGTGTGTTCGCACCTTTACACTCTTGATCAGCTGATGAACAGCCTGTTTGAGTTAAAATTAAGTTTAAATTGAGTTTTCAATAATTGTTTACTTTGTTTTTTATCTTTAAGCTCTACTTGGTTACGTTTTACCACTGCAAAATATACTTGCAATTTTCCCCCGGCCTTTAGATCTTGTTCAGGACGCACACACACACACACACACACACACACACACACACACACACACACACACACACACACACACACACACACACACACACACACACACACACACACACACACACACACACACACACAACACACACACAGAGCGCGCGCGCCTCGGAAATATTTAAGAGACCAGTCTGGATTTTTCTTCAACTCTACATTACTTATTGAAAATGCTCTTAATGACAATATTTTTATTGAGAATTTGGTAGAAATGTTGTCAGTAGTTTATATTTTAAAACCAAAATGTTTATTCTACTCAAACATATGCCTATAAATAATAAAACGAGAGACTCTCAACATTTGGAGTGCTCTCTTAATTTTTTCTGGAGCTGTAGTATATGTGCCTGCAGTGATATAAGTGCAAACAATTAGGCTACTACTGTTTTACCCAGTATAAAAAGTTTGCTTTTCACTGCTTCCAGGAATTTGACTTGAACTTTGTGGCAGTGGTTAATGACACAGTTGGAACCATGATGACCTGCGGCTATGAGGACCCACAATGTGAGGTGGGACTCATCGTAGGTAAGTCCGTCAACCTTCCTTCCTTCTCTCTGGAAACCCATCTGTGGATTGTTTTTAACCATTAGTTTCAATTTACTCAAAGCAAACATTGCGTTTTTTTTGTTGGGAATTCATAAGGGGTAGATTTGGTCAAAGTCAAGACTATTATTAATTTCAAGGAAATTATAGTATTAAGAAAAATTGTTAATTAATGATCAATTAAATTAGTCCAGCTAATCAAATTACTTATTAATACCTACGGAGCACCACCCTTTGAAAAAGGGAACTCTGTACCAAATCAGAAAAACAGTCTCATAATGTTAAAGGGATTTACCTTGAAAATGTCAAAGTTGGTTACAATGTACATTTAAGATAATGAAGGAGTGAATGTTCGAGCATAGACCTTATTTACCAGCAATTGGTGAAATACAAGACACAAATATCACAGACACTGCTTCTTAAAATCAAAAAGTAAGGGTTTATTAGGATATTGACTATCTAGACCAAAACATTGTATTCCTTTTTTTGTATGATAACTTACATTTGCTTAATATGATGTTAATATCAAAAACACAAACTCAAACTCAAAAAAAAAAAAAAAAAAAAAATTGAAAACCACTGCATTACAACATTTCAAATGAGACACTCTGTGTAGGCACAACAGTTTCCATTTGTGATTGAACATGGTTTTACCCTGGAATGACTGGATGTTTTTCTCCCATGAACGTAAATGTAATTTATTCGCCACAGGCACAGGGACCAACGCCTGCTACATGGAGGAAATGCAGAACATTGAACTGGTGGAGGGTGACGTGGGTCGCATGTGTGTCAACATGGAGTGGGGAGCATTTGGTGACAATGGCGAACTCGATGACTTCTGCACCCAGTTTGATCACATTGTCGATGATGCCTCTTATAACCCTGGGAAACAGAGGTACTGGAAGGGTCCACATATTACAGCTAAAAAGTGCTTACATCCACATAAAACAGCTTCACATGTATAATGTAACCCTTTCAGCATTTGTATGTATGTTTTGTAGGTGTTATCTTATATATGATTAAGTAGGACAGAAGGACAGAAAAAACGCAGAATTATTATTACCAGTGTGTATTGTAGAAGAGTTGTCTGTTCCAATGGTGAATGTATTGCCAATGTCCCATTGGCAACAAGTGTTTCAGGCACTCAACTAAAAGTGGGCAGGCTATTGTGTCCATCCAAACACACTTGGCTGTATGTTTCCACTTACATTCCAGGAATGAACACGCTTTTCAGAAGGTTGACATTTCTGTATTATAAATCCTTTTTTTGATTGGTCTTATGTAATATTCTAATATTTTGAGATTTTTATTTGGCATTAGCTGTACAAAAATTAACAAAATTAAACAAAAAAGGTCTTAGTGTGTAATGAATCTAAAATAAATGAAAGGTTAAAGTGGCTACGAGGAACTTTGGCGGCTGGCGGCCCCTTTAGACAAAAGCGGTAGTATTTTTACGACGCCAGCTGTCGTAAAGCTGTTTTTCTAGCGCGTGCCGGCCGGTGCAAGTGTCAAATGATTAGGACGCAATATTGTGCATGTCCGTGTTGAAAGTGTAGGGGCATTGAATCTTTTCGGTTCCGTGAGAGTGGTTAGTGACACTGCATCAACTCAATGCCAGTCAGTGCGACACACACCTGGTTGCAATGAGTTGATGCAGTGTCACTAACCACTCTCACGGAGCTGAAAGATTCCGTGCCCTCACAGAAAGCGAATGAACGAGAGACGGCAGTATGGATCACGATGAGGTAATGTGTTTATGTTGTTGTAAATAATGACTATTTCAGATGAATAATGGTCATCTGATGATGATGATGAAGCAAAGTAAACTTTGTTTCAGTACCGTTCATTCACTTAGGAGAAAACACTGCAGGACCAGTTCCCTCCAACTAAATTGTTTACACGTTGCTTGGCAACGCCCTCCTCCCGCCTGTCTATCACTCTCCCTTTTAGCTTTTACAGTAGTTGTTCTTCATTGAATTTTCTTTTTTCTTTGATGGTTCTGCCCCGTTATCAGCCATTATGAAGACAAATAACTGTCTCAAACAAGGCTCCCCTTCCCTCACCTGGAGGGATAGGCTACTCAAATTATGTTGCTGTGCTACACTGAAATCTGCGACCAATACGAATATGTGACCATAGAGCCTGCATGCAAGCCGAAAATCAGACTGGGTGTGCGACCAGACCAAAGGCATTAATAAAAACGATATAAAAACTGCTTTCTTTGCACTGATAGTCTCGTTTGCTGTTAAAGGTCATTTATGATTATCAAAGGAAACATTAGGCTGTTTTAAAGCCACTTTAACTATTTGAGTTCAACGTTGGAAAACATGTACTCTTCCATGATATTCTAATAATATTATATGCACCTGTAGATGAGAGGAGATGTTATCATTGGCCATAACCGATTGCAGCACGAGTCACGGCAGCTGGTAATTTATTTAAATTAGACCAAAGGATGAAGCAAGTGGGCTGCCAGTAGTCCTTTGTTTGCTCTCTGAGCTTTCATTATTGAAAATTATGAGGTAGGGCTACCCTGTTTGACTAGTATGAAAGGTTGATAGTATAACAGCAATTGTATTATTAATATGAATAGTATGAACGTTATCAGTGTGTGTCCTTGGCAGTGTTGGGAATAACGCCGTTTAAAAGAACGGCGTTACGTAACGCCATTCTTTTTTCAGTAACGGGGTAATCTAACTAATTACTTTTTCCGCCGTTACACCGCCGTTATCGTTACTGAACGTTAAATGCGGTGCGTTACTTTGAATTGATTGAATAAACGGTGTAATCCGAACGCACCCCTGGCTCCATACTACACAAACTGCTAGTGAGGAGACCGGTGTGTGGATGACATTAGAACTGTCAGTTAGCGCCGTCACGTCAGCGCCTGTTTAGTGAAGTTTCTTTTTCTTTCTCTCTCTGTTGTGTGAGCTACGAGCGTGCACGTTGGCGCAGTAACCACCTATCAATCCACGATTGAAACGTGCTCTCCCTGAGTTTGTTTGCATCGCCCTTGTGAGTAAATGCATTGAGTTTCCCGATCTCTATAAATTATAATTTATGCACGCTATTAAACGGACGTGATTCGCCGGTTGCAACAGCTGTTTAGCGTGTCATCACGAGCCGAATATTGCTATTGTTCTTTTCCTGGGATCTGTATGCTGCTGTGCTTGTTAAAGAAGGAAATAAACAGCGGATACATCCTTACTCCTCCTCTCATCGTCTCATGCTTCATAGTCTGACGTTTTTGGCCTGAAGTGGTGTTTTAGCTGACACCCCTGAAGTGAATCCAGTGATATAGCAGATCAGCACGGTACATTCAGCAGTTTCCTCTACTACTTTTGTTGAGAACAAAATACTGCAGGTGCAGGATAAACCTCTTGCTGTCTGTTGATGTGCAATACATATTGAAGGTGATGTAGCTTACAAGTAGGCCTACCTGTCTGTTCTACTCATTTCAACTGACTTGTGAAAACTGCTCAGAAAAATCAAAATTTTGACATATAGCAACTTTTTTTTTTACAGTAGGCTAACGCAAATAGTTACTTTCCCTGGTAACTAGTTACTTCTATTATAAAGTAATTCAGTTAGTAACTCAGTTACTTTTCGGAACAAGTAGTGAGTAACTATAACTAATTACTTTTTTAAAGTAACGTTCCCAACACTGGTCCTTGGAAGGTTTTCAGTTTGTGTGTCTTTTTCTCCAAGGTATGAGAAGTTGATCAGTGGCATGTACCTGGGGGAGATTGTGAGGAACGTGCTCATAGATTACACCGCTAAGGGCCTGCTGTTCAGAGGCAAACTGTCCGAGCGCCTCAAGACCCGGGGAATCTTTGAGACAAAGTTCCTGTCACAGATTGAAAGGTGAGTGTAATAGACTACTCTTCTCAATTTATCTCCTCCACTCCCTCCTACTCACCATGGTAACAGTGTGTGGTAAAAATAGAGAGAAAGAAAATGTGTGGGAAGCTGAGCATTTCGATCACAACACCACGCAAACAAGAAAGAGGTTTGTGATGGTTCAAAAATAACTACCGTATTTTCCGCACTATAAGGTGCACTTAAAAACCAGATTTAACGACAGTGCGCCTTATAATCCGGTGCGGATCAATTGGTTAATTGGTTGATCCATACTGGTTGTACACGGCACTCAAGGCGCTCTGTCAAAATGTTTCAGTATGAAAAACCAATAAAAACTATTTAATAATAATAATAACATGTTTCAGTACGACTGGTAAACTACAAAGCCGCACCGCTTGCAGCATTACGGCTACCGTAGTCAGTAAACTTTTATTTTGAAGCAGACACACTAAGCGCTTCCTAGTTCCTTTCCCCGCTGCGCTTCCATCACACTATTTTCACCCGACCGCACCAGGCTTTTCTCGCTTGTGTGATAATCAAAGTTCATTTCGGACACTGAAACCCATCGGTAGAAGACCTGTCGGTGTTTGCACCATGGGCAGAGGATCATATATCCCTGCTGACAGAGCAGTCGAGCCGGCGTTACCCAGGCAGGCTCACGGGGTTAGCATCCGAGCTAGTGGGCAGTTTGGCTGCTATCCCCTCGGGCTGTTTTGTTGACATTCCCTTTAGCACAGCTCCATCTACGCAACCCCAGTCAAATGTTTGACTGCAGTATCTTCTATTCTATACGTCTTATAATCCGGTGTGCCCTATATATGAAAACAGTTCTAAAATAGGCCATTCATTGAAGGTGCACCTTTAATCCGGTGCACTTTATAGTGCAGAAAATACGGTAATACAATCACTTTAGCCAACACCGCACAGTAATTGGCAGTTGTGAATAAATATCAGGCACCTAAATATCACACATTGGATGAGCGCTAAGGAGCAGAGAGAGAGAAGATAGGTGGCTGGTAGGATAGCAACACCAGTACCACCAGATACCGCCTGATCTCATACATATATTTTTATACGAAAAACAGCCTTTAAAAATGTAAAGTCTTAATACAGGCTCACTTTTTGGAGACACTCACTGAAGCCTGCTTGACACAGGTAAAGGTGAAGTGTGTATGTCTGGCATCGAGTGGTGAAAGTTTAGAACGCTCCTTTGGTAACCCCTCCCTTTCGAATAATTAAAGAAGCTACAGTGGCCTTCAAAGACAACAAGGTAGATACTTAAGATAGCATCATCCACCGCTGCCTCAGGTCTTTCAACAATATCAAGTGAAGAGGAGATATATTTATTTATCTATTCTATAGGCTAGTACTCCTTCGTCTTCCAACAGCTGCATTTCGCCAGGACACCCACTATAAAAACATATACGGCTAGTAAGTTGGTCCATTCTGTGCTACTGTAGAAACATGGCAGTGCAACATGGTGACCCGCTCCTATGTAGATATAAAAGGCTCATTCTAAGGGAAACAAAAACAGCAACTTTTATTTTCAAGTAACTATTCACTAATAAAAAACATGCATAATATCATATTCCATAACTTTTATGAAAAATGCCAATCAATTCTACACACTGCACCTTTAATACATCACAATGAACAAGTCAGCTATCATAACCCCTATGTATTACTCCAGCAAGGATCACATAGTGCAAATTCTCTCCACGGAAGCATCTGAGTGCTGCTGATTCTCATTAACTGCAACATCAGAGATCAACATCATCAAAAGGAAATTGCGAATTTGCCTGTTTATAAAAAAGTATGTTTGTACAGCAGTTGACTTATAGATCCTTAAATGCTCCAACAGTGAGTGTTTTCATCCCATTGCACTAGTACACAGATTTACTTTATTGTTACCTGACTGAAAACTGAAAGTTTAGTTCTTCACAATAAAGGACTACCTTATATGTTTCTATTCTCAATGCAAATTACTGAAATACAAGTCCTACACTTGGAAGGCACAAAAGAGTCTCCATGTTCACTATGAGGACATCCGGGTTCGCTAAAGGGGATGGATCCTTTGATACAGTGGAGTGAATGTTAGTTGAGCTTTTCGTTTCTACACATTTTTATAATTCACTTCAAAATGTCATTGTATTATATGAGACTTTTGTTTTGATTTAAAAAAATGCTTTACTTTTGACTGTGGTTAAATACGTTCTAAGAGAAACAAAACCTTTTATTTTAAGAGAGTTACCTTGATTAAATGTTTTGCTAAAAGGTCTAGACTTTTGGATGGCTGTATTTGTTGATGATTACTAAAGAATTTGAGTCACAAATGGAAAACAACTTTTTCAACAGATTTATATTTGAAATGAAAGCTTAGGGGCAAGCCAAGCTTAATCAAGCTCTTATCAAAACATGTGGCCTTTATGATGAGGTCGCAAACAACTGTTAAATATCATCAGAAAAATGAACACTAAGATGTGAATGGAAGCAGTAGACACAGTGTTAAATAATGTAGAAATAACACTGGAAAACAACAGTGCTGTGTCTATGATTTACTGGGCTTATTTTCTGTGCAGTGTTTTGGTCTAGCTAACAGCATAATGGCCTTCAACCTAGTAATACAACCCACCTTTTGTGACAGCAATTTTCTTATTTTTTTAATTAGCTTACTTCAAACATAAAGTCTGTCACATGCCCTGTATGTCAGCTAATGCTAAGAGCAGACCATCTTTTCACCTTTTGTAATTGTCTCTGATACCAAAGGGACCGTCTGGCAATGCGACAGGTGCGCTCCATCCTGCAGCACTTGGGCCTGACCAGCTCTACATGTGACGACAGCGTGCTGGTGAAGGAGGTGTGTAGCGTGGTGGCTCGCCGGGCAGCTCAGCTCTGTGGGGCTGGTTTAGCCGCTGTGGTCGACAAGATCCGACAGAACCGCAACCTCAATCAGCTTTCCATCACCGTGGGAGTGGACGGCACCCTTTATAAGACACACCCCCAGTAAGGAGCATTCATGTTTTTACACAGCTAAACAAGTCTGCAAAGTGGTCCGAAGCTTTGTGTTATCAGGACTCCAAAGGGCCTCATTTGTCTTGGCAGCTGACCCCGACTCAGGCAGTTACATTAGAGCATCACCATAATAACCTACACACACATCCTGCGTCTACCTCTTGAGTGCGTCACCGTCCGTTACTGCTGCCTCTCTCTCGCTTTTTTTGGCCACACATAGAACGTCTCAAATGCTGCTGCTGCAGCACTGCCTCTAAAAGCCCTGTCTTTCTACATATAGTTTTCATAGATAAATCCCATTGATATGAAGTTATTTCATGTCATTTTATGATGCATATGATTAATATTGAGTCTCGACAGTAATCCGTGTGCCTCATTGCCTTTTTTTTGCCACATTTTCGCTTGTTGGAAGTTTTATTTTGAAGGGGACACACCAGAAAATGGTGAAACTGCAGCGAAAGCTGCTGGTATGAAGTCAATATGACTGTCAACGTAGTATCTCTATCAGTTAAAGCAGAGAGACCCGAGAGAGACGCACAAAAAAAATAGGCAAGCCTCCTTATGTGAAGTGTAGCGTCGCTGCACACTCGCCTCAGACGGCCGTCGGCAGCGAGTCCAAGGTTGGATGTGTGGCCGCTGTAGTGTGGTAACACGGTCAATGAAAAAAAAGTCAGACGCAGATGTGCAGTATAGGTAGGATGTGTGTTTCAGGGGTAATGGATGGACCCCAACAGAGAAACATGCTGATGTTTTCTAATGTTTTACCATTCTTATACAACTGCATCATATGGATCTATACTTTACTAGAGGGGGAGATTTACATATAATTGTTGTTCAAATATTAAACTTTTTTTATATTCTTTCCTCCCTCACTCTTTTCAAGTTTCTACAGCATCATGCAAGAGACGCTGCAGGATTTGACACCACAGTGTCAGGTGACTTTCCACAAGTCAGAAGATGGAAGTGGGAAGGGTGCGGCTCTGATCACAGCTGTGGCCTGTAGGGTCAAGAGTGAAGGTCTAAATGACTGAAGGACTGACTGGAGGACAGTGGTGGGCAGGTAGAGAGCTACTAAAACTGCTTTTATGGAATAGGTCACCAAAATAATGTTACAATCACCTAAATCTGAATTTAAATCTTTAGCACTAAAGCGTTTAAGCTCACTTATTTTGTGTGTGGGTGTTCACATACACATGTGTGATTGAGTTTTTAAATACAGTGTGTCGTACATAACATAAGTTGTGGGTGTGAGATGACGGAGGATTTCGGATGCCGGTGGTAAAATGAGTTTAGTCTGTGTTAGAGGATTTGCACCTTCTGTCAAATAAGTCTGTTACAAGCTGTGGGCCTCATTATTTTACACTCTTTTCACTCCTGTGTTTTTGCACCTTCAAACTCCCAGCTTGCCTCCCAAATGCTTTAATTGATAAATCTTCTCCAAAGACACCTGTGTGAGGATTTTCTGAACTTCTACAAAAGGAAAGTTTAGAAAAGCGTTTTTATACAGCACCTTCCAGAAGCAAGACAAAATTATTGCGTGATGTTTGCATTTAGAATACCTTGTTCTATAATGCTTTTCTTAGTTAGCTCCATCCTTTTATTATAGCAGAATTAGTGGTGGCATTTACTTTGTTCTTGACTTCAAAATGTAAAATTTCCTTCATATTAATGTTAAATAGTTTAAATGTAATCAACATACATTATAGTCTCGAATTTGGCATCTACCATCAATAAAAAAAGAATAACTAGACTGACAAGGACCGACTAAGACATAATTGGAACAAAAGCTTATTCATACAGTATGGTATTAAGTGCTGGCACAGCTGTAAACACAATATGCCTAAACCGCTATTATCCCCTATCATACTATGGGCCGGTTTCACAGACGAGGCTTAAACCTAGTCCGAGACTAAAATGCCTGTTTGAGCTGGATTAATTCAAAGCTACTTGCACAGACTCAGTTTAAAATAGTCCTAGATTAAAGCTATTCTGGATTAAACAAAACCACTTGCAAGACGGACGACTAGAGCTACTCTAGGTCTAAATTTGATCATAAATTAATCCTCCAAAGAGGTAGGTTTAACTTCAGTTTAGTGGTGTTTATGAGAGAGCATGGACTATTTGGAATATCTAAATGAAGACCAACTCCCACTGCAGAAGATAGCCAGAAGAGTACTTGTGGATAGGTCTTATCCAAAACATTTATTTGATGAATTTACATATCGAGACCGCTTACAATGTGGAAAATGCACTGAAAATAACAACTTTGCTTGAGCTTATTAGATGGATGCATTTAAATTGAAGACGTATTCAGCATAATAAAATGAGTGTCTAAAACAATTCTGTTTTCAAATGTGGTTGTTGTGATTTAAAATACTGACACACATGAATATCCAAATGACAAAACACAACATGAACACCTTTTATTTTCTACTTATATCTTCACTGTGATTTGTAATCACTATTGTCTCAGTACTGTATCTTGTTTGAATCGTAGCTCTCTCTTCCAACTTCATGTCCAATTCCACCTGTAGAATTTTCATGTCATACTTCCTTCAGATATTGCATTTTCTGTTCATGGAATTCTCGGGCTAACTTTCATGCAACGTCATCTTTTTTGTCCTTTGTTGAAAGGTTGTGACAAGCTCTTCTTTAAAGCGAGATTCGGGTGTTTCCAGAGTCTATCAGTGCAGATATCATTAAATATAATGTCAAAATTATAAATGACAAAGATGTGAAATACTGATAATAATGAAGATAACCTGAAGTTGGTGTATTGTTCTTAGTAAAATTTTCATTACAATTGAATTTGTTGCAAATTGCGGCCCAACTATTTATTTGCTCAGTCCCAGCAGTATGGCTTTTAGATTCAATAACCGGATGGTTTCAAACTATTTTTTTTAAGAGATTTTTTTTTCAAATTCATTAAAGTTTATTGACGGGATTTTTTTAGCCTCTGCCATTGTTTTTTCTCACAAGCAATGGTGTTTCTGCTCCACTCCAGGTTTATATGATCACCGTTGGACCAGCAGCATGTACTCATGGCCAGGTGTTCACAATCAGGCTTACTTACCTTACTCCAGGACTTCATATTCTCAGACTAACTAAATCAAACTTAAGCCATATCCATGAAAGTGACTTAAACGTCCCAGTTTAACTAGTCCACATTAAGGCCTACTCCTGGCTTAATCTAGGCCCTGTCTGTGAAACCGGCCCTCAATGGTCTAATGACTCAGATGTAATGATTGAGGGCTTCTTGTCTTTTTGGATTTAGACTTGTTTGTTTAATTAAATTTATTGTTTTCTTTTGTATTGAATGTGGATGGTGCAATGTAGATAAGCGTAGATTATTACTTTATCAGAGGAAGGAAAGATTGTGAGGACCCCCTCCTCTGTGTATAGTCTTGGCTTATTTAGCTTATGTTTCTGGAATTACCATAAACATCCTATTACTGTATCCATGTTTTTACCCCACTGATTTATGTCTGTCGTTAAAACTTGTAAACTTAAAGTGCTGCTGTCATCAAAGACTGCCACAACAAAAACAGCCATGGATTGCTTTAAAGTCTAAAAGCATATTACTTCCTCCTCTTTTTTCCTTTTAACCAAAATAAAGCAGAACTGATAATGGATCCAAAATGTCAGGTTGTAGAGAAATCCTTTCTCTGGCTTTTTCCATCTTAGGAAAAGCAGTGCTTTCTCAATTTAATGTGTTATTTCTCTTTCCACAACACCTTCACATGTCACTATTTGCTTTGCCCAACGGTACAAGATCAGCTCAACAAGCTCATGGGCAGGCGCCATCTGCATCACACCAACTGAAGCCCAACAGTTGCTGCCGGTGAGGAATAACCTTTAGTCATAACCTGGACCTTGTACTATTGATTTGTTTTCCCTGACAATTTATTAAAAGAATACTTGTTTTTTCTTGAGATAGCTGCAGGTTTTCCATTGCATCATTGCATTCAATAGAGGCAAGGCAAGTTTATTTATATAGCACGATTCAAACACAAGGCCATTCAAAGTGCTTTACAGTGGCAAGATTAAAATACATAAAACACATTAGAAGACATTTAAAAGCGAATGAAAAGAAGTAAAACATTTAAATAGAATGAAAAGTACAAGTTAAATTGGAGAGAAATGTTGAAAAGCCTGTTACTTATTTCCACTTATGAGAGGAAACAAAAACAACAACATGCATGTTTGTAATCATTACAACTAAACAGCTGACCAGCCGTCTGCAACGAGAGGCAGAGGCCAGCCGAACTTCGCAAGTTTAAAGCTGGGAACACACCGCATTGGCCGCCTGCGGCGGTTGGCCGCGTGAATGCAGGAGGTTCGCCGCTTGGTCATATTGGGCCATGTTCACCGCAGTCGCCGCCGCGGCCAACCGCAGCCTCATCGTAGGCAGCGGTTGGCCGCGTGACAGCAGGAGGCTCGCCGCTTGATCATATTGGGCCATATATTCCTGACGCCGACGCCGAGATCAGACCCGTCACACTTACGGTGCAACAACAACAATGACATGGTCCAGCTGTGCCAAAAAATACAGATGTAGGTTCACTGTGTAACCAGCGGCAGTCTTGTCACAAATATCATTAAAACAGCCTGAACACGCACCCCGATCGCAAATACACACACATTAACAGCAATTCAGCAACATACTAAACACATTAACAACAGCAGTGTGTGCTCAGCGGCTAAAATAAAGGCAAACATCAGCCTACCTGAAAGTGAAAGTGTGCCGGCTGACGGAGGACAACACCGGTGCTTCGCTGCACTATATTGGAATTCCACACGGACACCGCCGTCAAGTTTGGGTATATTATCCTCAGGAACAGCACACAGCTTGGTGAGTTTCACTATGCTAACCGGCGCTACCTTGGCTAAAGTACAACCAACAGCTAAACAGATGCAAAATAGCCTACACATATTTGCAGAATGTATTGGAAGCCCGATGTCCTCACTCCACACGCCCACCTCGTCTTGCAGACCACCGCCACCGGGCAATCTCAACGCTGATTGGCTGTGGAGGCGCGGTGCCCGGCGGCGCTGCAGAAAAAGATGAAAAATTTCATCTTTTTCTGCGGCGCCGTGCTCGCCGCACAAGCCTTCGATTCACGCTCCTTCGATGACACAATTTCTATGCGCCGCTAATGGCCGCGCTCCCGATTCACGCGCCTCTCATGAGGCGCGGCCACGCGCCGCGCAAGCCCCCGCCGCCGGCCGCTGGACGCCGATTATTGGGTGGACGCGCGGCCACGCGCTAGTACATTGACTTTGTATGTAATCTCGCCGCGCGGCCAGTGCGGTGTGTTCCCAGCTTTATAAGTGGGGAATGAATACAAACAATTAGGAGGGATATTTAAGTGTTTCGACCCCTGTACTGTTTTTACTGTTACGGGGGACGCATCCCCTCCGTGCGTTTCAATAAAATAAAAAAAAATTATAATTATTTTTTTTTTTTTATAATTCATAATTCAATGCGGGCCGCCAGATATGCTTTGGTTCTCAAAGGCTGTTGTTACATACTCCGCGGGAAGAAAGAACAAAGTTCTCGGTGACAGAGCTGCGAGAAGAAAATGACGTCATTTTCTTCTCTCAGCTCTTGTTTAGCTGTTCTCGCAGCTTGTTCTCGACACATCACCCGGGCCGAACTTTCTTCTCGCAGCTTGTCCGAGAACTATTGTGTGATTGGTCAGTCTGAAGTCAATGAGGAAAGCGAAGTGAAATCAGCTGGCGCTACTGAGTCAAATTACCATGGTAACAATGCGCGGCGGTGATGAGTTCGGCAGTTGAGTTCTCGTGAAGTATGTAAAGGCTGTTACATACTCCGCGAGAAGAAAGAAGAAAGTTCTCGGTGACAGAGCTGCGAGAAGTTCTTTCTAGTCTGACATTACTTCACGAGAACTCAACTGCCGAACTCCTCACCGCGGCGCATTGTTACCATGGAAATTTGACTCAGTAGCGCCAGCTGATTTCACTTCGCTTTCCTCATTGACTTCAAACTGACCAATCACACAATAGTTCTCGGACAAGCTGCGAGAAGAAAGTTCGGCCCGGGTGATGTGTCGAGAACAAGCTGCAAGAACAGCTAAACAAGAGCTGAGAGAAGAAAATGACGTCATTTTCTTCTCGCAGCTCTGTCACCGAGAACTTTGTTCTTTCTTCTCGCGGAGTATGTAACAGCCTTTAATGTCAGACCAGAAAGAACTTCTCGCAGCTCTGTCACCGAGAACTTTGTTCTTTCTTCTTGCGGAGTATGTAACAGCCAATACATTTTGGCCAGGGTTAATTTTCATGCAGATCATTTCTGAATTTCTACTCAGCAACTTCATAGCACCTATAATAAAGGCAGGACATTTTTTTGTTACACAGGAGACCCTGGGACCATTTTCTGCCGTCATTGACTTCCATTCAAAACAGCCGTTTTTTCCAAATTTGATCCTGCTGACAAACCAGCATATATATTTTTCTATTATTTTGTGCTTTCATCCTTGACAAAAGGCATCAACATTTGTGATTTTCACCCCAACTACTAGTTGGTGCCCTTTAGGTATATTTTACATGGGGTTGAATGACAGGCTATTTTCCTGGTTGTCAGTCCTGCAATATTGTTGCCCCCCAAAGGTCAATGTCAAAAAATATTTCAACCTAAATGTTGTTGATGTGTTGGTAGGGATGCCAGTGTGTGGTGTATATGTAGATATTGAGAAATGATGGTTTGTGTGTGTGTGTACAGACAGCCAAACTTGAAAAATGGCTCAATTTGAAAGTATTAAAATCTGTAAAAACCTATCTTTTTCAAACCATAGCCATGTTGACATACATATGTAAATGTGATGATATTAGGCATGCATCCCAAACTTAAGACACCAAAATTACACTTTTTACCCCCACTTAGCTGAATTATTCATTTACTTCACCTTTTACTGATAAGTCAAATTGCTTCCTAAAACAAAACAAGAAAAAAACATGATTTTTTTTATAATTTTTGTAATTTTTTAGAGTTGCAGACCTATACATAAAAAAATGAGAGATGAAAGGTTAGGATCCATATGGATACCTAAGGGTTGTGTTTGTTGTGAAATTATTGTGTGTGCGTGCAGGGCCGCCTTAATGCACGGGCTTACCTGGGCTGAAGCCCCAGGGCCTACAAGGATCAGGGGCCTCTAAAAAAAAAAAATAATAATTTTTTTTTTTTACTGTCTCAATATAGGCCCCTGATCTAAGAAGGCCCCGCACATTGTCATTTAAATAAATTATTGACTGGCTCATGATAGGCCCCTGATCTTAGGGGGGCGTAGAGAGATCAGGGGCCCATCATGAACCAGTAAAGAAAAAGGAAAAAAAATCACATTATTTTTGGCCTACGAAGATCAAGGGGCCTATCATTCACCAGTACATTTGTTATTTTTGTTTAAATAACATTGTTCGGGGCAACGCAGATCAAGGGCCTATATTGAGATGAGCCATTAAAAACAAAACGGAGAATTCAAAGAGAGAAGTAGCTTTGGGATAAGGGATTAAAAAAAAAATTGGAATGCTGACTGACTGGATTTTTTAAACCTGTATATTTTTGTTTCTGATTTTTGGTATTTCTCCAAATGATTCCAGAAAATAGCTCACATAGGACACAGTTGATTTAGCCTTAGTTTTCTTCTCAAAGTGAACCAGATTGATGCATTTTACTTTAAAAGGTTCAAATTTTTCTTCCGGGGGGGCATGCCCCCGGACCCTCCTAGAAGGTCCTGGGTCCCCACCGCTGTCTCTTCAATAACTTGGAAAAACACAGTAACCAACCATGTGTGTTTGGTTATTAAAAGTCACTAGAGCAGGAGGGGGTTTAAGTACATGTTACCTTAAGTGACTTTGTATTTCATCAATAGAGATATTGTGTTGTAGACTAACATGGCTTTAACGCATCTGTATTGTAAGACCGCCGCCCGGGGAGGCCTACAAAACCTCTCATTCCCAGGGCCTAGTAGCAGGTAAAAGCAGCCCTGTGTGCGTGTGTGTGTGTGTCTTTGTGTGCTTCCATATACAGTATATGCAGCTAAAAGGTGCTATCTGAGCATGCGCAAAAACTAAACAAGCATCAAAATACATTTTTGTGTAAATCATTCATAAGCCCTAGACTCTACTTATTCCACTTAAAAAAATCAACTCTGCATCTATTATATCAGAAAAAAATAATTTTCTTTGTTTTTAGGGGGAAAGAAATACTAACTTTGACACAAAAACAATCATTTTAAGCATTAAAAGCAAATGAAAATCAACTAATATTAAATATGTATGTAAAGAGCTCAAGTGGGGTAAATGGTTTATAAAAAAAAAAGTAAAAAAAACATTATTGTATAAGGTTTTTATGGAAGTTAATTGGGAGTGGCTTCTTGTGGCCGCCAGGGTCTCCTGTGTAACAAAAAAGTTAGGGTGGCACAAGGGTTAAAATTGTAATCTTTTTTTTTGCATTGTCATGATAAATATATCTTCACCACAATGCCTTATCTGCATTTGAATGTCTTCTTTTGAATTTAAAATGCCGCCCATGTAATTGTACTCAACTTCAGCCTAATCACTATGCAGACCTATTGAGCTATCAGTTCAGTGTATGACACAAAGCAAATAAAAAGTAGATGTTGTGACCATTCATGATAGGATTGTCCAGTATTAGATGACATAATTTTAGGCTGTATCATTAATCCTTGCCCTTTGTATTCTGTGTTGTCTATTTCTAATGATGGGACTGCATCTAACTGCACTGACCCAGAGATCAGAATACAGGGAATAAATGAGTATAATTGATCAAAAATTACAATAAATTATTCTGGCTCTACAGGATATGAAATGAAATGTGGAACATAATTATATTGTATTGACTATTGTCATTATTTACGCCCACATTCCCATCTGCCCAGTTTACAGATTCACCTTGAATATAAATTGACTTGAAATTTGTGATTCTTTTATCTCTTTTTTGCGATCCTTTTGAGTCTCTTTCAAGGTCCTGCTTTTGTAGGGGGGCACTCCACCGCTATGTAAATGCATAATGTCTTCTAGCTGTAGCATGTAGAGCAGAATTTCATAAATAAAGGTTTATTGTTTTAGCAAGATATTTGGTTAGTAGCCCCAATAACATTAGCAAAAACTAGTGGTCGTCCGTCCCTCAGTCCAGTTGGTAAGCATCTGGCTGCAGGCAAGATTTGGGATTATAAATAATCTCTGCTTTGGTTAAACAGCATATCACATGCCGACGCCGTTCATTCAAAGTTTGCGATGGCCACCCCACTCTAGGTCTGTGTCCTACCTTGGCCACCCCAGTCAAACTGCAAAGTCATGAAATAAATAACAGATTGTCAAGTAAATAAATAAAGAAGTAAGTGAAAGCATAATTTAACATACTGTGCCCTACATCCATATACAACTGAATGCACACACGCAAAATCGTAAAACAAAAGTAAGATGAGCCACGATGACCAAGACCACATTCTGTGCAATAGAATTTATTTTATATAGAGCTCAAGCGCAATAACAAATGATTCAGCAACATTATATTTGAAATACATTTTAATTATTTACATTATTCAATTAAATTTATGTTTTTTTTTATTCTATGTATTTAATATAGGTTCTGCAGTATAAGAGACAGATCAAAAGGGACCTGTATCTCCAACCTCTTACAAAATGAAGGTTATGTTTGTTATTGTTGTTATTATTGATACCATCTCTGTTTATCAGAATTGCAGACAATCCTCTGTGCCAATTACCGAATAATTCCTGCCTAATTAATTAAATGCTTGATATAACCATAGAGATGAGCCAGGGACATTGTACAACAGGGCTATTCAATTTGTTTTGAATGGGGGCCGGTTGGTGGACATGATCCAAAATGAGGGGCCAGAAAAAAATGCCTAAAATTGATGAGCATCACATCAATAGCTACATATACTGTAAAACACTACAACGACATAGGAGTGCACATATTGTCTTTATTTTATCAAATAGAGTTCACCAGCTTATCAAAAAAAATCCCTATTTGATTAACATAGGCTGCCTGTTGTTTAAGTGTTTAACAATCTTATCAGTTCAGGAAAACAGCTTATCAAAATACATAGAAATAAATTTACTCTAAGTGCAACAGTTTATTAAAATACAGGTAGGCCTAGGTTTACTAAGAGTGCAACAGCTTATCAAAAAACATATAAATAAATGTAGGCTACTCTAAGTGCAACACCTTACAGTGTTTCCCCCCCAAAATATGTTTGTCAAGGGGTCACTGTCCAGGGTCATGGGAGGCGCGGCGAAAATTTTGGCTGTATTTTGCTCAAAGATGCCAATGCACAGTACAGAAATAAACAACTGCTTATTTGAATACAGAAAAAAACTACAGACACTGACTTTACAGTTGTGCAATTTTGTTTGCTATGTGAAGGTACAAATTTTGTGCAAACATGCAAAGTTCTACTGGTGCAATATTATGCAGACACACTAAATACAAATAATGGACCATACACTTACACTGTGGTACAATCGCGCCCGCAAAGCTGCATACACAGAGCAGCTGATAGAGAAACGCCTGGAGACACATGTGCACATTTATTTACTGCAGATCGCGGCCTTTCACGCAGTTATGACCATGCAAAAGCACACATCGCACGAACATTAATTGTGCACCACTAAAAAAAAAGTGAGAATTGCTTATCACCTAAACATCTTTCAATAGTCATTCCTACATTAAATTGAAGCTTAAGGTGTTGGCTTGAAATGTGTACCCCTCAGTTTTTCTATCTTATTGTAATAAAGAAGAAATTAATCATCAAAGACACCCTTACACTTTGTGACAACCAACCCCATCAAGGGGTCGGTTGTCAAACACTATGGGGCTGTTTGTCACAATGTTATCTTAATGGGAATAATCTTAAAAATAAGGCAAGCAAGTAGAACTAAATTAGAACGTTTAATTGCATTGTCAAGTAGACAAATAGGCCTACATAACTTACTGTAGCCTTGGCAGCTGGTCTAGTTTGGGATGCACTGGGTTGTTTTGATTTTTTCTTTTGTATGCTAGCTGCCTTTTCCTGCTCTATTCTTTCCTTCTCTGGGGTGTCAGTGAGCATACAGCTTGACAATTTATTTCGTTATTGGGTTCCTTTTCTGGCTGCAGCCTTGAGATAACATGTGACAACCAACCCCCCAAAAAATTTGACGACCAACCCCAACCTGGATTTCTTGCTAGCATCAAGGCCAACAACCATCTGACGACTAATTAGCTTGCTAACCACAATCTAAACTATAGTTTACCCTTCACTTTGTATGGGTAACAAGTGTTTTGTTATAAACCCATTGTGTAAAAGCCTAGAAGAAAAATACTGAGGAGCTAAATATTTTCAATTTGACATGAAAAACACAAACAGTCGTCTCACCTCAAATTCAGCAGTCTAACTCCAAGGAAGACTATGTAGGTGACCTCTGATCCCAATTCTGGATATTTACATACCAAAATTTCACAGACAGCGCCTTATGGTTCCGAGATATAACGATTGTGACAACCAACCCGCGTGACAAATTACCCCGTTCTCACCTAGTCAAGGCGGGGGCAAGTAAATATTCCTTTGCGGGCCGCCTATTGAATAGCCCTGTTGTACAAGCTATAGCAGGACATAAAGGCTGTCTGGCACTCTGATCCCTGTGGAGGTAGACATGAAAGGAAGGAGGATTTTTTTCTAACAAGGCTCAACACGCTGATGTTATAATTTGTTTAAAAAAATATATATATTTAAATTAAAAATTTAAATTAACGTGAGTACAGCTTTGCATTGTAGTTCATGATAGTGAAAGTCACACCACACACTGTCCTTCAGAATTACTTTGGCAAACTAGTTACTATTAAGGTGTATAATTATCTTTGCTAACTTTACAAACAACCTAAATTAAAAGACACAGTGTATTCTCACTGTTTGGCTAAGGCAGTAACTGTTGCATTGCACTGCACTGGTTATTAGCTGTGGACTTGGCACCAAACCCATATACATTCCATTGGATTTCACTGTTTGCTGCAAGTCTCAAAGAAGCTAAATGTAAATGTTAGGATTTAATCTGTGATTTAAAGGTGAAGTAAGCGGTTTATTTATGTTAATATAAGTGTAAAATCGCTCTTTTTTCATACAGTGATCACTTACATAATGTGCGCGTTTCATAAAGCCGATCTCTCAGTCAGCTGCTCTGGATGTAATCGGCAAATAAACGTATTGTAGGATCCCGAAAATTATATCCAATCACAAGAGAGAACGCTACAAATTGACATCCGTCTCACTCATGGTCTCACTGCCGGTGTACGCCAGAGCGACAGATGGGTGAATGTTTATGCACCTACAATGGCGGAGCAGGTAAAAATCCTTCCCAATGTCTGTTTTGATGGTTTTTATCATGTGTTATCACACTTATGGATCTGAGATGATGCTAGATAACTCGCTGCTTAAAGACCGCAGTGCATTAATGTGGTGACGTAGGGATAAGCGAGGGGACTGCTAACTGCAGTAACTGACTGGAAGTTACAGCACCTTTAATCTGTGACGGCACTTACTGACACATTGTGGTTAATACTAAACACAGATTTCATGTCTGAGCACGCTATAATGAGAATGATGTACTGTAGTGCTCCATCTGCTATCATTGACAAACTGGGAGAGAAGGAAATGTTGCATCCTGATCAACTTAGAATGTCTTCTCTCTCAATTTGGGCTCAAAATGTTTATTTTTTTAATATATTTGACATTTCTTTTTCAAATTTTTCATTTTTTCATTTAACTTTTATTTATCCTCGAGAGACCAATTGAAGGGTGACCCTCATTTACAATGATGTCGAGTTCAAAGCAAATTCAAAGGAAAAACAACAATACATAAACAATATTCAATGCAACAACATCAAATACACAACAACAGGTGAAGAGAAAAAAAACAATTGAAACATTTACATAGTGGTGAAGAGTGGCAGCAATTAAAATTAAATGGGTGAAAGTACAATATAGTCTAATTAAAACAGTTACAGGTAGAGTTTGGCAGATTTAAGATAGTTTGTTTAAATTGGTTAAAAGATATGAAGGTATTTAGTTTAATTTGTTGCTGTAAATTATTCCAGGAGTCGGGGGCACTGAAGCTAAAAGCTGTCTTTCCCAGCTCAGACCGGGCTTGTGGGACATAAAGCATAAGCATGTCAGTGGAGCGGGTCTGATAAAGCCCATCTGAAATTTGCAGCATTTCTGTTAAATAACGAGGAAGCTTCCCGGTCAAGGCTTCGTAAATAAAAATGTGCCAATGTGCGTCACGTCTCTCTTTAAGGGAGGACCACCCAACCTTTTCATATAAAAGACAATGGTGTGTATCATAAGCATCTCCTGTGATGAACCTTAAAGCAGAGTGAAAAACAGAGTCCAGGAGTTTAAGACATGAATGTGATGCATGCCGGTAAACCACATCACCGTAATCAAGGACAGACATGAAAACTGCCTCAATAATCCTTTTCCTACTAAATAAAGGGAAGGTGGTTTTGTTCCTATAAAAATAGCCAATTTCTTGTCGTAGTCGACAAACAAGATTTTTTATATGAAAATTAAAAGTGAGTTTATCATCTAACCAGATGCCGAGTTATTTGTACTCTGTGACTCTTTCAATTAAAAATCAATTTTTTGTAAAAATATTAAAATCATTAAAGGTTGTAGTTCTTGCTCTGGAGAAACACATATATTTGGTTTTGTCTGTATTTAGAAAAAGGGTGTTAAAAGAGCTTTGTAGGTTCTGAATAGATTGGTGCACCGAATCGGAAATGCAATACAGTACTGTGTCGTCAGTGTATAGATGGGCGTGACAGTTTTTTAGCGATGAAACAATGTTATTTATATAATTGTGAAAAGAACTGGACCTAAAATTGAGCCCTGTGGGACACCATTTGTAACAGTTAAAAACTCAGATTGGTATCTTCCCAGTTTAACTGACTGCTGTCTATCAGAGAGATAATCCCTAAACCAGCTACATGCAGAATGATCAAAGCCAATGTCATGCAGCCTCTGTAAAAGCAAATGGTGGTCAACAGTATCAAAGGCCTTTGAAGATCAATAAAAAGTGCTGCACAGTGCTTTTTCTTGTCTAATGCTGTAACAATGTTGTCTACAACCAAAGTCACAGCAGAGACAGTACTGTGACCTGCCCTAAAACCAGATTGGAATGGGCTCAAAATGGAAGCACTAGTTAGAAATGTTTTTAACTGATTATTAATAAGTGATTCTAGAATTTTTGCGAGGCATGGGAGTTTGGAAATTGGCCTGTAGTTATTAAGATTATTTTTGTCATCACCTTTATGTAAAGGAATTACATGAGCTTTTTTCCAAATTTTAGGAACTATTCCAGAGGAGATCGAAAGATTAAAAATATGGGTAATTTGTTTTGATATTATATGTGTAGAAAGCTTGATTGAAAACGGGTCCAAATTGTCCTCTCCCATGTACTTCTTGGGGTTGATGGCGAGGAGTGCATCTACAACAACACTTGTGGGAAGAAGATCAAGGCTGAAAATAGGAGTTTGAGAGACAGACGGTACGTTACTACTGGTGGTAGAAGGTGTACAAACTGTACATCCTCCATTCTGAAAGAGTTGACCAGCAGCTACAAAATGTTTATTAAAAGCTATGCCAATCTCTTTTTGATCATTGAGAGTGTGACCATTTAATTTGATCTGAGTGGGAACTGTGCTAGAATTGTTCTTATTATAGTTCACAGCTTTCCAAAATAGTGCAGGGTTAGAGTAGCAGTCGGAGATTAATTCAAGGTAATAACAAAATAATAATATTAATTCAAGGTAATAATAAAATGTATGCTGCTCAGAGTCACAGTCCTTGTTTGTCAGCCCAGCTTACAGTGAGCACAAAGCTAATATTTGTACCACCAGGAAGCTTACATTGTTGTTTTCAACTGGAGTAAAGAGTTTACTTTACGCAGGAGGATATTTAGGATGAGTAATTACTAGTACAACAGTTTGCTGTCCTGGCTCCCAAATGGGGAACAAGCTGCCTATTGACGTCAGCTTAAACACATTTATTCCGACTGCACCTTGGCCAAGAAGATGATGATGGTTTTAAAAAAAAGGCTTATTTGAAGCGTATTTACTACTCAAGTTTGTACCTTAATAGTTGAATGCACTTATTGGAAACTAAATGAAATGTAAAAAAGAAAAGCCTGCGAGTAAATCCTTTATTAGGTAACCATGACACAAGGAAAAGTATCACAAAACGACACACAGCAGGCACGTTTAACAAAAACACATACCGTCGGTCATTTCATACATTGGCACACGCAAACAATAGATGTATGAATTTGAAAAAAAAACAAAAGGAAATCCTTCAGTACGACAGAATGTACATCATTTCTATTCAATAAACCCATGCCAGTCAAATTAAATCGAGAACAACAACAATATACAATCAAGCTTTCTCAATTATTGGTCATTTTTTTCTTACCACACATATTTTTTATGGTTGCATATTTAACAACAAGCTTATTTTGCAGTTCACAAATATAAACTAATTGATAAGACAGTGAGTGCAATAGTCCTAATGGCTGAGCTACAATACAGGCCACAACGCAGTTACACATTCAACTTCCCAAATCTAAGAAATTTAACATGTTTGTAAGACTATTATATCAAATTATTTGGCTGTGGTTCTTGGTGATACATCTGTACAAAGATGAAGAAATGGTGCCTATTTTCTGCAGTGAACCACAATTTTTCAATGCAAACACTGCATTAAAAAAAGCTTTTTTTCTCATTTCATTCATACTAAAGAGTTATTTTTATTTATTATATGACAGTCACAAACAACACAATTACTCTACATGCAACATTAAAGCTGTGGATCATAGCTTACTGAGACTTTTATTTATATTTTAACTGCAGGCTGCTGAACAACTGTTTTGAACACTTATTTGTTTTGCTCTAACATTATTATTCAATTCTAAATACCATCACGAAATGTAACACATTAAATAAGATACACTGAATTATTTTTTTTTGCAATACACAAGTTCATTGTTAAGTTTAAACAGTCTAAGCTGCATCAACCCTGTATCCAGCATTTCCCATGATGAATCTGGAAAGCGGCATTTATTTAACCTCCCGTGCCTCGTGAATGCCCACTTCTTTCAAACCCTGCCCCTTCAGTATGTAACACATGCTAAAAGTTGTGGTTAAAGTTTGAGGACTCAAAGAAATTACCCTGATGACATATTCAGTGTTATTTTTATTGTGGAAAGCTCCTTGCAAATCTGCATACAACTGTTTTTTTTAAAGCTGGGTAGTAAGCCTTCTCCTCTGCAAGTGTAAAATGCCTTAAATATAATTTCCTTAATGGCAATAAATGATGTGTTGTCGTGGGTCAAATCATTTTTCTGAAAAGTAATTATTTTAAAATCATGGGGAAACCTTTAACCCTAATTCTAAAAAAGCTAAGAGTACAGCAAAACTCAGGTTAGTACACGTCACATTCACAGTCTGACATTCAGATGAACTTTTCACACCTTCATGATGGCTTGGTTTGACCTCCTCTTTGAAGGCCACCGTTTCATCCTTTTCTACCTACAACTTATCTAAGGACAAATTAGGTCAATGCTATGGATGTCTTTCAGGGGAGAACATCTAAAAATGTGCACCGTAATAAATAATGTGACTCACCACTCTCTACGACAGCCTGCTCTTTCTGCCTTTGAGTGTGGCCTTTCACAAACTTTGCCTTTCCTGGTATTACAGCACATTACTCAGACATGTGTGCTTGTTGCATACTGTAGCCTACCACTTGTAGATTTTAAAGGTATCGTTGTTGTACATTATTTTGATAAGCCAAATACTTGTTCACTTAAGTGTTTATTTTTTAGGGCTGCCCCCTTATAGTCGATCAAATGTTAGTCGACCAGTAAGGTCATAAGTGGGACAAGATTTCATTGGTCGGTAAGTCAGAGGGAAAAAACTCATGGAAAAATATAAATAACTCAAAGCTCTCTTAGGAAGTGCGCCTATAGGGTTTTACCATGGTGGATAGTAATTTGAGATGACAACAGAGGAAATGGCTGTCCAAACTCAGCAGCAGTATAGTTCTGCATTGATGCTACCTGCAGTTGGCTTGTAGTTAATTTAGTCTATATGTCAGACAGGAAAAAAAGGGACAGACAGAGAGTGGGCTTTTTATAAATTTGCTTTTTAACTCAGAGTGATCGTCACTGACTATATTAAGCCGACTATATTTAACACTGCACATCGTTTTAAATATAAATTAATTACATCAGACCAATGTGCGTTAATATAAATAATTATATATTGTTACTAAATATACAATAACTTTTCTTCAAATTCCTTGTATAATAAAACATTCAATGTGATAAAATTGTGTTTTGTTGAAAGAAAGTGAGGTAGTTAACCAATAGCTTTTGTGTAGATTATTCTATACAATGTGTAATAGGGGAGAACGGGGTAATTTGTCACATGGGTTGGATGTCACATTCGTTATATCTCGCCACCAGAGCGCGCTAGCTCTGAAATGTTGATATAAAAAAGGTCCAGAATTGGGATCAGAGGTCACATACATAGACTTCCTTGGAGTGCGACTGCTGCATTTCAGGTGAGAGGATGTTTTGTGTTTTTCATGTCAAATTCCAAATATTTTGCTTCTCAGTATTTTTCTTCTAGGCTTTTACACAATGGGTTTATAACAAAACACTTGTTACCCTCAGAAAGTGTGAAGGGTAAACTATAGTTTAGATTGTGGTTAGCAAGCTAATTAGTTGTCAGATGGTTGTTGGCCTTGATGCTAGCAAGAAATTCAAGTTGGGGTTGGTCGTCAAATTTTTTGGGGGGTTGGTTGTCACATGTTATCTCAAGGCTGCAGCCAGAAAAGGAACCCAATAACGAAAGAAATTGTCAAGCTGTATCCTCACTGACACCCCAGAGAAGGAAATAATAGAGCAGGAAAAGGCAGCTAGCAAGCAAAAGAAAAAAGGGCAACAAAATCAAAACAACCCAGTGCATCCCAAACTAGACCAGCTGCCAAGGCTACAGAACGTTATGTAGGCCTATTTGTCAACTTGACAATGCAATTAAACATTCAAATTTGGTCCTGCCTCCTTGCCTTCTTTTTAAGATTTTTCCCATTAAGATAACATTGTGACAAACAACCCCATAGTGTGTGACAACCGACCCCTTGATGGGGTTGGTTGTCACAATGTGTCAGAGTGTCTTTGATGGTAAATTACTTCTTCATTACAATAAGTTGGAAAAAAAGAGAGACACACATTTCTAGCCAACACCTTAAGCTTCAATTTAATGTAGGAATGGCTATTGACAGATGTTTTGGTGATGAGCAATTCTCACTAGAGTAAAAAGTGTGCCTACTTACCCCGTTCTCCCCTACATTTAATATGTATAATGTGTAAAATAAGGAGAGCTCATACTTCCTTTTGTACACTTGCAATGTTGTGGAGGTAGACTTGCTTATTATTGCTTAAAGGACACTTTTAGGTGACTACTAAAGTGTCAACTAGTAGAACTGCTTAAAGTTTTCTAAAGTCCATTCAAATAGTAACCTTGGGTCTTGTGGCAGGGATGTGCTGTCCTTCAGACAACAGTAGCAAAGCACACTTCAGTGGCCTCTCACTAGACTGCCACTGTAGGGCAATATCTGACTAAAAGTGTGCGCCGAATGTAATTGCTTCTGTCAGAGATTACAATAAACACCAAATCGAATCCAAAATCAATTAATTGAATTACATGCAGGGAGGGCGCTTACACTGTGTCTAAAAACTATGTCACCCCTGATGAATACTGACAGGACATTTTACTTGAAGGCTCACACTACTGTACTCTTCGATTAATACATTTCACACTCGCTTTCCCTTTAAAAAGGATTCCTTTTGCTTGGTTACTGTTTTCTGCTCAGCCAGTCATTGTGCTGACAGTAGAGAGCAGTAACAACAGGCACTGCTTATCTCTATCATGTATGGAGGTTTAATGTTCACCCAGTCTCATATAGGCACCTGAAGCTTTTAGCCTAACCATATTAATCTGTGACACTAATCAGTTGATGAAACGTAAAGGTTGGCTATGGAACATTTTCATTAAACATTTAATTTAAGAGTCACACAAAAGCAATCTGCGTGGGTGTGAGCGCGGGTCCCGGCAAACTAGAGTTTTCTGTTTACAAAACAATACCATAAAATGCTACTATGTACAAAACAGCCAGAGAGGAGGACTGTGCAGATAAACACACCACCACATATTGTAGAAGTGATCATTGAGTGGGATCATTTTTGTGGGACTCTATAAAAAAAATTCTTTAAAATGTTGCATTGTATGCCTTTAATAGCCCAAAGTTCAATCAAAACTTAGATTGACGAGCGGGACACACAGCAGACAGCGTTTTGTTACTTCCTCATTCAATCCACCCAACTTCCCAAACAAAACGTTCTTAAACCTTTCAACAGTCATCACCAACACCTCAAACATGTCCCCTTTAGTGTTAAAGGTCGCACTTTTCACTATTTTAACTGTAATACAGTTAAAGGCCTACTTCACCGGTGGGAATATGAAGGTGTATTGAATTCTGAGATCCTATGTAGTATAAATGTGCAAAAAAAAAAAAAAAATCGGTTCATCCTAGCCTGAGAAAAGGCAGAAAGAGTGTTTTTTTTAACCCTATATTAATCTTACTGTGACATCACAGTAAGATAAATATAGGGTTAAAAAAAAAATTACTTTGTAAATATTACTGTGATGTCACAGTAGGAGAAATCACAGTAATATTTGCAAAGTAAGGTTTTTTTTTTAACCCTATATTTATCTTACTGTGATGTCACAGTAAGATTAATATAGGGTTAAAAAAACGCTCTTTCTGCCTTTTCTCAGGCTAGGATGAACCAATTTAAATTTTTTTTGCACAATTATACTACATAGGATCTCAGAATTCAATACACCTTCATTTTCAAACCGGTGAAGTAGGCCTTTAATGTATAGTTAAACACTACCGTGACAGTGATGCAAATTTCAGTTAGCGTTTCAATAGCGTTTTCCATTTAAATGAGCTAAGTCTCGGGTAGGTCTGCTACAGGTGAAGGTTGTTCCACAAAATGTTTTAAATCTGTTAGAAACTAAAACCTAAACAAGCTAAATACATGTAAGATCGAAAAATGCCCTTAATTTTAGTTGCAAAAATAAATGCTGTTGCCTTCAAGCTGCAATTACCAATCAAAACAAAATGTCACCTGATTTGCCTATAAAGAATTGATGATTAGCCTATACAGGTGAAACTCGAAAAATTGGAATATCGTGCAAAAGTTCATTAATTTCAGTAATTCAACCTAAATGGTGAAAGTAATATATTATATAGACTCATTACATTCAAAGTGAGATATTTCAAGCCTTTATTTGTTATAATAGTGATTATTATGGCTTACCCAAATTCAAAATCTAAGAAAATTTGAATATTATATAAAATCAATAAAAAAAAGTATACTAGAAAGTATAATACTTGGTTTGGGCCCCTTTTGCACAAATTATTGCCTAAATGCGGCGTGGCATGGATGCTATCCACGATCAGCTCTGTGTCCTTGGCTGGATCAAAGTACGCCATGACTGTGTCACTGGTGAGGCTGTCTTTGATTGTCTTTAGCGCCGCAGTGTGCTCCGGTCCCCAGCTCCATTGCGTGTCTTTTTTTGTGAGCTCGCGTAGTGGAGTGGAGACGGTGGCAAAGTCTGGTATGAATCGTGCGCAGTAGTTTGCCATGCCAAGAAGGCTTCTGACCTCCGACGGGTCCTGTGGGTCATTGGCCTGCTTGATGGCGGTGACCTTTTTGGGGTCGGCTGAGATCCCGTCTGCTGAGAAAATGAACCCGAAGAATTCAAGGCTGGATTTGTCAAACTCGCACTTTTTGCGATTAAGTGTGAGACCTCTCTCTTTCAGTCTCTGGAACACCGCTCTGAGGGTGTCGTCGTGTTCATCCTGTGTCTTGCCGTGGATGATGATGTCGTCACTCAGATTTTTGACACCGCTGATCCCTTGTAATGTCTGGCATATTGCGTTCTGGAACACCTCCGCTGCAGACGATATTCCAAAGTTCAGGCGTTTGTATCGCCTCAGACCCTGGTGTGTGGTGAAGGTTGTGATGTATCTGCTGGCCGGGTGAAGCTCTAACTGATGATACCCGGCAGTCAGGACCAGCTTGGAGAAGACCGTAGCTCCGTTGAGCTCATGGATGACGTCGTCCATGGTGGGTGTGATGTGACGTTCGCGCTGTATGGCGGTGTTGGCTTGTCTCATGTCGACGCAGATCCTCACTTTATCTGGGTCTTTTGGTTTGGGAGGCGTCACAATCGGGGAGACCCATGGCGTGGGGCCTGTGACTGTCTCTATGATGTCATCATTCTCGAGTTTCATCAGTTCGTCTTCGACTTTTTTCCGGATGTGAAATGGCACCCGTCTGTGTGGCTGACAGGTAGGCTGCATGTCTTTGTTGATGTGTAGCTTGACTTGAAAGTCTTTTAGTTTGCCTATTCCCTGGAAGAGCTCTGGGTAACTGTCCACCAGCTCGTCTGCAACTGTTCTGCCGCTTGTGGAGGAGACGCTGTTGACTATTTTAATCAGGCCAAGCTCATCAGCTGTTTTGTAGCTTAGCAGAGAGCAGCCATCGCCGTCCAGCACGTAGAACATGCCCTTAGTCTTTTTGTTCCCCGCCTCTATGTCACAGTTGAATGCTCCAGCTATGGGCAGTGGTTTGGCGCAGCCATAGGGATATATCTTTACGCTGACTGTGGTGAGCTGGGGGCGCGGAGTCATTGTGTTGAAAACAGACTCACGGATAATATTCACTGCAGCTCCAGAGTCTATGAGTGCTGATATCTTGGTATCGTTGCGCTTGATGCATGTCTGTGGCTGCATATTGTCACTGTTGCTGTTTAATACAAACACATATTTCTCATCGCTGCTAGACGAGTTATAGTCATCATTTTGCTTTGTGCTAGTCACATTGTACACTTTGCGTCTGTGTTGTTTACCTTTCTCTCTGTCTGCGTCTTTTGGTTCACGCCCTTTGGTTGATTCTTGTTGCTTAGATCTGCATTGTCGAGCAAAGTGATTCAATTTACCGCATGCTTTGCAGTCCTTGCCCCGTGCTGGGCAGTCTCCTTCATGTGGGTATTGTCCTCCACAGTTCCTGCAATTGTTGTTGGGCTTGCCTCTCCCAGTTTATTGGCTGGGCCGCCAATTCTGCTGGATCACATTCACTGATGCAGTAGCTATCTGTTCCATGCCTGCTGCTTGCTGCTCGGACAGTTCTAGCGACCTACCATGGTCGAGAAGGTCATCTAAGTCCTTGTCAGGCTCTCTCAGCGCGCGTCGGCGCAGCCTGGTTGAAGTGCAGCTTTGAATCAGCTGTGCTTTGATCTCTTTGTCTGTGTCCGCAAACTCACAGTTCTTTGCAAGCATACGTAGTCTAGTGCAGTATGTGTCCAGATTTTCGCCTGACAGTTGCACTGCCTTTCTGAACATGTAAACTTGATATTGAGTGTTCTTTTTGGGGGTGAAGTACGATCCAAGCCTTGCCTTTACGTCCGCATATTTGTCTCCCTCTTCTGCGAGCGTGTCGTATATATCATACACACGCTCTCCTGCTAGGTGCAGCAGCAGTGCCTTTAGCCTAGCATCGCCGGTGATGTTGACAGCAGTAGTGTAGTTTTCAAACCTCTGCACCCATTTGGTCCATCGCGGTCCCACCGAGCTTGGATCCGTTTCTGAGTCAAATGCATGAAGTGCAGGAGTGTGCGCGAGCGACATGACGAGTGCGGCGTGTAGCGTTGGCCACTCAGTACTCGGAATGTTGGCTATGCTAACTGTGAAGCTAGCTAGAGTACCGCAGTCTACGAGACGTTTTATATTCCTCTTCTCTTCCGGACTTTATAGTTCCATATTTACCCTCGTCGCCAATGTGATGTTGTAGGATACCATATGAATGAGACGAGCGGACAACTGTGTATCAGTACTGATGCTTTATCTCCGGGATAGCCATGCATGTCAGACTCGTTCATGTACATACGTCATGACCAATACCATATACGGCAGTGTCGCAAACACTACAGACACCACTCTACCAGTGACTTTAAACAGTGGACAAGATCAAGCTAACACACAGCTAACTAGCACCGACAAGGCTATGAAGAAACAAAAGGACCGTGTCCAGGTTAGTGATAACCCTCCCTGGAATCGTCTTGGTGGAAGGCCAAAGAGATTGGAAAAGGGAGGACGGATGACGGGCAGGGCCGAGCACCATGAGATGACTGATCTGGATGGCTGGCCTGCGTTATCACCCAGGCACGGTGCCTCCTCAACCCCCGTGCCTCGGAGGCCGCAGCAATGGATTACTGCAAGGGGGAGAGGTAACAACAACAAACTTCCACAGCAAACAAGTGTGCAAGTGTCGAACCGGTTTACTCCACTGATGCAAGTCCCAAAATTTCCTTCTGATGACCAAGATAGCATAGCACCTGCACACAACAAGGTAAGGCCTGAAAGCCAAGAGCCACAGAGAGAGCTAACAACCGGGCTAACCAAGCTAACAACAGAGCCTGAAAATCTGATTGTTGGAGACTTTTCTGTTAGAGATATGAAAAGCATGTGTAGGGTTGATACCAAAGTACTCTGCTTTCCCAATGATATGGTGTCGGACTTAGAAAAAAGAATCCTGGAAATTGCAGCAGCACACACAACTGTAAAGAAAATCATTCTGCACATCGGGTCAAATGATGTTGTAAAGCACAAGTCTGAAATGTTGAAACAGGACTTTAAGAATCTCCTGAACACGGTCAGCTCACTGAATGCTGAGGTGTATATCAGTGGTCCTCTGCCACCAATCAGAAGAGGACTTGAGAGATTCACTAGACTGTTAGCACTGAACACGTGGCTTTCAATAGCGTGCCCTGACCACTCAGTGCATTTTATTGACAATTTTAAAATGTTCTGGAACCGCAGGCAGCTTTTTAAGACAGATGGACTTTGTCTAAATAAGGCTGGAGTCGAACTATTCACATCCAATGTGATTTACGTCCTACGTCACCCATCTGTTCGTGCCAAGGACAAGGCCCAGGAGGAGAAGATAACACAGCGTAGCAGCAGCGCCGAAGGACAACTGCCGGCCCCAGATGACAGCTCAGACCATGAGAGATACCAGGGCAGAGAGGAGGGGACCCCACTCATAACAAGCCCACCTCTTGCTCATTCAATCTCTCCTACAACCACCCTTTCTCCATCCTCTCCTGATCTGGGATTCAAGGAAATCATATATACCCCCAGCAGTCAACGTCCCCCTCAACTCGCCAATCTAAGCCACAGCGCCCGGCTCTTCACCCCTCCACGCAAACCCCCTCCGATCCCACCGCGACGTCATCAGGCTTGGGAGACTGATGTTGTCAGCACTTGTTGATATGTGCCGGGCCGCGGCTACACAGTTATCGCCTTCGACCCACAGGATAAGCCGGGGCCCTGTTTTTCAAGGTTTATTTCAAGAAACGGGAAACCATTATCAAATCTGATAAGCATTCCTCTTCAGCCACAATCTGCTGAAATAAATCGGGCTGACAATGCTTCGAACACACTAAATTTAGCTTTATTAAACATCAGATCCTTGGCAGGTAAAACATTTTTAATTAATGATCTTATTACTAGGCACAATCTTAATTTTATGTTTTTAACTGAAATTTGGTTAGACCAAGATAACAGCTCAGCTGTACTGATAGAGTCCGCCCCCCCAAACTACACTTTCGTGAGTGAATCCAGAGTGCATAAAAAAGGAGGGGGGGTTGCTATTTTGTTTAAAGAATCTCTACAATGCAAAAAGATGTCTTGTGGAAATTTTTATTGATTTGTGTATGTGGCTCTCCAGTTAAATTCAGCCTCTAGAGCTATTTTCATCAATATCTACCGGCCACCACAATACAATACAAGCTTTTTAGATGACCTTTCTGAGCTGCTGTCTGTAATCTGTATTGAGTTTCACTGTGTATTAATTGTTGGAGACTTAAATATTCATATCGACAAACCCGAGGACAGATGTGCGAAAGAACTGTGCTGTGTCCTTGACAACTTTGTACTAAATCAGCATGTTGACAAACCAACTCATAACAAAGGGCACACTCTGGACCTTATCATTTCCAGAGGAATGAACATTTCAGACGTAACAGTGGCAGATATAGGTCCCCTCTCAGACCATTCCTGTTTATTTTTTGAGAGTAAAATGTCTGTGCACACAACTGAAAACGGTATATTACAGAAAATACCAGTGAAACATTTATTCAAGCATTTTCTTTAATACCACCCCTCCCCTGTAACTCAGTTAATGAGCTTTTAGACAACTTTAATGGCAAAATTACAAGTGTTATAGATGCTATTTAGCCCACTAAGATGAAGGTTGTCTCTGGTAAGAAAAGATCTCCCTGGAGAAATGCCCCGCAGGTCAGAATAGAAAAAAGAGAGTGCCGTAAAGCGGAACGCAGGTGGCGAAAAACAAATCTCCAGGTTCATTATGACATCTTCAAAGAGAAACTTTGCACTTTTAACTCAGAGATGAAAAGTGCAAGGCAGTCTTTCTTTTCTGACATCATCACCAAAAACAACAACAATGCACGTGCCCTGTTTGCTACTGTCGACAGATTAACAAACCCTCCTGTGTCAGTAGCGTCTGAACATCTCTCCACGAGGGCCTGCAATGAATTTGCCTCCTTCTTTACTGAGAAAATTCACAAAATTAGACAAGCTGTCACTGCATCAATACAAAGTTCAACATATGTGATGCACATTGGCATATTTTTATATATAAAGCTCTGACTGGAAAGCTACCACTCTATCTGACAGAAATGCTGCTTATTTCAGATGGGCTTTATCAAACCCGCTCAACTGACATGATCATGTTATATGTCCCCTATGCCCGGTCTGAGCTTGGTAAAACCGCTTTTAGCTATAGTGCCCCTGACTCCTGGAACAGCCTACAACATACAATTAAAATAAATACACTCATATCTGTTAACCAATTTAAAAGTATTATTTTGAATCAACCCCTCCACACTTGTAACTGTTTTAATTAGGCTATTATTTATTTCATTCAATTGATCTGAATGTTTTAAATTGTTGTTGTCTGTGTGTGTGTGTGTGTGTGTGTAAACTTGTTATGTATTCTCACTGTATATTGTGTATCTGTACTCGACGTCATTGTAAAAGAGGGTCACCCCTCAATTGATCTTTCGAGGTTAAATAAAGGTTACAAACAAACAAACAATGTGTCATCGCTATGCCCACTTAAAATCAATCCAAATGCAATGACACAATTTTATCTGATAAACCACAAAAACCTGGAGGATAGTATACACCACCTGAACTTCTCCTCCTGTTGCCTTGACATTCTTCCCACAGGCTTCTTTAAAACTGTTTTCAGCTGTATGGCCTCAGATGTTCTACAAATTGTCAACATGTCATCAAGCCACTCCTAAAAACAATTAAAAGTCAGCGCACAGCTTACATCTGTTATGCTAGAAACCACACACCAAGCCAGAAATCTTGGTGTTGTCATAGACTCCGACTTGAATTTCAAGAAACACATTAAATCAATTAATAAGTCAGCATACTACCACCTTAAAAACATATCAAGAATTAAAGGACTTATGTCTCAGCAAGATTTATAAAAACTTGTCCATGCATTTATATTTAGTAGACTTGACTACTGTAACAGTGTCCTTGCAGGCCTTCCAAAAAAATCTATCAGACAGCTTCAGCTAATTCAGAACGTTGCTGCTCGAGTCCTCACTAGGACCAAAAAAGTGGATCACATTACCCCAGTTCTGAGGTCTTTACACTGGCTTCCTGTCACTCAAAGAATTGATTTCAAAATACTGATGTTGGTTTATAAAGCACTAAATGGCTTAGCGCCAAAATACATTACTGATCTGCTGATACGTTATGAACCGTCCAGAGCCCTTAGGTCGTCTGGGACAGGTTTACTTACAGCGCCAAAAGTTAGGACTAAACGAGGAGAAGCAGCTTTTAGTTTTTATGCACCAAATATCTGGAACAAACTCCCAGAAAACTTGAGGTCTGCTGCAACCCCCAGTTCTTTTAAATCGAGTCTGAAGACTTTTCTGTTTCCATTTTAACCTGTACTTTTTATTTTATTTAAATGTTTTACTTCTTTTCATTCGCTTTTAAATGTCTTCTAATGTGTTTTATGTATTTTAATCTTGCCCCTGTAAAGCACTTTGAGTGGCCTTGTGTTTGAATTGTGCTATATAAATAAACTTGCCTTGCCTTGCCTTGCCTTCCTCTAGACTGTGGGACCTTGATTTCCAAATGAAACGCAACATTTAATTTGGATCAGTGATGATTTGAGGTATCATGTCATCTGCTGCTGTTAGTCCGCTGTGTTATCAAGTCCAAAGTCACCACAGCCACCTACCAGAAGATTTTAGAGCACTTCATGCGTCTGTCTGTTGACAAGCTTTATGGTGATGACAATTTCCATTTCCAGCTAGACTTGGCACCTGCCCACAGTACCATAAACCACTGGTAATTGGTTGACTGACCATGGTATTACTGTGCATGAATGGCCAGACAACTCTCCTGACCTGAACTCCATAGAGAAACTATGGACTATTGTCAAGAGGAAGATGATACACACCAGACCCAACAATACAGAAGAGCCGAAGGCCACTATCAAAGCAACCTGGGCTTCCATAACACCTCAGCAGTGCCACAGACTGATCGTCGCCATGCCACGCCGCATTGAGGCAAGAATTCATGCAAAAGGGGCCCAAACCAAGTACTTAGTACATATGCATGATTATACTTTCTAAAGGGCCGACATTTCTGTATTTAAAAACCTTTTTTTATTGATTTTATGTGATACTCTAATTTTCTGAGATTTTGAATTTGGGGTTTTTATAAACTGTAAGCCATAATAATCACAATTATAACAAACTAGAACTGCAAGCAGTTGTGAACGGGGGCCAAGCCTCCCACGCGACTCGGGATCGGGCGTCGTCCTCCACGGCGCCGGCCCCTCGCTTCACGGAATCCGGGGATGTAAAGTTTTTGAATGTGGGATGTTTGGTTTGGGAGTTATAGACCAAAAGGCAAAACTAATGGCAGAGAAAGATGCTCAAGTGTGTTTTTGGCGCCCCCTTTTGGAGCAATTTAAGGAAAAAGTAGAACCAGCCTGAGAACCATAGGACAAACACATGTGTGAAGTTTTGTGTTAATAGGAAAAATCGTTTTGGATTTAGGAGCACTTTGGTAAAAGGTAGCTAATGTGCAAATCTTTAAAGCGCTACCGTTTGGTCTTCCGATGGTCGTAGAAAAATTCTTTACACAACATTTGCTCGTGGGAGTCGGTAGAGCATAATGCTTTTGGTTTCGTCGAAATCGGACAAAAACTGTAGGAGGAGTGTGTTTTGGTGACTGACACAGTTTTTGCGATGTAGCGAAAGAAAATCCCATATGCAAATGGGCGTGGCCTATCCCAAAAGATGCAGCTGACTTGTGGGCATCTGTGGAGATAAAGTGTTTGACTGTGGGATGTTCGGTGTGGAAGTTATAGCCCCAAACGCGTTTTCTTTGCTTTTTGTGGTTTTGGCGCCCCCTATGGATGACATTCGCAAAATTACGTTGGATAGAAAGATGCGGCTCAATGTACCGAACAAGTGGATGTCAAGTTTTTGAATGTGCGATGTTCGGTTGGGGAGTTATAGCAAAATGAAATTGTCAACCTCTCCATTGTAAAGACACTTTTTTGAATTTTCCCATTTTCCCGCCTAAAGACTTAGAAAATGGCGAAAACAGGCAAAAAAATTTAAAAACTCTTTTTTTTAATAAGTCTGGCCCACATAGGACTTTCTTGCCCATATTTTCGCCATAGGCTCAGGTATGCCCCATGATAGTCTCCCTTTAGTTTCAAGAAAATTCCCCTTTTTTTTTTTTTAAGGAATTTTCGCGAATCTTTAAAGCGCTACCGTTTGATCTTCCGATGGTCGTAGAAAAATTATTTGACCAGCTTTTGCTCGTGGGAGTTGGTAGAGCATAATGCTTTTGGTTTCGTCCAAATCGGGCGAAAACTGTAGGAGGAGTATGTGTTGGTGACTGACACAGTTTTTGCGATGTAGCAAAAAATGTATATATACGCAAATGGGCGTGGCCTATCTCAAAAGATGCAGCTGACTTGTGGGCATCTGTGGATATAAAGTTTTTGACTGTCGGACTTTCGGTGCGGAAGTTATAGCCCAAAACGCCTTTTCCTTTGATGTAGCGCCACCTAGTGGCCGGGATGTCTGAATTTTTTTGTCTGCATACGGGGTATGGACCTGGATATGCCCTGGAAGTGGCATGTCCTAACCCTTTACGGTTTGGGCTGCAGCACCACTTTTACGCGGAGAAGAATAATAGGAACTAGAACTGCAAGCAGTTGTGAACGGGGGCCAAGCCTCCCACGAGACTCGGGAAAGGGCGTCTTCGTCCGCGGCGCCGGCCCCTCGCTTCACGGAATCCGGGGATGTAAAGTTTTTGAATGTGGGATGTTCGGTGTGGAAGTTATAGCCCCAAACGCGTTTTCTTTGCTTTTTGTGGTTTTGGCGCCTCCTATGGATGACATTCGCAAAACTACATCAGATAGAAAGATGCAGCTCAATGTACCAAACAAGTGGATGTCAAGTTTTTGAATGTGCGATGTTCGGTTGGGGAGTTATAGCAAAATCAAATTGTCATCCTCTCCATTGTAAAGACACTTTTTTGAATTTTCCCATTTTCCCGCCGAAAGACTTAGAAAATGGCGAAAACAGGCAACAAAATTGAAAAACTCTTTTTTTTAATAAGTCCGGCCCACATAAAAATGTCTTTCCCATATTTTGGCCATAGGCTCAGGTATGCCCCATGATAGTCTCCCTTGAGTTTCAAGAAAATCCCTCTTTTTTTTTTTTTTAACGGATTTTCGCAAATCTTTAAAGCGCTACCGTTTGGTCTTCCGATGGTCGTAGAAAAATTATTTGACCAACTTTTGCTCGTGGGAGTCGGTAGAGCATAATGCTTTTGGTTTCGTCCAAATCGGGCGAAAACTGTAGGAGGAGTATGTTTTGGTGACCGACACAGTTTTTGCGATGTGGCGAAAAATGTATATATACGAAAATGGGCGTGGCCTATCTCAAAAGATGCAGCTGACTTGTGGGCATCTGTGGATGTCAAGTTTTTGACTGTCGGACTTTCTGTGCTGAAGTTATAGCCCCAAACGCGTTTTTATGCCGTTGTAGCGCCACCTAGTGGCCGGCATGTCTGAATTCATTTGTCTGCGTTCCTTGGATGGACCTGGATAAGCTATGCAAGTGGCATGTCCCAACCCTTTACGGTTTGGGCTGCAGCACCACTTTCTCGCGGAGAAAAATAATAATAGGAATAATAATCCCTACAAGAACAATAGGGTTCCCTGCCCCGCAGGGCTTGGGAACCGCGTTGCTCTGCAAAACGCGGTCCCAGCCCTACTCGGGCTTGGCCCCCTAATAATAATCCCTACAAGAACAATAGGGTTCCCTGCCCCGCAGGGCTTGGGAACCGCGTTGCTCTGCAAAACGCGGTCCCAGCCCTACTCGGGCTTGGCCCCCTAATAAAGGCTTGACATATCTCACTTTGCATGTAATGAGTCTGTATATGATATTATTTTCACATTAAAGTTGAATTACTGAAATAAATGAACTTTTGCACGATATTCAGATTTTTCGAATGGTGCAAAACCTATTAAAGACCAAAAGTGACATTGACGAGCGATGCAACATCCATTTCAATGACTGTTTGACACTGCCTATGTGCTGGCTACACCACTTTCATAGACAGGTTACATTTAAGCAAGCATAAGCTAATACCTGCTTCTTATGGGCACTGCACTAGTTGGTTTGAAATCAAAGTCAAGTGTCATGTGCCTCCCCTTGTTTACTGAGCATAGAGCATCAGAGAAGGGGACATTTCTCTATTACAAGATGCTTTGTGATGCGGAGGTGAAATATTCTACGAATTTGCCACCCGGTCCTTGGTGCAAATTACACCCAGAATGTTTTGGGGGCTACACTCAAAACATTCCTGGCTGAAAATTACCTGGCGACGTTGCTGGCTAGCTTTGGGGGTTGTAAATGGAACTGTATCTCTGTGCCAGGTTTCTGTTTATGACCTTTAAAACGACCCATGTATTTTGCATAAACAGCATAAAGTCAAACTTTGATACTTTTCATACTTAAGCTTCTTCCCTGAAAAAGTAGTCATTTGCAATGTGCAGTTATAAAGAAACTCAAGGATGCAAGAAATGTTTGATGTATTGAGAATCTTTTCGCAATTAAATAATTGACTGGTGAATCGTAATCGAATCGTGAGACCAGTGAAGTTTCACACATCTAATGAGCATCAGCAATCGTAACTGTTTATGTAAGATATTAGGCACTGCACTGCCCAGAACTAGGGTTGCAGTGTGTAACCATCATTGCAAACATTAAGCACACAACAGTTCAACATCAGATAATCATCTATTCCTAATGGGTCATTTCTGGGTAACTTTGAGGAGCACTCAGTTATCCCATGCTTGATACACTGAAGGTACCTGTGACTGTTCACCATTACTGCCTTTCTTAAGCATAGCGCCCATTTCTAACCCATGATCGGAGGGACATCTCTCTGAGTGGACCACAACACTCCCCACCCTTGCACTCCTATTTTCCTCTTCAGAGTCAGTCAACTTGTTATCATTATGGACTCGATTTCTCAGCCCCAAGACCAGGTGGTTGTGATTGCTGATGGCATCTCTGAACTCAGTACCTCCACAAGGAACTTGAACCGACTTATCTTTCCTGCCCCACCTGACCATCCTCCTCCACAGCTGGCAGGGCATGCGGCAATAGAAGGACCTAGACTTGCACAACGCCTGGAAGCCCCTCTTAAAGTTCTCATTGTAGTAGCCATAGATGATGGGGTTGATGCTAGAGTTGGAGAAAGCCAGCCAGTGGGCAAAGGGGAAGATGTAGCTGGTCAGAAGCTCCAACTGGTCACTGTCAAAGCCTGCGTAGTCAGCCATCATCATTAGGGTCCAGAGTGGCAACCAGGACAGCATGAAAAGCAAAGCTACCAGGATTAACATTTTTATCACCTTAATTTTTTTCTTGGATACGTGGACCGCGGCGTTGGTCGGCGGTGGCTGTCTTTTAGAGGTTATAGAGGAGAACAGTTTGACTCCGATGCTGCCATACATCAGCGTGATGACGGTGAGGGGCACGAGGTAGATGTGAGCAAACAAAACTGCCGTATAGACCTTTCTCATCTGAGGGTTGGCAAAGTTTTCGTAGCAGGTGTAAAGGGGGAACGTATGGTTGAAGTCATGGTTGTGCACCATGTAGTGGAAAGGAACTATGCCCACAGTCAGGGCCACAGCGGCGGGACTCATGATCACCACAGCCAGCACCCAGATAAACACTATGGCTGCCTTGGCAACGAGTATAGTCGGCTTGGGTTTTAGTGGGTACATGATACAGCGAAACCTGTAGTAGATAGAGCACAGTCACTATTTAGCAATACGGCAAGACAAAAATAGCAACCATAAACAGGGCTCCAGAATTTTTTTTTCCTGTGGTTGCACAGGATTTGGTCTTAATGTTTTGGTTTTGGTAGGCTAAGCACATGGGAATAGAAAATCTCACATTTTTTTCTAGATGTCTGTGACACCTTTGATCATAACCAAAGTGCTACTGGGAAAAAATGCATTCTGAATGATTAAGTTAATTCATAAAGTGATTTTGGTATTTTTCAGTGACAGCAGTCAAGAACTGCTTTGCCTAAATATATTCACAGAGCCATTAGCACTGTAGACGTTTAGTCTTGTCATTTCATCAAGCTATCAATTAAACTGTATTATATGATACTATAAGTATAAGCTATCTAAACACAACATACACTAACCTTTCAACAGCGATGGCCGCCAGAGTGAAGACTGATGCAGACACAGACACTCCTTGCACAAAGCCGCTCATCTTGCACACAGTGTTGGAAAAGGGCCAACCTATAGAAAAGATGAAACAACTCAATAGTGACACATTGTTATCAAGCTAGTAACTGGATTTCAATGGTTATACAATGATACCTGTATTTCACATATTACTCATGCAGAACTTGCAACAGAGTGATTGGAATTTGGCAGGAAAGAGTACTTCAGGCAGTCTAAAGATGCTTAAAGCTGTGTTTTTAGTTCAGATATGGAAAATACGGTTGGCATCCAGCACTGTGATTTCAGCACAGGAGAGGCACACTCAGAAAAATTGCTATCATTATACATTGGTTGCGAAATTGCATTCAAGGTTAAATGCTAACCAGACTTCACTGAATGCACACATACTGTAGCTCCTACACAGTGCACTATATGCAACAACGCATATAGTGCTCCCCTCTTATATGAAAGGAACCAATTGAGGATAATACGTCGTATTTACTTTGCTTTAAAGCTCCCATATAATACACTTTTCGGTTCTATTGTACACCATATTATATGGTGTTAGTGGTCCCTAATACGTTTTTCTTCAATTGTTTGCTGAAAAATAATTGTACTATGCTGATGTTCAGCTAATCTCACAATGGCCTATTTTTTAAAAAGAGCTGCAGCTCCCCTCGTAAATATACAATCTTTGAGCTCCCCCTGTCTGGAAGCGAAGCCAGATACGCCTAACCCTCTGTCTGTTTGTAAACAATGATGACGTATAGCCTGTTAGCACAGTTAGGTTTAGCCTACCCATGAGAAGAACCAATTCTAGTGCTAGTAACGCACTTTGAACAGTTTGACATGACCTATCCTTGTCTACATGATAGACTATGTTCATACAGATGACAGCCACACGCTAATGGAAACGGCATGTTCACAATAAAAATGCTGCAAAAGATGGTGGCTACTGCGAAGCTAGCTCGGGAGCTAGCTGCTAACAATACCACTGAAATCAGTGAAAAAATTATCTTCAAAGTCAGTCTTCTTCAGTATACCTTCCAATCCTTTGTCCTATTAAAAACGAGGCATTTCCAGACTGGTGTGGGGAATAGAAATATGTTTTTATGAGCAAAAGCTGAATGCTTGTCCTGAAGCTAGCTGCTAACAATACCACTAAAATCAGTGAAAAAATGATCTTCAAAGTCAGACTTCTTCAGTATACCTTCCAATCCTTCGTCCTGTTAAAAACGAGGCATTTCCAGACTGGTGTGGGGAATAGAAATATGTTTTTATGAGCAAAAGCTGAATGCTTGTCCCAAAGCTAATAGCTATACACCAGTCAGGCAAAAATACCAATAAAAACATTTATTTCAGTTTCACTGTTTGAAAAAAAAAGCACAAGTAGCTTCCTATCCGTTGTGTTATTAAAAACGAGGCTGCTGTGGTTAAGATAAATTAGTGGATTATGCAACATTCATCATGTTTTGCCGTACTACAGGCATCTTGTCGCTTAGCAACAAGCAAACAACATGGGGGTGAAGGAATATTTTTCGAGAAGATCTCGGGGCCGTGGACCAATAAGAAATAGGGGGGTGGACTGCACAGTGGAAGCTTCTGGCTTTCCAGTTTTTGACGTCAGAAACGGGGAGAATTCTGACTGGAGTATATTGGGTGGAGAGGTGGAGGGTTTCAGAAAAGGGGAGAGTGAGAAAAGGAGAGAGCTTTCTTTTTTTTGATACTTTGGCAGTCTGTAGGCACACCGTAGACCCATAATTATGTTCAAAAACATCGGAAAAGTGCATTTGCACAATATGGGAGCTTTAAGCTTCAAAGATGTAATTTATGGTAAAAAAAACTACATTATGTTCAAGCAAAGAAGGAAAATGGCTGTTCTCCCTCTTTTTCTGAACCTGTTGATAGCTCCATCACTCATTGAAATGGCTGGCGAACACACAGTATCATAAACTTCCTCTTGTGAATCAACATCTCTACGATAGTGAATCATTATTGCCTTGCAGTGCATGCATGAACTGTTCCCTTGACTAGAAGGAAGTTCTATACATTATACCTACCAGGACTATATAAATCGTTAATGGACCCTCTACATTTTATCAAAACAATAATTTAAAACCTTTGTGAGCAGGTCCTTTCATTGGAGTATACGTAGCTTCTGTATCTGCTTAGTACTCATATTTGTATCAACTTTGCTGAGACGGGCTATGCATATTGCTATGGTGTTGCTATAGAGACTGCGGCTCAAGACAAACATGCCTTTTGAGGACAATATTGTCATCAACCATGCGCCTGATTCTTCTCATCACACACACTGATTGAGTCAGACTTTTGATCTTTATAAAAAATTTAATGAAAGACTGTCATGCATGGCTCAAAGAAATGTTGGAATGTTAAACTTACAATGTGACTTGATTTGCATGTGAGCTTATCTCATATTACAAGTTATTAAATTAACTTAATATAAAGAATACTTTTTGTCTGCAATCAAACAACAGACATTAGAATCAAGAATGGGCAGTTTTCAAGACTCACACTGTGGACTTGGAAGACCAGACAATGCGTGAAAGAGTTAACTGTCCAACTGATTCTGTAGCTGATCAGCCCTTTGCGCATGAGATCAGGTATCACCACAAATGCTGGTTAAAGTACGTGATTTGCCACACAGCATAGGCCATGAGTGAGTGAGGCAATAACTGAATGTGGTAACACTTTATAATAACTATCCGTTGTAACTCGTTAATAGATCATTAGTAAACTCTTAATTAATGATTATTAATGATTTGTTAAGTGTTTGTTAGCAGTTTGTTAAGGATTTATAACAATGGTAGATAGTTAATAGCTTAATAATTGAATCAGTTCATCTGGAAGGTAATCCGAGATTAATTGATCACGTCACGTTTAAGTCCATGGCATGCACAGTGTGTATTGAGTTTATTTAAAAATATTTGAAAATGGGGCTGCCCTCAGTTGCCCATGCACTGTGTATAGTCTATAGCCTATTTCAGCCTCGTCAGTATCTCGGATTACCTCCCAGATGAACTGATTCAATTATTAAGCTATTAACTATCTACCATTGTTATAAATCCTTAACAAACTGCTAACAAACACTTAACAAATCATTAATAATCATTAATTAAGAGTTTACTAATGATCTATTAACGAGTTACAACGGATAGTTATTATAAAGTGTTACCCTGAATGTTTATCTTCTCTACTCAGGGTCTCTGTGTGGCACCATCAGCGTCCTAGGTCCTCTGTTTCTCACTCTCTCTTTCTATCCCTCTCTCATCCATGGAGGACGGGTGTTTGTGTGGCTAAAGGTGCGGCCACACTACACGCGTTAAAAGCGTACAGACGCGTATAAAATCGGCAATTTTTCCATAGGGAAACATTGGTTTACGCACGTAGATGGCGCGTAGATGCGTTACACACGCTAAAGCAACACTTTAGGCCAGTGGTTTTCAAACCGAGTTATGGCAGAGGGGGCGCGGATGAATATGTGTTTGTCAAAGTGCACCAGATTCATGCATTTCACTTTAAAAGGTAAAAAAAAATCTCACGGGTCGGGACCTCGCTCTGCTCACTCCCTGCAACTGCTGGATGCCGCATATCACGGGGCCTTGAGATTCATAACTGATTATAAACCCCTCACACATCACTGTACATTGTACTCTCTCACAAACTGGTCTTCACTTTCCATGCGCAGAACCACTCACTGGTATCTTTTTATCTATAAATCCATTATCGGACTGCTCCCCTCTTATTTGTCAATGTATCTGGCACGGAAACAGTCCGATCACAGCCTCCGGTCCCTGGACTTCATCTCATTTGCCATCCCGTCAGTCCGTACTGAACTGGGCAAGAAGGCATTTTCCTACGCTGCGCCTGCAACCTGGAACAAGCTCCAGCAGAGGCTGAAGCTGTCCAGTTTTATTTCTTTAGGGGATTTTAGACTGCTAGTAGGAAGGCTGTTGAGACAGTCCGTGGGGGTCTGCACTTGTACATAACTTAACTTGTACTTAACTTGTTCTTTGCCCTTTTTACTGCGTTATTTTACCGTTTGTGTTCTGTGTTGTGTCTCCTGTATGTTTAGTTAGTCTGTAACTTTGTGTTGCTGCTGATGCCTACCTGAACAGGTCTCTCTTGTAAATGAGACCCTGGGTCTCAATGAGGTTTTACCTGTATAAATAAAGGTTAATAAAAAGGGAAGGTGGGAGACTGTCACATTGTCCCTCTTTATTTCCATAGTCCATGCATCCAAAAGAGGCCTTCTCAATGTATTTCCTTTCATCATCACCTTACCCTGAACCCGGCCTTCCTTACCCATCTCCTCACCTGCATCCAAATCTCTAATCAGCCACACACCACATACACAAGACGGATTCCATTTTGAACCTGTCATAGTCACCATTGTTATGTTTCCAGGTTTTGTTTTGTTTCTGCATTATAGAAAACAAATATATTTTCAATAATACTTGTGCTATAATGAAAATTGTCAGAAAATCAACTTGTGTGACACACACACATGCACATCTCTTTTCTATAAACAGGTTCTAGCTGAGTTAAATCCATTGGATTGTAGTGGGTGAGGAGAGTTTAAAAAAAATACAGTGTATAAGGGTTCTCACTTCCTTAGTGGTTCAAGACATTTTTTCAGTGTGCCAATGGAAAGTCTCCGGGAGATCACCTGAGTGAAGTCACTGAAGTAATACTAAAGCTGGATCTATCACAGACTGTCTCATCCAAAGTGATAATGAGGTGACAAGCCACATGTCACCTCATTATCACTTTGATGGGTTTTTACAATTGTCTGTCAATACGAGTAGTAGCATCCTAGCATTGCTTCACCATTGTAGCAATCATTGGTATAAAATGACATGCGGTCGAGTGTTGACATTGAGTCAAAATGTCTAGCATCACCTTGCTCAAGTGTCTCTACAAAAAAAAAATACCTGAGCCCGCAACCCTTTTTTACAGTGGTGGAGTTATGAGGTGGCCTTACCTGTGATAAGGTTATCCACCAGTGTTGTAGGGATGCAGAAGATGCCCACCAGTAGGTCACTGATGGCCAGGTTCAGGATGAAGACATTGGTGACTGTTAGCATACAGCGGTTCCCCAGCACAATCAGACACACCAGGATGTTTCCCACCATGCACAGCAGGAAGATGAAGAAGTAGGCCACAATGTAGCTGGCAGCCACGTACAGAGAATGCTGATAGTAGGGGAAATAGGTTATGTTGGTGAAGTTTGCTGCACCTTCCACAGTGCTGTTCCCTGTGGCTGCTGTGGTGGCTGATCCCTCCACCTCCATCCATTTCTCATCCATGTTGTCCAGCAGCTCCATCCTGGGGTGAACGGACACTGCGGGAGGAATCAATGATGTGAAGAGCAGCGACCATTTAGCGTTCAGTTTGGAAACTCACCCTGCGTTCCGAATCACATAGTCTTTCTTTTTTCTATTCAACATACTACATCCGATGATACAAGTAATCTAGTTAGGATGCAGTAGGCATACTATTGGGACATACTTTTACTCTTTTATTTCATCATAACATTATGCCTTGATCTTGCCTCTTGCTTTTATATCCGGCGCATCCCCGTTTGTTTTGATGTGGAGGCTTCGTCGATGTGACGTCACTTCACGTGCCCACAGGGTTGTGGGTCAGAATCGGCCAAATCGGATGTAGTTTTCAACACTAACAATCTTGGCCGGATGAAGTGGGACATCCGGGTACTTCTAACCATCCTAAATCTGGCCACAAGAATCGGGACATCCTAAATATTTTTTCTACATACTATATGGTATGTGATCTGGAAAGCAGGGAAAGTGTCAATATTTCCAGATGGATTGACTTAAAAAAAATTGTTTGCACTGCGATGTCTTTTCTTGATACTTATGTTATGTCCCAGTTCTGAGCCAATAAGTAGTTCTTTATTGTGTTCTATTCCTCTGACGTCACTCGTCTGTACTATGTTTGTTCGTCTAGCTCAAGAACACAGAATACATACACACAGAGAGTAAAACACAGTTCTTGGACAAAGGGTGAGTGAAGTATAATTTATCCTGATATGTTGTTTGGAGGATTGTTTGATTTGGCTGGCTCAAGAGGATCTGCTAGCTCGACTGTTGATCCTCCCGGCGCTGAACCTGTGGGAAATACTAATCCCTGTGGAGAGCAAATGCTGCCAGCATAAACCTATAGGAACACATGAGCTCATGTCTAGTGGGGGGAAAACACAGAGTGAGACCATTTGTGTGACAAATAATGAACCATAGACACTTAACAAGACCCTGGCAAAGCAAATACATTAAGTGCATAGATCTATCTTATCTTAATGCTATATCTAGTTGCTTTGCTTGGTGGATTTCTGCTCTACGTGGCCAGTAAACTGCCTTCTTCCAGGATCATCTGTTTACAACTTCAAGATTTATCCATTTCAAACACTTGAAAAAATTAGCTTTTCTTTTGTTACAAAAACTGTTCTGCACAGTGACAGTCACTGTGGTTACAAAGAAATTAGTTCACTTCTTAATTTTATGTTGTTTTACTCTGTAAATGTGTTTCTAAATTATTCCAGTTACAAACTATTCAACTAAAACATAAAACATTCTAAATTACAATGTTTGATATTGATTTTGTGAATGCCATTTCCTGATGCCTGACTTTACCTCTTATTTATAACCACAACAGTGTAGTACTAAGAAATGTACGAGTTAAACATTCAGGTAACTGTGTAAGCATACAGAATCTGAATTAACTAGATCTTGTTGCACGGTATATGTCCTTACTTCCTAACATTTCCAATACATTTAAGGGGATAAGTCTATAAACCACATGTGTCAAACTCAAGGCCCACGGGCCAAATCCGGCCCGTCTGAATTGTTGATACGGCACACGAATGAATTCGGCAAATCCATTCAATTTGGTCCGCCAATCAAAAAAAATTCAAATGTCTTCTTCATGCGGAGCCTGTGCTATATCCGCACATCTCACACGCTCCCAACACAGCTTCCACAGCTCAGGATTTTAAGCCATGAATTGATGAACTTGCATCTAAGAAAACATGTTAGTTTTCTGAGGGCTGTAAATAGGCCAACAACAAAAACAAAAATATAAACATTGGTAATGAAATGCCAAGCTACCATTGGAAATTAAGGGGTGGGCTATCGGGGGTTAGCTAACTATTGTAACTTAAGGCAAAAGTTAGAAACCAAATAATGTTAGCATTCATCCTTAGATACTTGACACAATCTATCATCGGATATTAGCATGCTATTTAGCCACATACACTCAACAAAAATATAAACGCAACACTTTTGTTTTTGCTCCCATTTTTCATGAGATGGACTTAAAGATCTAAAATTCATTCCAGATACACAATATTACCATTTCTCTCAAACATTGTTCACAAATCTGTCCAAAATATGTTCAAATAATCCATCCCACCTCACAGGTGTGCCACATCAAGATGCTGATCTGACATCATGATTAGTGCACAGGTGTAACTTAAGACTGTCCGCAATAAAAGGCCACTCTGAAATGTGCATTTTTTTGCTTTATTGGGGGTCTGGGGACTCAGAACCAGTCAGTATCTGGTGTGACCACCATTTGCCTCATGCAGTGCAACACATCTTCTTCACATAGAGTTTATCAGATTGTCAATTGTGGCCTGTGGAATGTTGGTCCACTCCTCTTCAATGGCTGTGCGAAGTTGCTGGATATTAGTGGGAAGTGGTGCACGCTGTCGTATACGCCGGTCAAGCACATCCCAAACATGCTCAATGGGTGACATGTCCGTTGAGTATGCTGGCCATGCAAGAACTGGGACATTTTCAGCTTCCAAGAATTGTGTACAGATCCTTGCAACATGGGGCCGTGCATTATCTTGCTGAAACGTGAGGTGATGTTCATGGATGTATGGCACAACAATGGGCCTCAGGATCTCATCACGGTATCTCTGTGCATTCAAAATGCCATCAATAAAATGCACCTGTGTTCTTCGTCCATAACAGATGCCTGCCCATACCATAACCCCACCACCACCATGGGCCACTTGATCCACAACATTGACATCAGCAAAGCGCTCACCCACACAACGCCACACACGCTGTCTGCCATCTGCCCTGAACAATGTAAACCGAGATTCATCCGTGAAGAGAACACCTCTCCAACGTGCCAGACGCCATCGAATGTGAGCATTTGCCCACTCAAGTCTGTTATGGCGACGAGCTGGAGTCAGGTCAAGACCCCGATGAGGACGACGAGCATGCAGTTGAGCTTCCCTGAGACGGTTTCTGACAATTTGTGCAGACATTGTTTGGTTATGCAAACCAATTGTTTCAGCAGCTGTCTCAGTGGCTGGTCTCAGACAATCTTGGAGGTGAACCTGCTGGATGTGGAGGTCCTGGGCTGGTGTGGTTACACGTGGTCTGCGGTTGTGAGGCCGGTTGGATGTACTGCCATATTCTCTGAAACGCCTTTGGAGACGGCTTATGGTGGAGAAATGAACATTCAATGCACGAGCAACAGATCTGGTTGACATTCCTGCTGTCAGCATGCCAATTGCACGCTCCCTCAATGCTTGTGGCATCTGTGGCATTTTGCTGTGAGACAAAACTGCACATTTCAGGGTGGCCTTTTATTGTGGACAGTCTAAGGCACACCTGTGCACTAATCATGATGTCAGATCAGCATCTTGATGTGGCACACCTGTGAGGTGGGATGGATTATCTCAGCAAAGCAGAAGTGCTCACTATCACACATTTAGACAGATTTGTGAACAATGTTTGAGAGAAATGGTAATATTGTGTATCTGGAATGAATTTTAGATCTTTAAGTCCATCTCATGAAAAATGGGAGCAAAAACAAAAGTGTTGCGTTTATATTTTTGTTGAGTGTATGTGGCTAAATAGCATGCTAATATCCGATGATAGATTGTGTCAAGTATCTAAGGATGAATGCTAACATTATTTGGTTTCTAACTTTTGCCTTAAATTACAATAGTTAGCTAACCCCCGATAGCCCACCCCTTAATTTACAATGGTAGCTTGGCATTTCATTACCAATGTAAAGTGTCATGAATAGTTAACTCTGGTGCTGGGTCATGATTCCTATAAAAAAAATACTCAAAACATGATATGTTTTGAATGTGCAGAAAGTTTTGAAAAATCCAGGAGAATAAATATTGTGGCTCAATCCAGAATGCCTGAGAGCCTTACTGCATTATATTCCTTATAATTGTTTCACCATGAAACCTGAATGTTGTCCTTTCCTTTACAAAAATAAAGACATGTCCACCATAAATTGATGCAGAAAAGGCACAGATTGGTGGATAAAAATTCACCAGAATGCAGGAAAGTAAGTGTTTTGACACTCAAAAATTTCTGGGGGAGCACCCCCATACCCACCACCTATAATTTGCCCCCCAACATTTTTAAACAAAACCTAGCCTATGCCCCTGTATGTACGCAGGTTATATACCTTAGATATGTTGTTTTATTTTTGGATTAAAAAGAAGGAATGTCAGTAAACTACATGTATGGCCCTTTGTGCGATTATCATGTCGTAGAGTGGCCCTTTGTGAAAATGAGTTTGACACCCCTGCTAGTAATAGACAAACTGCCAGGACTACATCATAGCTTGGATGGCAGGTAATTGAAACATGATTGGCATGTCACATTTTCGTCAACAACCCCAGAGAATCTTAAAAGCTAACAAGTTAAATATGCTAAATTGATACAGTGTACAGAATAGTGCAAATCAATCTCTTGCCTGAAATACCATACCAGTTAGCTTGTTATAACTATAATCTCAGTCTCACATCCTTATCTAATTAGACAAACTGAATTTCAATTCATCTCTCTGTTCAAGTGATTGCAAAACCCATATCCACATAGAAAACGCATTTAATTAAAGAATATTGTTTTCTGATATATTTAAGTATTTCCTTACAGATGTGAATTTTGTTAAGTTATCCAATTACCACTATGCACAGAATTTCAATTGGGCTATCCATCGAACTAAACAATAGTATGGCTTTGAAACAGTATCCTGCTGGGTGATCTACAGCGTTGTGAGCAGCCTTCAGCCATGCGTCTGTAACATGGTATTCTGATGGTAAGAATAAATAATGTTACAACCTATGCCCTATCTCACTTTCTACCTTCCTACATCAGGTCCAATGCATTACTTTGAAAATAATAGTCACTCAACTTTTTTTCCCATTGATAGCTATACCTGCTTGTAAAACAAAACCCTTAAAGACCTAATTCAGAACTAAAATCAATCAAAAATCCAATAAGACAAGAATTCAGCAACGATTAAAGCTTATATAAACAGAGATGCTAATTAGGTGCCAGTGACTCAGTCGTAGGTGCTGTTATACAAAAACACGAAATGGTGCATCCGCGAAAATACTTTTGCGGATGCACTATATCATTTACATGAAAACAGCAAACGCAGGCATGACACCGCAAGTTTTTGAGATCAACTCCCAGGGAGGAAATTTTGGAAAACCCAACTGTTTTAACATTTGCTGTCAAAATACCCACACGCAAGTTATAAAGTTAGAAGACAACATAACATGCACGGTGTCTCCGCGGCACCATCACTGTGATCAGCGGAGTGTCGTGCAGGGCTCAAATATAACACTCGCCAATTTAGTCTAAGCGATTAGTAAGTTATTGAGACCACCCGCCACTTTGTCTGGGGAAAGATTTGTGCTCTGACGGTTTTCTAGCAAAATAAACGTGTGTCACCACCTATATGCTAGGGACACTGCTCTCTCTACATTAAAAAACACTATCTATAGTTCAGCGTGCAGCGGTTAAGTTACTGTTCACACAAAAGGAACATTAAGGCTACGGCTTTACAGTAAAACCATTTCACTGGCTAAACATTAATAGCACAAACGTGAGTTGACTTTTATTTTGAAGTATGCCTAACAGGAAGGTAGCCGCTCACAAATGCCCTTCACTATCAGGATGACTTCAGTTTTTACGAGTTCAATGCTGTGAAATAAGAGGACAGAAAGCTTGTCATTTACAATACTTGTAACCCTAAGCTTACACCAAATGCTTTATGAACGTTAGTGGCATTCATTTTCGGTTACAGTAAGGTTTTATGCATCAAATTTTACCAGAAGAGCTATCTATAGGCTAAGTGTCACCGCTGACTATTGGCTTTGCATGCTTTCAACAACGATTTTGGCCCGTTTCCTCTGAAAACATGTGTACGAGTGAAGATTTCAAATAAATCGCGTCTGAACAGTTTAACTTTTGAAACCAAAAACGGGAAAATTGTCACGTTTTCACCGTGTAAAGGGCCCCTTATTCTCTGCCACGTCCGCCTTTGTGACTCATGTCTGGAATAGCTTCCTGCTAATCATAACAGAAGAAATAAATGAGTGACCCAAGAGAGGAAGAGCAATCTTTCATCAGAGGGGATTGGTGTTCAGACAATAGGCCAATCTTCAAATCAGTTCAATGTGGTTGCTTCCAGTTAGCAGTCCTCTTTGCTAATATCTAAACACATTTACAAACACTGTATTTGCACACAATTATATCAGATAATGAAGTATATGGCTCTTGATGACTGACTTACCTAATGAAATAATGGATATAGAACATATAAAAGATACTTTAATTATTCATTTATATTAATCAAAGACGCTCTATCACAAACAAGCCTGTAAGCTGCTAAAGACTTTTCATCTATATACACACACATTTTACTAACACACACACACACACACACACACACACCACAGATATACTATTACACTTTGTGCAGTGCAACAGTTGCCATGTCAATCCTGTGTGACATTTCAGGAAAATAAATGTAACATGACAGGAACTCTTAGAGCAATTAGTAACGGATGGCAAGTACTGGTCAATATCACAAATCTTGATCAATATACACTGTAGAGTTAGTCTTATCTACGAAGAATCTCTAAAACCCTTTTGCAATTACTCAGTGTCAGACATTGTGCAATGTGTTTATGTATGTACCATGCTTGTTAATATTCAAAGTGGTAGCTCCCACAGGTACCAACCTAAAGGCATCGAGAGGTGAATGACTAATTGTAGCTCTCCTTTGGGATCTTAGAAATGTCAAACTCAGGGGGTTGAAGCCAAGGCAGTAGACGATTTTAATAGAAAAATATAGCTGCAAGCGTCAATTAGTGGGTTCAAGCCTTTATTTGCATTTTGATTTGTTAATATATACAGTTCACATAAAACTGCCATGTTTTGTCTTTAACATTTCTCACCTATCATTGATTGGGCATTTTGAAACAAGAGAAACAGCTCCCCTGTAAATGCTCTAATAGTTGTTGAATTACCAGTGTGAGATTATAGCACGCAATGCTAGCGAGTAGGCCAGACAAATTTGGCATCTGTGAATTACTGAATTACAATGGTGTAATTATGTGTATTTCTTCTACAATATCATAATTTGCATAATTTAGTGCAAATAACAATAAGGCAGTCGCCCTTCGTAGCGAAAATTAAAGTGAAAATGAATGACTGGCGGCTACCACTAACATTCATGGAGGTTTTGATGTGCGCGCAGGGTTATAAGTAAGACTTTTGCAAATTACAGGCTTTCTTTTCTGTTCTTTTCCGTGTAGTCCCAGAGTCACAACACGGAAGACTCTACTAGTGAAGGTCACGCAGTTTCTGCTTCAAAATAAGTCAGAATTGACTTGACGTTTTGCCAGTTAAATGATTTTAATGTAAAATTACGCTGTAGGACATGTTCCGTTTGAATTGACAGTAACTTAACTGCGAGCCATAGGCTATGTATATTTTGTGGTGTTTCAGTGTTTCATACAACAGCATGTGAAGCCATGGCGAGCGTTAATCGCGCGATAAAAAAATTGACGCCGTTAAAATGGGTTTGCGTTAACGCCATTAATAACGTGTTAAACTGACAGCACTAATTCACATATATAAGTGAAATATGGAGTACCCCAAAGCTCTGTTCTCGGCCATCTGCTATTCTATACTGCTATGAGGCCAATGATGATACTCATGAATGTCCTGGTTAAAGTAGATGATAATACTAAAATGTCTTATCTAGAGGCCTGTTTGTTCGATGTTAAGAGCTGCATGACACAAACTGTCCCCCTAAATTCTGATAAAACTGAAACGCTAGTAATTGTCCCGTGTTTTAGAAATCAGTTTGATCAATTAACTATTAATGTAAATGGACAATTACGTAATAAAAAGTCAACAGCCAGCCTATGACTCTGAACTCTCATTTGATCAACACAAGAAACTACCAAATGAGCTTTTTTCCAAGCTCTCTCCTCGTCTTCCTCTATTCGGACTCAGGTGTTCCTGGAATCAGTTGTCCAGGGAACGGACTCTCCCCGATGCCTCACATCGACTCTTTCTAGTCCTGTTCCCTCTCTGTGTACTCTGCTTGCCTCAATGGTTCTCTGTCTCTCCTCTTCCAAATTTCCCTGGAGACAGTGTAGCTCAGGTCCTTTGAAAGTAGAGCTCGTATTATTGGGGTTGAGACTGAAAAAGGAATAAACAAGTCCTGTGTCAACGCTGTACAAGCTGAATACACGTGGTGCATGAGTTATTTAAAGCTACTACGAGTAAGTCGGCACGTTGGCGACACCTTTGAACAAAAGCGGTAGTATTTTTACGACGCCAGCTGTTTTCTAGCTCGTGCTGGGAGCAAGATTCAAATAATCAGGAAGCAATATGGTGCGTGTCTGTGTGTTGAAAGTGTGAGGGCACCGGACTCTTTTCGGCTTCCAGAGAGTGGTTAGTGACACAGCTTCAACTAATGCCAGTAAGTGCTAAACACACCTGATTGCAATGAGTTGATGCATTGTCACCTCTCACGTAGCTGAACGAGTCCGTGTCCGTGAGATGGCAGTTAGTTAGTAGTCTATGGATCATGATGAGGTAATGTGTTTATGTTGTTGTAAATAATGACTATTTCAGATGAATAATGGTCATCTGATGATGCTGGTGAGGCAAAGTAAACTGTGTTTTAGTAGGCTACCGCTCATTCATTTAGGAGTAAACACTGCAGTCTAGGTTCGCTCCGTGAAATTGTTTATACGTTGCTTGGCAACACCCTCCCGCCCGCCTATCACTCTCCCGTTTGGCTTTTCTTCATTGCATTTTCTTTTTTTTCTTTGATGGTTCAGCCCCGTTATCAGTCATTATGACTACAAACAACTGTCTCAAACAAGGCTCCCGCTCCCCTTCCCTCACCTAGAGCCATAGGCTTCTCAATTCACGTTCCTGCGCCACACTAAAATCTGCGACCAATACGGATATGCGACCATAGAGCATGCACGCGTGAACCGAAAATCGGACTGGGTGTACGACCAGATCAAATGCAGTAATAAAAACTATATAAAAACGTCTGTCTTTGCACTGATGGTCTCGTTTGCTGTTAAAGGTAATTTATGATTATGAGAGGAAACATGAGGCTGTTTAAAAGATATTTAAATGTTACTCGTTGCCGCTTTAAACAAAAGTGCATTATTCACTCACTGCTTCACTCCTAAGCTGAATTTGGTATTGGCACAGTGCAAAAACAACATTCGAAAGGCCAAACTGTTTTTTGCTGGTCTTGAAACATTCTACAATTTCTTTTCGCCCGTTCAAGTTTGAGATCACCGCTGGTTTTTGAAGTTGACCGGGCATTGAGTGTACCAGGGGGCTCTACTGGGCATCATATATGTAATTTCATCATTTGTGTTCAGAAGCACACCAATATTGCATTTTTAATTATGTTACTAAAAACTATGAAAATGAACAAAATATCACTAGGGCTGGATATCATTAAAAAAAAATCATTACACATGATGGTAAATACACAGTATATTTTTCAGCTCCTTGTCATTTTACATAATATCAAAAAATAAAACTTTAAATAAGCTATTACTTAAACAGCTGCCTTCAGATTAACAAAAAGACCCTACCTCCTGAGCCAGTGCAGCCCCAAAAAGTATACAATCAAAAAGGAACAAAATGTAAACAATACCATGAGTAAATGCAAATATAGTTTTCTGGGCAAAATGAAAAGGTGATGTACAGTATGTACTGTAGGTCAGTAGCTCACTGAAAACTGTGTTTTGTGACCTAATGTACTTCGACTGAGTTAATCACCAGCACTTTAAGATCTTGGCCCATCAAGTGTGCTGCATTCCTAATGGTTTACTGAGGTTTGATGAGTTTAACACCCCTTACGTATTGAAATTTGATATTGAACGACAAGACATGATGACTCAAATGTATGGAGGCATTTCAGTTGGTGCCAAATAAGCATCAAACTTTGATACCCAACGAGTATAGAGAAGGAGTGGCAACCTTTCAAAGTCTCCTGTCAATTAACAATGAACCAAGAAACAGATTAACAAGGGACGATCAGCACCTTGGAGAGCGCTGCTGCACCGAAGGCATACACGGTCTGTCTGAATCACTCTGTTACTCTTTTCTCCTCCCCTCTGTCCACTTTTATTCAGTTCCCACACACACACACACACACACACACACACACACACACACACACACACACACACACACACACACATGTATATATATGTATATATACACAAGTATACGTATATATGAAGTTAAGGCTATAAATAGATACAATAACAAATTTATAAATGCTCTGGAATTTTTTCTAATAGCTTACCTTATAGGCTCAGAAAAAAAAGATAAAAAACACTTATTTAGGAAAAGTCATAGGATGAGCAACCCCCCAAAATGGTTAGAGGTTTTGTCTGACTTGGCTACCAAAAATAAATTCCCCACTCCATGTTAGAGGGCAACCTCACCAATTTGACACATTAAAGTCTGTTTAAATGTCTTTGGGGGTATTGATGTAAAATATGTACTGTATATTAGGGATGTCCATGTTAACCGATTAACTGTTAACCGCTAAGAAGATCTATAACCGGTTAAACGGTTAAAAAAGATAAAAAATTCAATTAAATCGCCTTAATTTCTCTAAGATGCCCCTTTCCCCACGTCACAACAATTTCTGAGATAGTACATATTTATGTAGCCTATGTGTGTGAAAATATCCCTTTTCAGTCACATATTGGACTCTATGCTACAACATTCACATACTATACCTCTTTTCAGAAAAGACGAAGAGCCGTGTCAATGTCAAAATGTACATGTGTGGACCACGAGTTTGGGCGAACCAGTGAAAAAAGGCTACTGGTCCCTGAATTGTTTGAACATGCCAGTCCTTTGAACAAAAAAGGTCGGGAGCCCTGCTATAAAGCTTCATGTATTTCACTATAAATAGGCTACATTAAATCTTAACAGTTAACTGGTTAATAACCGGTTAATGCATGTTAGTGAAAAAACTCTAAATAGCCATCCCTATTGTAACCTCTTGTGGCCCCATAAAGAGCTGTGTGAAATAGGAGGCTCCCATCCTAAGCTCTCATGTCTTAATATGCAGCATGCAACACACGTTTCCTCCCTACCACTTCACACAACACTGATAATGCTCACATCAAAGCACTCATACTAACTAACTATGATGATATGAGAGTACATTACATACATTAGACGCCTCCCAGCTTGACATAAATAAATGAGACAAAAAACTAAAAAGGGAAAAGAAGACAGGAAATTTAGATCTGTATGCATTCCAGTCAAGCCCCAACCCCAGCGAGTTTTACCAGCATCCAATGCGAAAGTGACAACAATTGCAGTTCACCGAGTAGCCACTAAGGGCAGGTTTCAAAACATCTCATTGACTCGCATGTTGAGTATGCCGTTTTCACAGCATTATTAAACCTATTTAAGGCCTGGTACAAAAAACCATACTTTTCTTTATGTTGAGGTCATATCGCATGACAACACTGAGGAGGGTGATTTTTTTTTTGGAGGTTAAAATGTATGAATAATTAGGGGCACGGTTTCTTGAGTGACTGCTAGCCGCCCGTTGGCCCTCACTTCGCCACGGAGGTATACGTCAGATAGATGGGCGTTTCTCCCTCCACCCAACGTCACATCAATGCCCTTTTTCGGTAGGAGGAAATTGTAAAAGAAAAAATTTGACACAACGCGCATAGCCCAGGACGATTTGATGCTGATGGAATAACTGAGGTCAGCCCTGATGCTACGGTTCCAGTGCATCTGGAATCTTTTTTTTTTTTTTTTTTTTTGATAAGACAATTTTCTTAATTGGTGAAATGGTAATTCTTCTAGCTGATCACTGTGTGTGCTGCTTCATCACTGCCATAACGCCACACACTCGCTCTGTCTGATCAACACAGGTTAATTTAATTAATTCTGGGTCACAATGGCGAGATACACAGAGAAAGAAGAAATTAGTTAACTGTGGGTACAGACGAAATAATCTTTAACGAGTTCAAGAAAGAAAAAAGGGGTAAAAAATTCAGCAACCGCAAGCATCATAGTCGTCACTGTTCAGTTTCCAAAGGAACTCTGGGAGATGAGGACCAAACTCAAATATGACGGACTACAACTTTCAATACCGTAGAGTGACTTCTATCTACATTTTACTTTACTTTTAATCTTTCCCTGACGTCTTGAGTTTGTTAAAAAGTTGCTCTTTTAATTAATTAATAATAATAATAATAATAATAATAAGCGTTATTTGTATAGAACCCGTTATACAACAAAGCTCAAAGTGCTTTACATTAGAAAAGAGAAAAACAGGGATATAATGCCATAATTAATTGGCACCGCCCGCCTACCTACTTCCGCTTAATTTTCATTTCACTTCAGTAATCAGTCTGGGACTGAAGTGTATTCTTGAGTTCCTGCTCGAACAGATTTTTGTGTGGTCCAATCAGCGAACAGAGCGAGTGGCTGAGAACGATGACGTCGAAGTCGTGCTCCAGTTTCAGTTGAATGCTGTGTTCCTTTATACTCGGAACTCGGAAATGTCTGACATGATAGTTCCGAGTTCCGACCTGTCTGTGTTCCAGTACATCTGCTCGCGAAAGTATGGACGCCTACAACCTTTCTCATCCAAATAACTAAACGTTGGGCTCAGCAAGTTACCGTTGCCAGGTACCGGTAGATCCATAGATTACAATATGTAGTGAAGTCGGAAATTTCCAAGTTCCCAGTACAACTGGAATGCACCGTCAGAAGCCGGCTCATGACATACGTCACGACTAAACGTTATGCGATTGGTTGGGTGATCCAGAGTGGCACTGGGCAGATCCAATAGTTTTAAACCTCAACAGAGACCCGCCTCCAAGTGAGTGAACGTTTGCCAATAGAGCAGTTCCAGACCTTCTGTACAAATGAAATTAAGTACGATGGTCTGGTTGGACCAGGGTAATAATTAATGGTGTAAGAAAGGCAATGAAGCCAAATACAAAATGGAAAATAAAACTCACCAGATAATATTAAAGATAAGATAAACTATAGTAAATTCAAGATGCAAAGGATGTACTGGTGGAAATGTTCATCTCAATAAGCAAAACTCCTAAAGTTCTTTACCTTGTGTACACAATCTAGTTTCGGATGCATTCCTCATTGTAGGTTCAACAGGTATAAGCCTCCAGTATATCCCGTCTGGTAGCTTTGTGGCAGGACTGCTTTTGTCTGTTATTGGCAGTCCATAGATGGATTAAGGTATTGTCAGAGAGTCCAAGGCAAATAGTTTTCTTCTCTCTATTTACAATTTTGTCTCTTCGATTCAGCGGAATGTTTTTTATATATTGTCCTGTTTGATAAGTATACGCTATGTCCAGGGGTGCACATAACTTTTTTAGTGAGTTACTCAGGTGAGTACCAGGAGATGGGGTTTGGTACTCACCCCATATGTAGCATTGTTTTAATAAATGCAGTCTTCCTCACTGTCCTCCTCAGTGTCTCCTTCACTGTCCTCGGCTTCAGCTGCTTGTGTTGTAGATGAACTTGCTGCAGTCACTGTTATCACTTGTAGCCAGCTGCATTTTAATGGCTGGCAATAGTCTTGATATTTTTAACAGTATTTCATGCCTCCATGCAGATCATCTGATGTTATGAAACTTACCCAGTTTCACAAAGGAGATCCCATTTTCAATACACAACTTCTTAAGCACAGCAGTGTTCTTTGCTCAACCTTTTTGTAAATAAAACTGTAGAAGCTTGACCACGCAGCGATTGAATGTCTCACAGTAAGGAACGTTGCGATCAGCTGATTTTGCGCAGTTCTCCAGTGTGTGCGCAGTGCACAGAATGTGGACAAGGGAGTCTCCAACCGCAGCCAGCCGGCGTAGTTTTGGCACAATTCCGTTGTACACACCGACGTTGACAGCAGCCCAGTCCGTGCACACAGCGACCAACTTTGTCATCCAGTCATCCAAGCCTGCATCCTGAAAAAGCTTCACAAGCCCGTCTGTTATTGCCTGCGCGATTCGGTCGGCATCCAGTTCAATCAGCCCTAGAAAGTCAGACGTAAACTCTCCGTTGCTGGACACGGACACAATGTAAACGAACTCCTGCTCGGTTTTTGTAGTGTCCTCCGATCCATCAAAAAGCAGCCCCCAAAATTCAGCCGACTTCAACTTGAGTCTCAACTCAAGATTATGGTTCGCGCGATGGCCTCCATTATCCGTGTCCCCCCTTCACGTGAGTGATATGCGCACCCGACATTTACTCCTACCCACTTCAGTAAAGGAATATCCTCGGGATAAGAAGACATGGGACGTGTTTAGCTTTAAGAAAGGCCAGGAGAAAAACATTGCAAAGGGCTTGACACTATATAAAACGCACTGTGGTTTCAGTGCGCTCATCATTCGTTTCGAGCCACGGCACATCAATTGGAGCCACCTTTCGGAAAAAAACTATTTTCTTCTGCTCCGGCTCCGTTTGCCTTTTCTTTGCAAGTGGCGTAACGCCAAAGTAGCTGCTCAATGTATTTATTTTTTTCGACATCTTCCATAGCAGTCTACTCCATTGAGTGGTGACAAGATACACGTGTAATTTTGTTTTGATGACCTTATGGTTAGTTACGCAAAAGCGTGGTAGTGACCCAAGTGACGTTACGCATCCCTGATTATAGGTGCGCATGCGTACTTGCGTACCAGTTATGTGCACCCCTGGCTATGTCGTTCAATTTGCAAAAACTCACTGATTTGCAAGGTTACATTGCGATAATAAAGTACTAAAAGTGTGAGTTTGAAAAAGGGTTTGGGAGGGAGGGAGGGAGGACTGCTGTGTGACGTAGGGGAGACTGGGGGCAATTGTAACAGGGGGTAACAGACGATTAACACATCAAATTGCACCAATACAGATACACAAAATGTATTTTGCACATGTATTTTGATGATGACTCTCTGCATACCAAAGGGAAGTTTGATAGTCCCTTTTTAAAATATTTTTTCAGAAAAAACACGTTTCTGAGGTATGAAAGCAAAAAATTAAATCTACAGTATTTTTCTCATAAAGTCTTAATATTTAATTTCAATTAAATGAATTCTGTTTTGTTTTGATGACATTACTGTTGTGTAAGATATGACATCTTTGTTAAACATTAGCTCCATTGTTTCTAGCCATCAGTGTAGTTTGTGTCAAGTTGTTATGGTCGGGGGCAATTGTAACACTGTGTTACAATTGCCCCCGACCCATACATTAAAATACAAAAAATATATATATATTATATTGTAATGGGAAAGCTACCTGATTGTTAGTTTTTGAAGTTATGGTTTGAAGTTGGTTTGTTTTGAACTGTTTGTTGTTTTTTTAAGCATGTATTACGAATGTAATGAAATAAGCATTTCCAGTAATGTTAATTCTTTACGCACTTTGTGAATGTCTAATATTTATTGTTTTGATATGAAATCAATTTTCCAATTTTCTTCTCTGCTCTTCAACGAAGGCGGTCGCATACTCTGTTCCCTCCCGTGCCCTTATCTTCCCTGCTCTGCTCTCTGTCTTGTGCTGTCTCCGTCTACATCTCTGAGCCTCTCTGTGCATATTCCTCTGAAACCTAAATTATGGATCTGATCAGCTGGGGTCTTTCTGCAATGGATAAAATTTTCTCAACGAGAAAAGTGGGCACAGGAGACCGTAGGTGCTTGAAGACTACGGACTACGCAAACCAGTGACTCTAAAACAGGGTACACATTCCAGCGCCTAGATTCGGCTCCCCACACTGACCTTGGAGGTGTTATCTCTTCTCTCTCCGGGATGTTTATGCAGAAAGACGCTCTACCCCCACCCTCCCATCACCTACTCTCCTGTGAACTCTATCTGTGGCCGTGTCTGAACTGCCATACTAACGTCCTACTCATACTCATTTTGACTTCAATTTGAGTATGTGACGGTTGGGTATGCGAGTTTGGGTATGTGAGAAATTCCCGGATGAGTACTAACTTCCGGGAAGATTTTGGGTATGAATCGATTGTATACTTTTCCTACTCAACCGCCCCATAATGCACTGGGTCAATTCTACCCGCCCAGGAAAATGAAATATTTTCGAGCAAGTTGCTAGGCAACAACATTGTTTGGGGTTCCGCGATCTGACAACTGTACGTGCAGTCATTCATAAACTCTTACAATAGATAAGAGATGAAGATAAATACCTAACAACATTAGAGTCACTAAGTGAAATGAGTGTTGTGAGTCTGATAGTGGAGAGAAATTAGAACAGATCGCTGTTCCACACACCGCGGTTCGTCCAGCTCAACTCACAGACAGCTGAGTGCTGATGAGCCGGACAGAGAGCGTCGGAGGGATCCTCCGCCTCAAAACATCATTATTATAAAACAAGAGGTCTAAAACACAGATGATGAACACAGGACTGTAAAAATCTAGTTCAATATCTAACCTGTAGAGGGCGGTTATAAGCTTAACAGTGTCTAAACTGCCTGAATCTTATAAGAAGAAGAAGAAATTCTTCATTGCTTGAGTATACTTCAACTGAGAACGTTTAGACGCAGCTCGCATACACAATCGATCTTTGAGTAGAGAGTATGCATGAGTATGTAGGATGTAGGACGCTAGTATGGCAGTTCAGACACGGCCTGTGGCTGGGCCTCGAGGTCGTCTCCATGGACTCACTATACCACCTGGCGCCTGAAGACTCCCGTTATGTCTGGACAGAGATAGATACACGGAACACACATAACACATGACCCTGACCAATCAAGCCTTCTTGAATCCGTCCCCCTCTCCCTCCCTAGTTGCAGAACGGATGCTGCGGGCGGGGCGCCCCTGTCGGCTGCGTACGCCCCCTGGTGCCTGGGCTGTGACACTTACCGTCCCATAAACCCTTAAAGGCCTACTTCACCGATTTGAATATGAAGGTGTATTGAATTCTGAGATCCTATGTAGTATAAATGTGCGATAATTTTTTAAATCGGTTCATCCTAGCCTGAGAAAAGGCAGAAAGAGTGTTTTTTTAACCCTATATTTCTCTTTCTCGTGACATCACAGAAAGAGAAATATAGGGTTAAAAAAAACTTACTTTGTAAATATTACTGTGATGTCTTTTACTGTGACATCACAGTAATATTTACAAAGTAAGTTTTTTTTAACCCTATATTTCTCTTTCTGTGATGTCACGAGAAAGAGAAATATAGGGTTAAAAAAACACTCTTTCTGCCTTTTCTCAGGCTAGGATGAACCGATTTTAATTTTTTTTGCACATTTATACTACATAGGATCTCAGAATTCAATACACCTTCATATTCAAACCGGTGAAGTAGGCCTTTAACCCGTTCCTTTAATGTGCAATGTCTACGAGTCCTATTGTCTGTGGTGTTTATCATGTTGCTTATTGTGCTAAGGTGGTTTTTCACTGATCACACACTGCGCTCCCATAAGGAACGTAGTTCGAGATTGGCATTTTTTTTTACCTGTCTTTCCCTGTTGTTCTCCTTTTCCTTCTATGATAAAGAGGGGCGCGGGGACAGGGTATTATCGTATAATTCCTTTTTTCATTGATATAAAAATTTAAAAAACTTCTGTTGGTTTCAAACCAATAACGGACTGAATAGTTTTTTTCGTCTGAATCGAAAAACGAACAGAACTGCCCAATGTACTCCGTTTTTCGTTTTCGCCGATACCTTTGATCCATTTTCGATTTGAATTGAAGAAGGAAATGACTGCCAGCTGATTCCTTTTTTGATTTTGTGCTCAAAACTAAAAACAAAGTCACGTGGTGTCAAACAGGAAGGAGGTCCTGTGTCGATACCGTGGTCAAATTGTGTCCTTCAAAATAAGAGTGCATTTGTAACGCATTGCTATCTGAAGTGTGGAAAACGTTTTTTTTTTTTTTTTTTTTAATAATGAAGAATACAGAGCTTTATTTACAAACAGTTTAATATATAGATAGGCTACTGTCAAATAGTTATTCATTGTTGGCTATATGATGCAGTATAACCAATTGCTAACCCATTGTGTAATTTAAAATAAAAAAAATACTTCAAACAGATAAACAGCAGTCATGAGAGGATTTTTTTTTATTGATGCTGCTCACCTCTCTTCAACTATATTTGTTGACCCGAACAGACGGAAAATTATTTCATTGAACACACACACAAATAAGCCTAATATCTTTATTTGTGTTAACATTTCAACAATACAATTCTTGAACACATACAGGCCTACTGGTAGAAGCAAAGCTCTGGTAACAAGAATGAGCAGAAAGAGCAGTGGGTTGTGAATTGTCCTTTACTATTAAGTCCACAACTCTGTCCTGCTTTGCAATCTAGTTTACACACCGGCCCGATAATCGCCGTCGTAGAGTTTCGAGGGGACGGGGACACGAATCTGTTTGGTGTGTGCCGTGAAATCGGTCGTAGTTGATGTCGTCGGGCTTCTTTTGCGGCGGGCAGTCTTTCAGTTTGAGCAATTTGATTTGTGGAGGGCTAGCGAATCAGTGAAGCCCGGAAGTGAGGCGGGTAGCACAAACAGCTAACAACAGTTAGCCATCGTTTTAATGTGTTTGTTTGTTTCGTTCAGCAAGTACTCACATGCATCAACCCTTGTTGACTGCTCGACACCATGCTCGACACTCTTTGCTAAAAATGGTACTCTGTATGGTCCATAAATATAAATACGTATTTCTATCTATGTTTACGGTCTAGAGAGCCGTCCCATAATTTCCGGCTTCCGTATTTTTTCGGGCCACAATACAGATTAGCGCCGCCTGCTGTTATGGAGACATTACATCCCGCGCAAGCGCAGAGCGTACGGAAAGGCAACAGTCGGTTTGGTGTGTTCTTTGCACTTTTTCGGCCACAACGGGAAGACTGGAGCTCCCTGAATCGGCAGTCACCATTTTCGGGTAGTCGGACTGGTGTGTCCTGGCCTTTATACACATCGCAGCCACTCAGAATGTTTGACAGACTCAGTGACAGTGTGGTACTGATGGTACAGAATATGATGGTGTGTAGGTCTACGGGACAGCTTGAGTCTGGTTGGTAGGATTGTTATTTTTTTTAAGGTGAATAATCAACCCAGTCTAACAGTGAAATGTGTTCTAACTACGTTGGCCCACAGCACATTCATTTAAATTGTAGGCTAAGAAAAATACTTGATAATCTCATGATTCCAGGGCTGTTTTTGTGAAACTATTATTGATTGAGCTGTGGGCCACCATATTAGTAAACACTTCACTGTGAGACCTTATAAAACCTTATAGGCCTATATAAACTTATATATTATCTATGGTTGAAACATAATGATCTATTGAAATCAGTTGATAAATAAGAGAACAGCGCCCTCTAGGGTCACACATTCTGATGGGTCACAGTTTGCAGTGCAGCGGAGCTGATCCGGAGCCGTGACTGGAGCCCGGACTTTAGGTCACAGACACAGACCTAGTCAGAGATTCAAGTATGGTAAGTCTGTACTCTGGTTTTCTAATGTTTTTAAAGTTCAAGTAAGTCGGCATAATCATTTTAATTATGAGAAGCAATAACTTCAATAATAAATTTGTCTTCACCAGCAGAGGGCGCTCTAGGCATTACACTTGGCTGGATCGCGCCCGGCCCGCGAGGTAGTCAGTTCATGACGAGCCAAGCCAATGAATGTAATACGCCAACAAGAGAGCGATCATTAATATGATCTGTGTTTATGTTTCCATTAACAGGTAAGCTGGTTAGATATGATATCCTAACTAGTGAAGTGTTGTATTAGAGCTTAGACTTTTCCTTGTGGCATTAATAGGAAACATTGAATTTGACCGTGTGTTATGCAGTGGCGTGGACAGACATTTTGGGGGGCAGGTGCTCATTGCAAAAAAAAGCGCACAATATATTCTATTGATGAATGACCAAATAATTTTAAGGGTACTTGTACAAAATCCCCTGGCCTAATGACTTTTAATACCCGGCCACACATAGAGTGTTTCTCAAAGGAATTTGGGAGACTGTGTTTGGGACCCTGGACCTTCTAGGGGGGTCAGAGGGAATGCTCCCCCGGAAGAAAAATGTTAACCTTTTAACTCTATCATGCCCACAGGAGCGCCGGCGCTCCGACATACAATATATTCTTTAGAGCGTCATATCTCCTTGACGGTTTCAGATAAAGACATGCTGTTTTTTAAGCTAACAATTAGACAAACATCTCTAAAAAGCAAGCCAAAAAGGACCTGTGTGAGAAGACTATTTACCCAATGATTTAACCTCGTAACTTTCGTTTTGTGTAACGCGGTATAACCGGTGGAATGCACAGAGTATGCACTAAGTAGCAAGAGGCAGAGTTACGTCTCCCTCACTGTCTTGCAGTAAACAAATGATTTATCTTCAGTCGCCATCTTAGCTAGTGACGTCTAGTACTTTATACACTCCTATTGGCTACATTAAATGACATCACAGCTTTAGTAGGCTGACCAATCAGAGTGAATCAATGTATTTGTTCCGTTCAGTTGCTGTTTATTTGTCTTTTGGCACAATTGTTGGCCGTGTTGTTGTTGTTTTTGTGCGGACATGATCGCTGTTGTGTCGGGTCGGTTCTGATCGCAGCCATGGTTGATTAGGGGAATAAATATATGAGGGGGAGACTAGCTGCGAAGCGACGCGTTGAACCACTTTTTGACACAAAATGACCAAGCGCCAGATCGGGCGCGTTGGCGCTTTGGCCCAAAGCGCCCGGTGTGTTCTCACCTTAACGTTAACGGTGCCCAGAGCCAAAACAGACAATAATCAGCTTTATAAATCATGGATATTCTGGTCGTCGTTTGGCCACAAGCTTATTTTCACTCCAAATCACTGTCTGTGTTTTGGCAAGTTTATCCGCGCAGATAAGACGGCGCAACAGCGAGAAAATACGTTAATTTTAGAAGACTGAACAGTGAGATCCATATAGGCTAATAATGGATAATAATGGGATGTGATTGTGGAAAAAGTAGCTTTGCGTGTAAGAGCAGCTGGGAGAGTGATTATCGTAGCCTTATCTACCTGGCAAATAAACTTGATGTTTGGGGGTGTGGCAGTGACGTGTGCTCGCTGAGTGCGGGTGGATGATCATCGCACTGGCACTGAGATGGGATGCGCAGCAAGGTGTCTTTTACGGGGTGGCTCTTGGTCAGGTTCAGAAACATCATTATAACCATAAAAATCATAAAAAACTCTTATTGTAAAAACACTTAGCCTAAGTTTTTTACGTTCATGTCAGAACACCTATAACATGACAAATAAAACACTATTGGGAAAAGTCATCGATTTGGAGAAAGGATTTTTATAAGAACAGAGATACATTCATTTGAATAGTGGAGCAAGGTAAAAATGACCTAATTTCAGTTCTAAATATACAGGCTACAGAGTTTTAGTATGGAAATGTGTTATTGGATTACAGATAGCATATACTGTTTTTACTCCAACAACACAGACCTAGTAAGTACAAAAATCACTGTGTTTTATTTGCCTAGATTGATTATATTTTTAGATGTTGATTGGTTCATTCTCTTATGTTACAGGGAGGAAGCAGACCCTGCAGCTTCTGTCAATCCACCACAGCCTGAGCCCTCCACTGCAGTCAGTGGTTCAGCTCAGTAGGCCTACTACAGCAGGTAGGAGACGGATGGGTCGTGGACCTGGTCGTCATTGTTGACAAACTGCCACGACGAATACCACAGCTAATCTGTATACACAAGATTGTATATACTGTTGTGTATATAGTTTGTACAAGATTTTTAAATTGATTGATTGATTTGATTATTTACCATGTATATATTTTTTTACAGATTTAGTTCATATTTTCCATCATATTGTTCATAATATTCATATTTTCCATTATATTGTTCATAATATTCATATTGTTCATATTTTCAACCATATTGTTCAAAGAATACTCTGTTTATTATGTGAAATTTAATTAAAACTCTGTTTTACCTGACACTGTGTCTTGCTTCATGCTGTTGACACATCTTACCACTTCTAGTAGAAAAAACGCCTGTATACACTGCCCAAAAGAATGAGCATAACTCCTGAACTGAAGAAGCTAGAAACCTCTGGTAACTTCTGGCAGAACACAAACTTGTGTGTGCAACTTTTTAGATTCAGATTTTCTTTCGTTTTAATGGTTTACTTTTTTTTAAATGAAATGTCAAAATTTAAGTTACGATTTTCATTTGTTTTAGCTTTTTGGACCAATATTCCATATTAGAATGCATAAAAGTTTGTATTGTGTTACATATACAATTACCTGAGGTTGTGCTGATTCATTTGGATGTTAAAACATAATGCGGGTGTAAAAAATAAGATTTTTATCAAGTAAAATACAAAAATATAGAAAAACGGAATGTTAGAATGGTGGGTCTCAGAGGGTTAAAGTAAAATTCATCAATCAAGTGCACTTTGAGAAGAAAGCTAAGGCTAAATCACCTGTGTCAATGTGGGCTATTTAGTACTATTTTCTGGAATAATTTGGAGACACAGAATTACCAAAAAGCAGAAAGAAAAAATTGTCATGTTTGAAAATTTGAAGATTTTTTTAAATAATCCCTTATCCCGAATTATCTCTTTGAAGTCTTCGTTAGGCCCCTGATCTCCGTACTAATAATATCCTACTAAAGTAAATACAAGATTACTGCAAGTCTGGTAACATAGAAATAACTTATGGTTGGGACAAAATAATATAATTAGCTTATATAGCTTCATGACTGATTTAGTACCACCAACCCACTTTGCGTAGTTAAAATAAAATGTGTGGACAGCTTTTAAGATATTTCAATAACATTTGAGGAACAGTTCAACATTAAAATCTGAGTTTTAAAAGGCCCTGAACCAACTGGTCTTAACTAAGCCTGGTTGTAACTGCTAAGTAGGGCGTAGTTAAGACCAGGCTTAAGAATGGGCGTAGTTAAGACCAGGCTTAAGAATGGACCGTTAACATGACTCTGGTCTTGACTATGACCCTTCATCTTCCTCCTTGCTGCTGGTGGATGCTTTCATCCAGGAGAGCAGAGAGCTGCTCCCCTGGGCTGCCTGCTGTAGCTCCCTTTCTTTTGCCTTTTTAACCTCTCCTTTCTAGGCATTATACTGCAATTTGTAAATAAAAAGAGACCAACCATATAAAATAAGACTGCTTGGTTACATTACAACCAGGCACAAGGCTACTTTATCTGCAGGCAATTGGGAATTGCCTGTTTGTCATTTAGCAAATAAATTACTGCATGTGTTAATTATATAGCCTAAAGTAAACCTAAACAACACTAAATATTCAGCATACTGATAGATTCACATGCTGTACCAGTGACAAACTCCGCCGACATTAGTTGTGTTCATCACGTCATATCTATTTTTTTTTTTTGGCTAGCTTGTTAAGCAGGACAGTCGGCTAATTTATGCTCAGCTGTGTGGCGCTGCATGATAGAGGCTACTTTAAAACAGAGACAGACAAATAAATGCAAGTTATAGCTTGGCAACTGAGGCTTAGGGGGCAAACAATACACTCTTGACTCCATTCAATGTATGTGTTACCTCGCTGGTGGGGCAGGGCAGGCCGGGGAGTAGGTGTGTGTGTGCAGCAGCTGTGAACTGCTGCGGCAACGCGCCTCCGTTTGTGTCCACTCTGCGCGTTCACGTTGAAGTGTGTGCGGAGGAGGAGGAAGGGGGGCATATTTATTGGGGCATTATTGTCAAACGTTTTTAATTGTTGAGCATTTATAGATGATAATGTCGGCATGGGCCACATACACTGTAAAAAAAAAAAAAAAAAAAAAAATTCAAAAGGGCACTTGATTGGGCCAGCTGCACCACTTCAGGTCTACCTGTGCACGCCACTGTTGGTCGGACTGGCTGTCCTAAGTGACCTCATATGCAGTGACCTAATAATTGCTTATTACCAGAGCTTTGCTTCAAACCAGTTTGTTCAAGTATTGTATCGAAAATAAATGTTTAGGCATAATTGTGTGTGTGTGTGTGTGTGTGTGTGTGTGTGTGCGTTCAATTGAAAACTTTTCTGTGTCAGGGTCAACAAATAGCCTATATGCAAAAAGGTAAGCTGTAGGCTAGGCCTATAATTTAATAAAAAAAGTGTCCTCTCCTCTAATTTTTTTTTCTTTTTTTTCCAATTAAAATGAATAGGCTATAGCAAAATAACATTTCATGACTATTTATAACAGAAGCCTATCTATATCAAAATATTTATATATATAACTGTATTTTTAGTTATATTTTATGTTATCAGCTAGCGTTGCAAAGGCATAGTTTTATTTTGACGGACACGATTTGACGGCGGCTATGACACAGGACCTCTTTCCTGTTTGACACCACGTGACTTCGTTTTGAGCACAAAATCAAAAAAGTCATTTCCTTCTTCAATTCAAATCGAAAATGTATGAAAGGTATCGGCGAAAACGAAAAACGGAGCACATTGGGCAGTTCTGTTCGTTTTTCGATTCAGACAAAAAAAACAATTCAGTCCGTTATTGGTTTGAAACCAACAGAAGTTTTCAGTTTTTTTAACTTTGATATCAATGAAAAAAGGAATTATACAATAGTACGCAGACCGCGCGGCGCACGCTAGACGACCCTACAGTTACACTCTCTCCTGTCCACCCATGTTATTGTCACTGTCATTATATGTTTCTTGGCGAGGTGTGAACTGAAAGGCAAATTTCATTGTTCTGTAACGGTGCATATGACAAAAATAAATCTGATTCTGATTCTGATATTAAATAGTTTACCCTATATTTCCCTACATTAATAGGAAGATTAGTGTGGTCCTTAATTTTTATATGAAGCTATGAGATCTATTGTTACAATTGCCCCCACACACTGTTGTCCCCGCACCAGGGGGTGATTGTAACGTTTGACTTGCAATTTCTAGATCGATATTGTGAATCTAACATGCCTGTAAAAGAAAATTATTAAAGTTCACAAGTAGAGTACAGATACAAATTGCCTAGTTAAAACAAATTATCTAAATAGTTCAAGAGGTTTTTGAGTAATGACACTAAAACCAAAAAGTGTTAAGGTGCGAACACACCAAACGCGTTGGGTGCGGTGGCCAAAGCGCCCAACGCACCTGGCGCATCTGGCGCTTGGTCATTTTGTGTCAAAAAATGGTTCAACGCGCCCAACGTTGGTTCAACGCGCCCAGCTAGCCCAGCTAGTCTCCCCCGATATATTTATTCCCCTAATCAACCATGGCTGCGATCAGACGCGACCCGACACAACAGCGTTCATGTCCACACAAAAAAAACAACAACACGGCCAACAATTGTGCCAAAAGACAAATAAACAGCAACTGAACGGAACAAATAGCCTTAAAACAGCATTGCGTTGATGCTTTGGTGGTGCGTTGACGCTTTGGTGGTGCGGCTGCCGCGGCCAACGGATCCTCGCGCCTAAACCAATGGTTCCCTATGCAAAAATAGGATTTTTCAACACCGCCACCGCACCCAACGCGTTTGGTGTGTTCTCACCTTTACAATTGCCCTCGGGCTCCCCTATAATCCGTGTACCTTCCGTTCAATCCATATCCGTTTGGAAATCAAAACACGAAAAACGAAAAGTGACCTGTTTTTTAATAATCATCCTCTCATCTACATTATATATTATACTAAAAACACGTTTTTATCAATTTTTTATCACAATACATGACCAGGCCACCCGCCGCAGAATCTCGGCCACCCCATTGGCCACCCCAAGCGCCATATCACAGCCGTCAATAGTTTTGACGGCTGTGGAAAAATGCGGAACCTTTCTTACACCGCTAGTAGCCTACACTGTCAGACCTTTTAGCCGCACGCACACATCATGTATTTGAATTTAACAGCTCAAGCCTGAATGCCTGTTACTACCATGGTTACTACTAGTGATGGCCCGTAACGTGCCGAGGCTTCGGAGTGTGTGTCGAGTAATCCCGGACGTTTTTGGTGAAGCGCGTATCGAGACTTTTATCGTTTAGGCCGAATCACGTGACTGATGACGTTCGAAGCCTTGTTTGTTCAAGAAGTGCTTCGGGTATTGTGGATCCACTCGCACTTTGCGGGTTAGTGTTGGCGATTTGTTGGTTTGGGAGTGATGTAGACGTGCATGTTGTATCAACTTGCTGTGACTTTCTTGTGCACCCCTGCCTCCGCTGTACCACGTGAAAGAGTGTTCTCCAAAGCAGGAGAAGTTGTTTCCAAAAGGGGAAATTGTCTGAACCCCAGCACAGTGGAAACATTTTGTTTCTCAATAAAAATTAATCAAATCCTTAACAAGCACATTCATTGCCCCTTATATAACACTGCGACAGTTTGAATATAATTATTCCTGTCATTATGAGTAATTCAAAGTTTGACAAAAAATATTTACTGATAGATTTATTAGATTTTTATGTTTTATCATGTTTGATACCCATAATACACTAAACAAAATATAAGTTGTATTTATATGAATTAATACATGAACAATACATGAAATGCATTTATTAAGATGTATTGATTTATTTACTTGTCAGTCACTCATTCCCATGGCTGCACTGTTGCAGGACAGTATTGAGTGTATTACAAATTGATAGAATTATCTGGCTATTTAACACTGTTTGACCAGCAGGGGGGGTTGTATTGTGTTGAAATCGGTTCAAATGAAGCCTCGAGAAATTAACCTTTTGGTGAACCATTTGGCTTTAAGACTTCAAGGCTTCAAAAAGGCCATCACTAGTTACTACAGACCTAGTCTCGCGAAGCCAGACCAAACTACAGCAAGTACTACAGACCTGACGCTTCGACTGGCAAGTAAGCGAACCCTTCCATCTCTACTAGTGCGCCCCACTCTGCCCCGCCTCCGCCTGAACTATTTCGCTTTCAGCGATTGCAGTGCAATGGTTATTCAGCATAAAGTTAACACACTCGCTCGCCCAAGACTGATGTTAAACCGAAACACAAAAGCCTTGCGCGAGCGAAGCAGTGATTCACCCGGTGAAACATGGGGTGAGACTGTGACTGTGGGTAACGGTGTCATCACCTTGCCGGTGAGAAAAGCTCTGTGGCTTAACGGCTAAAATGATAACCTGTCGCCTGGGATGTCCGCTAACGTTGTTCAGGGGAGGCTTCCGCGATCGGATTGCATTTCACGAGCATGAAAACACAGCTATGTAGGCATTGCGAACTGACAGCGCAACAAGAGGAAATGCCTAGTGAGCCGCCTGACTCCCTCCGTTAGTTTCAGTACAGCCGAAAAAAATACAATCACCACACCACCTAAACATGGACATAGTTTAAATAAAGCATCTTGTTTTTATGTTCATTAGGGCTTTGATGCAAATTCTGAAGTCTGAACATTTCGGTGGCAGCTGTGGTGCAGTTTTTTTCAGCAACTCACACACATGCTTGCCCATAGGCGTAGATTTGGGGAGGTGGGGCGGGGGGAGGGTGCACAGGGGATGTCCCCCTCCACCCCAATAATCAGAAGAGATACATTTTTCCCCCTCTAAAAGTAAGAAAGACAACCCTATTCCCCCAAAAGAGGTAAAAATAACAGTTCAGGATGTTGAAACATTGATATATCTCCTAATTGTTAATACATATTCCCCTATGATTTTCAAAATTAAAGTGTCATAATAGTTCACACTGCTGCTGTGTCACGAGTAGTGAGTCCTAAATTTTTTTTTTGAACAATACAGTAGAGTAAATATTTGAAAGCAATACAGATGCCTGAGAGCTTTACTGCTTTTTATAACATTATATTTACGTCACTAGGAGCCTGTTGTCTTTTCCTTAACAGAAATTTAGACATGTCCACCATAATAATTAAATAAGCTACAGAAGGCATAAATAAGTACATTAAAATTCACCAGAATGCACAAAATGGTATGTTTGAAGTACATTTTTTTCTGGGGGAGTACCCCCAGACCCCCACTTATGTTGAAGCAAAACCGAAGCCCTTGTGCTTGCCACCCAAAAATTATCACTGGCCCCATCCTGGCCACCCAAATGAAAATGTCCTGGCTCCGCCACTGAGCCTAATTGAGGCGTTTTGGAATATATTTATATATAGGCTATATATTTGTCATGCGGGTGGCCGCAATGTCCCTAAAAGCATGCAGTCTACCGGAAAATAAAAGGAGAAGAAGAAGAAGACGAACTGCAATGCACTGTGGGTGATATCCACCTCGGAGTGACCATAGATGTTCACTTGATCACTCAGCCCTCCGAGGATCTATATCACGAAGTTCATTTCAGTTTCCAGACAATTGGAACGACACTTAAGATGGCGGCGGGGATTCCCCCGAGGGCAAGTGCCTAGGGAAAGTGAACGAGGGCATGTTGAACTGGTATTGGAACGCAGGGCATGTCAAAAAGACAAAAGCGCTCTCGTGCCATGGGAAGACTGAAAAGGAAAAGAAGAGGAGGAAAAACGTGACAAAGACAGAGGTAGGCCTACAGTGACGTTAATGTGATGAATGAATAGTGTGCTGCATTGTTTTAGCCGTTGTAGGAGCAGTGTGTTAACTTGCTAGCTTACTTTTGGAACATGGGTAACGTTACTCCCAGTTTAAATTCATCAGAGGCATTTAGAAATATGTTTCATACATCACGTCATAACTTGCCAAAGTTTGCACTGCTTGTAATGGTTATTAGAAAGCTATTCCTTTTCCACTATAATTAATGGTTGTCAACCTTGGGTTTATTGTGTTAGTTTACATCAGTGTTAAAAGTGCACAGTATAATAACTGTTAATATTGCATACCTGAGGCAAGTTAAGTTTATTTGTGAGGCACTTTTCAAAACAAGGTAAATCAAAGTGCTATACATAAAGCCATGAGATATCATCAGAAGGCTTGATCCTGATTTAACAAAAAGCAGGAGCAAACTTTTCTGTTTGATTGTACCTTACCTATAGCTTTCCATTAGTTACTGCTTCTCTTCACTCTGGTTGGATGCTAAACTGCATTTCATTTTAATGACAAGAGTTTAATCTTATCTAATTTCCATTTTAAGGCTTTTCACCATGTATTAATATAAATAATGTAACAACCTGTATACTTCTCTTCTCTCTTCAGGTTTTCATTTGAAATACTTTGAGCCACCTGTCCTGCAGACATCTTCTCCACCTTAGCACAGCCCAGTGTCGCAGCATGAGGAATAAAGACTTCACCAATAGACCCAAAGGCAAGAGTAGTCAGACTGTAGCAAGGTGAGGTGAGCTTGTTGAGATATGAAGATGAGGTCTTAACATCTACAGCTCTCTGTTGGAATTAAGTTAAATAGCAGTACAAACCAGAGGTCTCTGTCATTTAATTTTGTAATATAGCTTTTGTGTGGAATTATATTCAATGCAAAGTTATGATTTATTTAAAATTTTAAACTATACTTGTAATAGATTATAATTTTAACGTCTGCATTTTTCTGTGCGAATCGTAATATTGTATTAATTTTTTAATGTTATGTCACTTGTTCTGTAATATGGTTTTTATTTTGTGGGTTATTTTCTATCTAAAATAAAATGAAATGTCAAAGACAAAGCTATCCAGTTCTGTGTGAGTGTATGGACAGTGGTGGACCTGACTGCAATGCAATGGGGGGCGCCAGCTAAAATCTTGCCTAGGGCGCCAAATTGGTCAGGGCCGGCCCTGGCCGCGTAGCTCGTGGCATTGTGGCAGCAGGACACAGTTTAACCCCCTGATTAGATTATGATTTGGAACTTCAAAAACGAAAATGCTCATTTTTTACATTTTCTGTTTGTCTCCTTTCCCATTTTCGTATGTAAAGGGCGACATGGAAAATAAAAAATAAGAAATGGCAATCAATTCATGTTTTACAGGCATATTTTGAATAAAACAGTCCTTTTTTTCAATTTTTTTTTAAATGAAACAAATAATTAAAAAATTAAACTAAGTTTTTTTTTCGTTTTTCGTGTTTTGATTTCCAAACGGATATGGATTGAACGGAAGGTACACGGATTCCCTATCTGACTGAGAATCATTGCGAAGAGAGACAATGAATGCACAACCTCCACAGTGCCAATGATCATGGCATGCACAACGATGGCACTGCTTTATATGAGCAAGAGCCAAATTTAAAGAATTAAAACTTTAGAGTCAGCACTTATAGGTCACCGTTTAATTTATTTTCTAATCTAATGTGCATGTGAGCAAAGCCAAAACACAACCATTCTCATGGACCACATTGCATGCGCACTGATAACCTGCATGACACCTACACCTTCTCCTTTTATACAAATGCTTCATTAAACATGGTGTGAAAAGTTACTACAAACGAGGAAGGTTACAAAAAAGTCAATTTCAACACAGCCTGGCAATTAAAACCAATCAGTTTTTACTTTAGCCATATTTCAGTTCTGTTATTTTACGCATCTATATTTCTTTACACTCACTCGGACTCAACTCCATTTTAAAAGAGACAATTATAGATAAAACAATTATTGAACGAGAAATTGTGCTGTAGGCTACGTGAAAATTGAATGATGAATATCTATGTGGGATTGTTTACGCTCGTTTTAGTTTTGTTGAAAGAAAAACAAAACAAAGAGCTGCTTATATTGAGAAAGTTAAAGCTGTTCGTTATTTAAATTTCGTGAGCTTTTCCTTTGCCTTTTTGGAGTAAGCACTGGTATTTGTATACCAGTAACCTTATAGCCTACAAGAGAAAAAGTGCAAAGCCGCTGTGTTTGTAGCTTGACCATTTTACCTCGACGCAGTTCCATGTATGTAGGCGAATAAAAATAAAATAAAATAAGACCTACCTTCGTGGTTTAAGATGCTTTTTAACTTTGCAGATGCCAAGAGACGAGGGTGGAAGAATGATAGAGTAAACACGCCTAACGACAATAACACCAATAGCGTGGTTAAAAAAGTAACAGTTTAGAGCTGGGAGTTCATCCAAGAATCCACCTATGAAAACTGACGATCCTCAGACTGATACGCCGCTCCGACTGTAGCAGAGATACGGCGCTCTGTCTGACAAGCACAAGCTCCAACAGAGATGACACCTGACTCAGCTGAGCCGCGGCGTGTCTTCCCCGTACCCAGGAGGATATACTGTGTATTGTGATATTATCTTCACACAGTGCCACCTTTCCCGTGGGCCAAACAGATTGAGAGCCTTCAGTAAAGTGCAGACGAGACGCGCAATAAGGAGCATTATCAAAGGGGGATCATCAGAAATCCAATCAAAACGTAATTGTAGGCTATGAATAAACTAGTTTTGTTTTGCAGAACAGTGTTTGTGTCTCTTGATTATTGTGGCAAGTTTCACCTTGGAGGAGGGTGTCTGTTGCAAGACCCGAAACACCCAGTGATTCCAGGATACAACACTGATGATGTGTCCAAGCCTGTGCATCAGTAGATGTATTTTTAACTAATATAATATAATATAATAATATATACTACAACGACCCCTCTATCTCTTAGGGGGGCTTTATATGGTAACGCAAACGGCACAAAAACAACAATATTTTTACGTTTGCGGCCTATCATTCATTTACAACAAAACGCAACTTGAAAGCGTAAACTTTTGAAACCAGGTTCCAGAGTGGAATCTTTTCAAAACGCAACCCCAGCGTCACCATGTGAGATGCCAATGCCCAGTGGCATTGCCAGAACATTTTGACTGGGGTGGCCAAGGTGGGACACAGACCTAGAGTGGGGTGACCATCGCAACCCCTGAATGAATGGCATGTGATATGCTTTACAGTTTTTGCCTTAAGCTTACAGTTTTTTACGATCGCACAAACACTAAAATCAAAAGTATTACACAATTATCAAAACCTTAAACTCAAGAAGAAAACCATTGGCCCATATGTGCCCCACTATAGGTAGGCCTGGACATGGGGTTTTGCTAGATATGAAAAAACTTACAAATGCTAGAGTTAAGTATGCACTCCGGTTTATTAAGAAAAATGAAAACACAATGAGAGCAGACTCGCTTGCCAGAAATTTACAGAACAACAACCCAACTGACTTCTGGAAAGAGGTCAAAGTAATGAATAATCAGAGCCGGCCCGAGGCATAAGCAAACTAAGCGGTTGCTTAGGGGGGCCCCCTGTGTTTGATATTAACATCATATTGTGCAAATGTAAGTTATCATACAAAAAAAGGAATACAATGTTTTGTTCTAGATAATTAATAGCCTAAAAATGTAATCAGTTCATCTGGGAGGTAATCCAAAATTATCTGATCATGTCACATTCACCTCCATGCACAGTGTGTATTGAGTTTATTTAAAAACAATTGGAAATGGGGCTACCCTCATTTGCCCATGCACTGTGTAGGCCTGTCTATAGCCTATTTCAGCCTCATCTGTGAAAAAAAAAGATAGCAAACAACAGTTCTTCTGCTTCGTTCCTCTCACTGCATTTAAATGCATTCATTATATAACAGAGAAATATGTCCCGTAAAAGAAAAAGAGCTCCAAGCCCAACCCAGAGGACCCTCCATAATGTTTTATTTTATATTAATATTTTTATGGAAAATCCATGTGTCTTTCTTCAATAGATTCTAATTCATCTGACCCAGTGTCTCCAAATTATTTGTTCACATAAAATTTCTCAGATTTAGCCTCTTACAGTTTTTCACAATTGTTTAAACACATTTTTTGGAACATCAGACACGATGTGCACAATCTGAAACTAATTTACCAACTGCTTAACCAATTCTGCTGAACTCCAAACACATTTCCTGCCTTAGACTCATATTCTCATTCCAAAACATTTTTCACAGCACGACACACAATTCTCTATATCTTGCACACTCTTCCTGAATTCTCTCTCATGGTATACACACATAACACACTGCCAATCAAATTTCTAAACTCAAAAGGCTTTTGTGCAGTTAGCTATAGAAGGGTCAGAGATGAGCTCCTGTTTGCTGTGATTTAGACAGCACATTTTGGTACAATACTGTTTTTGCCGAATACTGTAAACACTAAAAGTGACTGCTATGACCACAGCATCACAACCTCTAACTTTTGTAACTTTGCCCTAAACACTAACCAAAGCACCAACCCTACAAACACGATATATGCTTTGCACTGTGTTTGAAATTCTCCAACACACTTCTTGAAAAATAATTTAACTTATTGAAAACCAATCAGTCTAAACCTTAGCACTACAAATAGACCCCAGGTGAGCTCAGCTCCTTTTTGAAACAGTAAGAGTCAGGGGAAGAGGAGGAGAGAGAGTGACAGGAGTACGAGGACAAAGAAGGCAACATAAGGAGACACATACAACAGGAACACTATAGTGGACTATGTTATGGATCATGGCCTATCAATGAGGGAGCCTGGACAGAGAGTGCAGCCCAACCTGAGTCGCTCCATAATTAGGAGATTTAGACTGGATATCAGGTGATCATTTCCCTGTTGCTTCTCAAAGGATGACATTAGCCTCGTTTGAGATGTCACCGTCTTGCTAAGACCTGCGCAATTATGACGCTCGTCTTGCTGAGCGCACAGCATTTATGCAGCATTTTTGTTGTGCGCTCAGCAAGATGCGCGTCATAGGTCTGAGCAAGACAGCTCCAAGTCGAACGAGGCTAGTGAGTGTGATGTTGATGAGGCGATGTGGCCAGATGTACATAGGAGGCGGTATCCATAAAAGGATTCATAATCCAACCACCCAATTCCTTACAATGCTGTTTTTTTACCGTTGTTCCCTAATTTTACTGTAATTGTTTCTTAGTTTATACTGAGACACTGAATTGCTTGAACTGCAGTCCTTCATTGTGTTTGTTTGAAATGGCAAAATAAACTATTCTGCAACATGTGTGTTAGCATTTGGCAAAAACCGTAAAGTATTTGTTGTTACTGTATGTGAAAGTGTATGAATATGCAAAGGCATAATTCTACTGATAAAGCATTCATATAGTGGTTTGCATTTATACTATAGTGTTTTCCATTCTGCACACCAGTGTTCAATGAGTGATAGAAATGTCTAGTCATATGATGTATGTGTTTGTCATTTGAAAAGAAAACACCATCTTCCCCTGACTCTTACTGTCTCAGAAAGGAGACTTAGAGTTTGTAGTGCTAATTGGTAATTGGTATAGTACTGATTGGTATTCAATTAGTTTAATTTTTTTTCAAGAAGTGTGTTGGAGAATTTCAAACACAGTGCAAAGCATATATCGTGTTTGTAGGGTTGGTGCTTTGGTTTAGGGCATGGTTGCAAAAGTTAGAGGTTGTGATGCTGTGGTCATAGAAGTCACTTTTAGAGTTTACAGTATTCGTCAAAAACTGTATTTGTACCAAAATGTGCAGTCTACTGTGAATCACAGCAAACCGGAACTCATCTCTGACCCTTCTATAGCTAACTGCACAAAAGCCTTTTGAGTTTAGAAATGTGATTGGCAGTGAGTTCTGTGTGAATACCAAGAGAGAGAATTTTGGAAGAATGTGCAAGATATAAAGAATTGTGTGTAGTGTAGTGTTGTGAAAAATGTGTGTTTTGGAATGAGAATATGAGTCTAAGGCAGGAAATGTGTTTGGAGTTCAGCAGAATTGGTTAAGCAGTTGGTAAATTAGTTTCAGACTGTGCACATCGTGTCTGATGTTCCAAAAAATATGTTTAAACAATTGTGAAAAACTGTAACAACTGGACAGAGGGACGGATGATCACTAGCTTTTGCTAATGTTATTGGGGCTACTAACCAAATATCTTGCTAAAAATAAACCTTTATTCATGAAATTCTGTCATTACTAAGAACATGTTAACTTGTAATATAGATAATTGAAATTAGATTATTAGATTTTATTTTATTCATTCAGATATCAAAAATCTTCTGACACGTGCCCATGCACCTGCATGGGTAGCACGTGTGTCACAAGCACACTTGTGCCATTTTCAAGACCTTTGCTGACCAGAGACCAGTTCAAGAAGCCACAGTCCTACCATTACTGTAGTAGTTGGAAATTGCAAACTGGTCCTATATCATTGGATTGTGATGAACATGGAAAACAACCTATAAGAAAAAAGGTTAAGACAGAAAATAAATACATATCATCACTGAACTAGGCTACCTACTGTATCAGGAAAATAATAATAATATAAAAAAAAAAATTGGGGTGGCCAGTAAGTTTGGCCATGGCCCCCCAGGTCCCCCACCCCCACCCACCTTAGAATCGCCACTGGCAATGCCATGTTTTCAAAACAATTGCTTCTGAACGTGGAAACTTTTGAAAACGTGTAGACAAAACCTTGCGTTTTCAGTGAGACTGTTACCATGTAAACGTGGCCTTAGTCCGCTCTCAAAAAGAGTTCATACAGTAAAGAGATGAAGCAATCAAAAGGTGATGCGGTTACGGCTGACAAGGTGAGGCCATGTAGAACAGCTTGTGATTTGTTTGTGCTATGTCACAGCTAACGGCACAATCAAAGAACACCATTTATAAACACTAAAGGTTGCCAAGTCAATTATAAATGCTATCAAACGTGCTAGAACTGATGGTTTTGAAGCGTTTGTTTGTGGATCTCTCGCTCCTCTTCCAAGTTTCCATGGAGACGGTTTGGCTCAGGTCCTTCCTCTGGCAGCTTCTGAAGTCTTCCTCCATCCACACTATCAATGTCTTACTGTGATGAGTGGTGAAGTTCAAGCTCACTTATATGGTAGAAACACCCTGAAGCGTTACATGTTCATCTATGATATTTCTGAATGCTATGATTATGTCTCGTATCAGCTACTGTATAACCTGCTGGTCTCAGGCAAACAAATCAACATTAAAATCAACTGAAAGTCTACACAAACAAGCTCTTAAAATATTTGACAGAAAATCACAACAATATCACCACTGTGAAATACTCTCCCATTACAACATACTAAACTTTGAGAATTTCGTCAGGTACTCGAATATCCGTATGGTTCAAAAAATATTAAACAATAGTGCTCCCCCTCCCTTGAAAATGTTTGTCCAGCTATGCTCTGAAACTACCTGTAGAACAACAAGGTCCACCACTAGGGGGGAGTGTAGAGTCCCTCAAAAGAAATCAACATTCGGTCAGTCCTCTTTCTCCTACAGAGCAATAAAAGAATGGAACATCATTCCAAATGAGCTGAAAGTGTTGGCAGACTTTCACTTGTTTTCAGGCCAACTTAGGAAATGGATTGTCAATAACCAAACCTGCACGCATTAGTTCTTTAGAAGTCCTCGTTTTAATGATAGTTTTATCTCAGTGTAATTCTGAAATTGTGATTTCTTGTGTGCCATATAGTGATGTGATATGTATATACAGTACAGACCAAAAGTTTGGACACACCTTCTCATTCACAGTTTTCTTTATTTTCATGACTATGAAAATTGTAGATTCACACTGAAGGCATCACAACTATGAATTAACACATGTGGAATTATATACTTAACAAAAAAGTGTGAAACAACTGAAAATATGTCTTATATTCTAAGTTCTTCAAAGTAGCCACCTTTTGCTTTGATTACTGCTTCGCACACACTCTGCATTCTCTTGATGAGCTTCAAGAGGTAGTCACCTGAAGTGGTCTTAAAGGAGTTCCCAGAGATGCTTAGCACTTGTTGGCCCTTTTGCCTTCACTCTGCGGTCCAGCTCACCCCAAACCATCTCGATTGGGTTCAGGTCCGGTGACTGTGGAGGCCAGGTCATCTGGCGCAGCACCCCATCACTCTCCTTCTTGGTCAAATAGCCCTTACACAGCCTGGAGGTGTGTTTGGGGTCATTGTCCTGTTGAAAAATAAATGATGGTCCAACTAAACACAAACCGGATGGAATAGCATGCCGCTGCAAGATGCTGTGGTAGCCATGCTGGTTCAGTATGCCTTCAATTTTGAATAAATCCCCAACAGTGTCACCAGCAAAGCACCCCCACACCATCAAACCTCCTCCTCCATGCTTCACGGTGGGAACCAGGCATGTAGAGTCCATCCGTTCACCTTTTCTGCGTCGCACAAAGACACGGTGGTTGGAACCAAAGATCTCAAATTTGGACTCATCAGACCAACGCACAGATTTCCACTGGTCTAATGTCCATTCCTTGTGTTCTTTAGCCCAAACAAGTCTCTTCTGCTTGTTGCCTGTCCTTAGCAGTGGTTTCCTAGCAGCTATTCTACCATGAAGGCCTGATTCACACTTAACAGTTGTTCTAGAGATGTGTCTGCTGCTAGAACTGTGTGGCATTGACCTGGTCTCTAATCTGAGCTGCTGTTAACCTGCCATTTCTGAGGCTGGTGACTCGGATGAATTTATCCTCCACAGCAGAGGTGACTCTTGGTCTTCCTTTCCTGGGGCGGTCCTCATGTGAGCCAGTTTCTTTGTAGCGCTTGATGGTTTTTGCGACTGCACTTGGGGACACTTTCAAAGTTTTCCCAATTTTTTGGACTGTCTGACCTTCATTTCTGAAAGTAATGATGGCCACTCGTTTTTCTTTACTTAGCTGCTTTTTTCTTGCCATAATACAAATTCTAACAGTCTATTCAGTAGGACTATCAGCTGTGTATCCACCTGACTTCTGCACAACACAACTGATGGTCCCAACCCCATTTATAAGTTAAGAAATCCCACTTATTAAACCTGACAGGGCACACCTGTGAAGTGGAAACCATTTCAGGTGACTACCTCTTGAAGCTCATCAAGAGAATGCAGAGTGTGTGCAAAGCAATTATCAGAGCAAAAGGTGGCTACTTTGAAGAAACTAGAATATAAGACGTATTTTCAGTTGTTTTACACTTTTTTGTTAAGTACATATTTCCACGTGTTAATTCATAGTTTTGATGCCTTCAGTGTGAATCTACAATGTCAATAGTCATGAAAAGAAAGGAAACTCATTGAATGAGAAGGTGTGTCCAAACTTTTGGTCTGTACTGTATATTGTTATTGTATCCTGTGTTGACCTGCACAGGGACTGCAGATGGAAATTAGCAAACTGCTATAATCTGGTACAATGCATCTTTTTTTATGTGAAATTAATGTTACTTTGTACATGGTCCCTGACAAATAAACTAATAAACAAAAAAAAACTAACTAGGCACATGATCTGAATTTGGTGCTCCGGCACAGGCCCGGCCCTGAGCATAGGCAGTATAGACAAATGCTAGGGGCGCATCCATCCGCAGGGGGCGCCGCTACAAAAAATAAAAATGGGCTACCAAAACTTTATTTAATTTTTTTTAACTAATGCTGTTAATACTATAATTTCAAAATATGAGTTAAGCTTAAAATATGACAACTACTGAGGATAGCCAAACTATAAAAAAGTTTGGCTATCCTCCCCCCCCCCCCCCCCCCGATTTCTGGCGATCAGCCAGGTAGCCTATCTGAACGGTAACTTCACCGGTCGGAACCGGAAGAAAGGAGCGCACACCATGTCAAAAAGACAAAAGCGCTCTCGTGCCATGGGAAGACTGAAAAGGAAAAGAAGAGGAGGAAAAACGTGACAAAGACAGAGGTAGGCCTACAGTGACGTTAATGTGATGAATGAATAGTGTGCTGCATTGTTTTAGCCGTTGTAGGAGCAGTGTGTTAACTTGCTAGCTTACTTTTGGAACATGGGTAACGTTACTCCCAGTTTAAATTCTTCAGAGACATTTAGAAATATTTTTCATACATCCCCTGTCATAACTTGCCAAAGTTTGCACTGCTTGTAATGGTTATTAGAAAGCTATTCCTTTTCCACTATAATTAATGGTAGTCAACCTTGGGTTTATTGCGTTAGTTTACATCAGTGTTAAAAGTGCACAGTATAATAACTGTTAATATTGCATACCTGAGGCAAGTTAAGTTTATTTGTGAGGCACTTTTCAAAACAAGGTAAATCAAAGTGCTATACATAAAGCCATGAGATATCATCAGAAGGCTTGATCCTGATTTAATAAAAAGCAGGAGCAAACTTTTCTGTTTGATTGTACCTTACCTATAGCTTTCCATTAGTTACTGCTTCTCTTCACTCTGGTTGGATGCTAAACTGCATTTCATTTTAATGACAAGAGTTTAATCTTATCTAATTTCCATTTTAAAGCTTTTCACCATGTATTAATATAAACTAGTGCAGTGCCCGTAGGAAGGAGGTAAACAAAGAAAGATATTAGACAGTACATTTGGCTGATATCAGTGATGGTTAAGTTTACACTGTTGAAGGTTATTATCAGTAACTTAGCCTACTTTGTAGAAGTTGGCTACAGTATATAGTAGGGCAACATTCCTTAGTGTAGTGTGTAAAGATAACCACAAACTAATTCCTTGTGTTTTGTTAAGTGAAATGAAACACAAAATGTGATAATTAAGTGTTGAATCCTAAAGAAGAATGGAGCTGTACAGGTGTTACATATACAATCTGATATTATGGTACCTTGCAAACTGCCATCCATACTGCACAATGCACTCAAACTTACAACCAGTTGCCTATGTAGTAAATGGCTGCACTGTGTATAAAAGGAGTCTATGCTGCACGCCATGACAACATTGTGAACCCCATTACCATTACTGTTAGGTATTTGAAAGATAAGACTGAGTTTGGATAACTGTCAGTTAACTTGTCAGTAGTCAGCTGTGTGGGGGGGACTTGTGTGCATGCGCGGGCGTCGGCATGGGGGGGTGGGGGGACTTGTGCGTGCGCGGGGGTACTTGTGCGCGCGCGCGGGCTTTCAGTTTAGATTTTAAACGGATATAAAACATTTAGTGGAAGCATCCGAGACCGTGCTGTGAATTAAAGGGGACATATTATGCAAAAACTCGGGTTTAAATGTATATTTCCGAGGTCTACTAGAAAAGGTTTTAATGGATTATTGTTCAAAAAACCCATTAGTTTTCTACCATTACCCATTTCTTCATCGCCTTTTCCAGCCTCTTTTGCCCTCTATCTCAAAAGGTAGGTTTTGACAGCTTACCCCCCTTCGCAAAATACTAGTCTGCTCTGACTGGTCAGATCTACATGGGCGTGCATGCACCGCCCTGCTCATTTACTCTATACCTACCTACATGGGCATGGCACACGCCCAGCTGTCAGTTTTGTTTACTTTTGGCCAATGCAGCATGGAGATCGATGTTACCATGTTTAGCTTCATTTTTACAGCAAATGTCAGCACACTTACCACTTCTTAAAGGGGACATATTATGCAAAAACTCGGGTTTAAATGTGTATTTCCGAGGTCTACTAGAAAAGGTTTTAATGGTCTATTGTACAAAAAGCCCATTAGTTTTCTACCAATGCCCATTTCTTCATTGCCTTTTCAGGCCTTTTTTGGCCTCTCCCTAAAAAATTTGGTTTTGACATCTACCCCCCTCCTAGTCTGCTCTGACTGGTCAGATCTACATGGGCGTGCATGCACCGCCCTGCTCATTTACTCTATACCTACCTATATGGGCATGGCACACGCCCAGCTGTCAGTTTTGTTTACTTTTGGCCAATGCAGCATGGAGATCGATGTTACCATGTTTAGCTTCATTTCTACAGCAAATGCCAGCACACTTACCACTTCTAAACCAAAAGCTTTACAACTGAACCTGGTCAGGCAGGAGTCTGAGCTGAAAACTGTGAAAATTGCATCAAGAGTTCTGGTTTCCCTGACATTATCCTCAGGTAAATACAGTTTAAATATGTCACTGTCAATAACAGAATATGAGCTAAGTATTTATGCAAAAACCTCCTAACTTGTAACATACAATATTTTATGTATGTCTCTACAGGTTAAACTGGGGAATGATCTACAACCCAGTGGAGTGAAAAAGCTTTGGTTGTGAAGCCATGCTGAGGTAACATGTATACATGTACAGTAACGAGGCAGGAAAGGAATGTATCATGTCAAGATTCACTGGAAAGGCATCTTTTGTAAAACATTTTTTTTTTAAATAATTAGTCATAACTGCGAATTATCACAATTATCTGACACCCTTTCAATATCATTTGTATTGTGATCACTGATTTATAATAAAGTTTGACTGTTAAAAAATGTATTGTGTTGCTAACTGTCACTGTTTGCTTCGTGTAGTAAAGGATTACTTGAAACTCACATTTTCATAGTCAAGATGTTGGACTAGTTTTCTGACCGATTTACATGCATTGACTTTACGTTTTTTTTAATTCAACCCTTTATCTCTCTGAAGATTTCTTATAAAACAGTATCATTCATTACATTTTAAAAAGACCAAAACCATACTTAAAAATAAAGCAGTTTATTCATAGCCAGTGAAATGGCTATGTATAAAGTTTACATATCAAACAGAAGCAAAGTCATAACTTGTATGTAACTGTCCTGTTGTTGTTGTTGGGCCCCGAAGAAGACCACCTATCCCACCCAGTGAACACATCCTCCTCTGAAGGAACGAATAGTGTGGTCCGTCAGTTCACTCACATCTGTAAAACATGACACATTCAATGTTATATCATGTAGACTAGCTGAAATATACATCATACATCTAGTTATAGCAAAGCTACAAACTAATGAAAATATATTTTTTCTTCCATTATTAAATAAGATTGGCTACTAATAAGTTCAGTATAGCCCTTGCTTAAGAAGCAACGAGTTCTGAGTGATAGGCCGCTACTGTGTGCTTTTTGAAATATAATGGACAGGAAACAAACATCAGCAATTTACAGTATTCCTGTCTATTATTGTACATTATACTGGAGATGTAATAGGCCTACTGCTGCATGTACCACGACTGCTTGCATAACTACACACTGTCAACAACAAATAAATACTATTCAGTTTCCAACACACCATAGTTTCACAGTCTGTTATTCACACAGGGGCTGTCATGGACAGACTCACAGATCTAAATGTTAGCATAAAGCTAACGGTTAAGCTAGCGGACGCTAACGCTAACTCTAGCTATACTACTGTAACCAAGCGTTTTGGCCGTCCCTATACTTCAGTATTATAGGAATAAGGACTCGGAAAACTCCATTCACGGAACGGAACGAGCCACTTTATTGAAGCGCTCCCAACATAAGTCAAAACAACGTTACAACAACACTTCCGTGTTCCACCTTTTCACAATAAGAGCCTACACAAGAAATAGCGGCATTATTATCTCGTTTGGTGTTGGTTATTTTAGGAGGGATAAATTAAAGCACATTACACACATTGAACTCATAAACGGACAGATTTGTTTTTAAATAGGACTAGGCTACTTACATTTCCAGAGGAGAGATGGTGTCTCTCAGTCTTCCAGGCACAATCTCCTTCACACTCCAGTACTATAATGGCAGATCACACTAGATTGCCAACCTTTGCTGGGCATAGCCTAACAACAAATGAAGTAAATCCATTCAGCCCCGGGCTGCTTCGAGGCTGGGGTGTGATGGTTCTATATCTATGGTGATGGTAGCTTGAGGATGAGCTAACACTGCAGCTTGCTTCTGTTCTGTTGTTGCATTAGCAGGTGCAGTTCCAGGTGTGTGTGGTTACCAACGGGGCGCATTGATTTGCCAATCAACTGCCGAGTTTCTGATGAGCTTTCCCGTGGGAGTATTTATGTTAATGAAAACCGACCGATTTCGTCATCAGTCTGTGTTTTTTGGAAGAAACCTTCAATTCCCCCCTTTTTCGAAATAAGCATCCCAGAAGAAACTAACATAGTTGTCTTTCATAAGCTTGTGTGTGCTGGTAGGGAACCCAATAACCTACAAAGTGTGCCCAAACACCGGCAATGATTGGTTTTTCATAATATGTCCCCTTTAACGTGTCATAGCAGTCAGCTGTGTGTGTGGGACGTGGGCGCGCGCTCTGTCTTTCGGTTTAACTTTTTAACGGATATAAAACATTTTGTGGAAGCATCTGAGCCCGTGCTGTATTATTACAGTGAAAATAGCGTTAAGTGCTGTCTTTACCACTAAAGCGGACAGGCGGAGCAGGTGAGGAGTTGTTGAGGAAGTAGGCTGTGTCAGTCTGCTGTGTGTGTGTGTGTGTGTGGCGCTCGTCAGAGGGAGGCGGGGTTTATTCGGAGATTACTTCATGCTCCGTGCTCACGGTGCTCTGTGGCCTTCAGTGTGCGCACGTACTTTTAAAAACTTCACAATGAAGGATGAACACCTTCGTTCTTCTAAAAACTTCACAATGAAGCATGCACACCTTTGTGCTGTGCGCAAGCGATATCCGGAAGCTCATGCCGATCTGACCAAAACTCAGAGAGATATGCGAGCCACAAAATGACAGACACACAGACAGACGTTTCTTGCTTTATAGATAGATCGATAGATAATGTAACAACCTGTATTGACCTGAGTGGTGCAGCAATACAAATACCTTGGGACTGTGATTGATGAAAAATTAAGCTTTGAGCCCCATGTCGATGCTGTGTGCAAGAAAGCACATCAGCGTATGTACTTTTATCGGAAGCTCCGCAGTTTTAATGTTGACACCACTTTTATGAAAATGTTTTATTCTTGTTTCATTGAATCTGTTCTCACTTTTTGTTTTGTCTGCTGGCACGGGTCACTTTCTGTAAAGCAGAACAATCGGCTGCAGGCACTTGTTAAACTGTGCAGCAAGATTGCTGGAACCCAATTGAGCAACCTCAATGACCTGTATAAGGACAGGTCACTGAGGAAGGCCCGCTCAATCATGGCTGACTCGACCCATCCCCTGTACCCTGAGTTTACCCTGCTGCCATCAGGGCGCAGAAGCCGCAGATACAGGCTTCCACCTTGCCGAACTAACCGGTGGAAGAAATCATTTATGCCTGCAGCCATCAGTCTGGTCAATGACCACATGTAAATATGTGATCTATTTGTGTTATTTGTTGTCTTATATGTTATATGTTTGCTGTCTTCAGACCTGCAAACTCATAGGAGGTGAAAAAGGTGACAAACACCCGTCCCTTCTAGGGGGGTCGGGTGTTTTTCGCTGTCCAAACGATTGGCTATTGTTAAATATCATTCACACAACCAGAGTTCTCCACTATTGCCTCCAATGTCCAGCTGGGTGAAAATAATAGCCAGCTGAGATCCTGACCCTCCTAGGGGGGTCCGGGGGTATGCCCCCCCCCGGGAGATTTTTTTTAAACTTTTTAAAGTGAAATGCATGAATCTGGTGCACTTTGAGAGGGAAATTAAGAGGCTAAATCTGAGGAATTTTGTGTGAACAAATACTTTGGAGACACTGGGTCGGATGAATTAGAAGCTTCTTGGATTTTCCATTAAAATGTTCATTTAAAATAAAATATTATGCAGGGTCCTCTGGGTTGGGCTTGGTGCTCTTTTTCTTTTATGGGACATATTTCTCTGTAATATAATGAATACATTTAAATGCAGTGAGAGGAATGAAGCAGAAGAACTCTGTTGTCCAGCTATCTTTTTTTCCACAGACGAGGCTGAAATAGGTTATACAGTGCATGGGCATCTGAGCCCCATTTCCAAATGTTTTTAAATAAACTCAATACACACTGGACGTGAACGTGACGTGATCAGTTAAACTTGGATTACCTCCCAGATGAACTGATTAAATTATTGGGCTATTAACTAGGCTATCTAGATCAAAACATTGTATTCATTTTTTTGTATGATATAATAATATGATGTTAATATCAAACACACAAACTAAAAAATAAAAATAAATTGGGGGGGGAGGGGGGCCTGTCGGTCGGCTCTGATTGTGAGCGCACTGCAGACACTTCATTTCTGCAATGTGCGCTCATTAAACTGTCAGCTTCACTTAAGAGTCCTGTGTGGGTCAACAGTGCAGTGCAAACTATGCAGCATAAAGTTATAACATTCGTCTACGACCGTGATGTTAAATCACCTTCACACAAAGTCTCCGCCCCAGCAAAGCAGCGAGTCGATCGCTGTGACGGTGAAAATCACCGGGACCCGGGAGACCCAGTGAGCGAGTGAGACGCCGCTCAGAAAAAACTCTGTGGTTTGATGGATGAAATCAGTCGGGGATATCCTGCCCGTTAACTTTGTCTACGGGAACGGCTTCCGCGATCTTTTTCTATGTCTCGAGTCTAACAGAGAGCCATGTCGGCAAACTGACAGCGCGACGAAATAAAGGGACTGTACCTGTAGCTGCGTCCCTCCGTATAGTTTCTGTTTCAGTAGGCTGTTACATTAACCTCTGAAGCATTGACAGTGTTTAATCAAAGCCTCTAATTTTTTATTATCAAAAGGGCTTTGATTGAGACTTTTAGCCAATTCTAAAGTCTGAACACACAGCGGCAGCAGTGATGCTTTGCCCGATCTTAACGCTGATTGGACAATACTCATGACGTCTACCAAAGATGTTTTATTGCCAAGATAACGTTATTCCCTTGTCTCACACTACGGTAACTCGCCCACACAGTCCAGTCTGGGATGCGCTGGCTGACTTCTCTGGCAGCTGCCGCTACCCCCCCCCCCCCCCTCCCAAAAACAAAAACTCTTCGGATCTATACGATTCACGTGGGTCATATATTTTGATTCTAAACGGCGATTTTCGCCGAAAAGCGACGAGTTTGCAGGTATGTGTCTTTCTCTACTGCTGGCTGTACAACAAATTGCCCCTCGGGGATAATAAAGGTACCTTGAACCTTCTCTTCTCTCTTCAGGTTTTCATTTGAAATACTTACTGAGCCACCTGTCCTGCAGACATCTTCTCCACCTTAGCACAGCCCAGTGTTGCAGCATGAGGAATAAAGGCTTCACCAATAGACCCAAAGGCAAGAGTAGTCTAGACTGTAGCAAGGTGAGGTGAGCTTGTTGAGATATGAAGATGAGGTCTTAAAGGGGACATATTATGAAAAACCAAACATTGCCGGTGTTTGGGCACACTGTTTAGGTTATTGGCGTCCCTACCAGCACACACAAGCTTCAAAAAGACAAATATGTCAGTTTCTTCTGGGACACTTATTTCGAAAAAGGGGGGATTTGAAGGTTTCTTCCAAAAAACACCGACTGATGACGAAATCGGTCGGTTTTCATTATCATAAATACTCCCACGGGAAAGCTCACCAGAAACTCGGCAGTTGATTGGCAAATCAATGCGCCCCGTTGGTAACCACACACACCTGGCTGAGCCTCCACTCGCTCATGCAACAACAGAGGAGAAGCAAGCTGCATTGTGAGCTCAACCTCAAGCTACCATCACACCCCAGCCTCGAAGCACACTAGGGCTGAATGAAATTACTTCATTTTTTGTTAGGCTATCTCCAGCAAAGGTTTGCAATCTGTTAGTGTGATCAAAGCCTTTTTACTGGAGTGTGGAGGAGACTGTGCCAGGAAGACTGGGAGACACCATCCGTCCGAAATGTAAGTAGTCCTATTTTTAAAATAATTCTGTCCGTTTGTTAGTTCAATGTCTGTGATGTGCTTTATTTTATCCCTCCTATAACCAACACCGACTGAAATGAGAGAATGTGGGGTTTAGTCGTTAGCATTAGCGCCCGCTAGCTTTACCGTTAGCTTTATGCTAACGGTTAGAGCTGTGAGTCTTTTGCAGTGAATGTTATTTGGCTATTTTGTGAGCTCACGTTAGTCCTGCCGTGACAGCCCCTGAGTGAAAAACAGACGGTGAAACTGTAGGGTGTGTTGGAAACTGAAGAGTATTTTTTTGATAGCTTCATCCTGCTACCTGCTAGCTGTCTGATTGTATAGCTCGGGGGTCACTAACAGGCGGACCACGGTCCGGGTCCGGACCCAGACGCCGTCCTATACGGACCCGGACCTGTAGTCAATCAATTATTTAAGTATTTAAAATTTTGACGGGGCGCTTCTATTTTGACCGGCGCAGCTTTTCTAGACTTTACGGTACTGGTTTAGCGAATCAGGAAATGCTTTCGAGTTAAGCCATCCCGCCTCCTGCTACTCAGGCAGCCAATCGAATCTGTGCATTCCCGGCTCAGGCTGCCTAGGCACTTGCCCTCGGGGGAATCCCCGCTGCCATCGTGTCGTTCCAATAGTCTGGAAACTGAAGTGAACTTCGTGAGATAGACCCTCGGAGGGCTGAGTGATCAAGTCAACATGGATGGTCACTCCGAGGTGGATATCACCCACAGTGCATTGCAGTTCGTCTTCTTCTTCTTCTCCTTTTATTTTCCGGTAGACTGTATGCTTTTAGGGACATCGCGGCCACCCGCAGGACAAATATATATATAAATATATTCCAAAACGCCTCAATTAGGCTATCCTATTTCCATACGAACAATCCAGTGAATGTATTGCAGTTTACACATTGCTGCTATAACACCGATGGCTGCCAATTAGAGGACTATTTAAAACAAATGTTTTTGGTTGAAAGTATAAATAAGAAAATATGTCGGAGCAAACTATTTACATGTGTAAGTAACAATATCTTGATAATCTGAGTTACCGTGTCGAAATTCAATGTTTGTTATGCTATGGAAATGGCTTTCTGCAACATAGGCTACCTTAGCAGAATGTTATAATTCTGTATTATTTGCATTCAGATTTACCTATGTAACTGACGGTCCATTGCGACTACAAGGGCAAGTGGGCAAGTGGGTTCCATTTAAATCCTCCGCTCCTCCCCCGCCCAGTCTCCCTCCGCTCTCCAAGTTCCCTCCGTGCAACGTATGCTGTTACGTCATACCAAGGGCTGAGGGGAGGTGAACGAGGGGAAGTGCAACTACTATTGGAATGCAGGGATAGACAGTGAGCTATCATGCGAGAGATGACAGAGAGAAGTGCAAGAATTACGAGAATTTCAGCGAAATAAATCAGATTAGAGTGAGAAAGCGGGAGGAGAGTGAGAGACAGCTTTCTCTCTCGCTCGCCCGCTCGCTCACCGGCTCCGTGTGTCGCGAGCGAGTTAACGAGCGATCAACAGCTGAGTTTTTTCCTATTATTTACTATCTATGGTTTTTTCCCCTTTTGTAAGACTGGTGAAAACCGGTCAAGGTGCAATCATGTGGACTCTCTATTACCCTGATGTAGACCTATGTGTGAATGACACAGACATAAGATTGACATAATCACCAATCGCCAGCAGCACTGCATCTACTGCCCACAACAGCAACAGGAAAAACATTATTTAAAAAAAAAATTTGTATGTAGTTTCAATTATCTACATTTTAAGTTTTACATATTCTTAGTAATGGCAGAATTTATAAATACAGGTTAATTTTTTAGCAAGACATTTGGCAGTAGCCCCCACTAACATTAGCGAAAGCTAGTGGTCATCCGTCCCTCAGTCCAGTTATCTGGCTGCTAGCAAGTTATGTTGTTTTGTTAATTTTTCTATTCATCTTAACTATATTAAATGTTGACCTTTTCTTTTATTATTTTCCCCAGAATGCACCAGAATGCTTCGATTACATTCTAAAAACACAAAAAAAAATTACTGGGGGGGAAACCCCCAGACCACCTACAGGGGTTTAGTTTCTGACATGTCACTTTTTCAGAGCTTTTCAAAATTGCAAAATAAAAATCCAGTATTAGACAAAGTGGGAGATTACTATGTTAAACAAACATAGTAGGTATAGTGAAGTTTAGAAATGATACATTGAAAATATTTCTCAAAATTATTTAATTTTTCAAAAATGAATTATATATTTTATCTTTATTTTAAGATTATTATTATATTTATTTTCATCATTTTATTTTTAAATGCAGCCCTTCTCTATGAAGAGATTAGTTTCAGTTGAGTCACTTAAATAATACATATATCTTCAGTATTATATATCTATAATTATTTAAAAGTGAGAATAAATATTGTTGAAATGTTTTTGAATTGTTCTTTCTATATTGATCTGACAGTCAGTTGTTAATTACATGCAGACGTTGATACAACTACTAGGCTACTTCACTATATATCACACTGAATCATAACGCAAGTTAGACATTATGATGTTCCGGACCTTTGCTTGAGGACATTTTCTCTAACTGGACCTATTTGAATTTTAGTTGAATACCCCTGGTATAGCTCAAGTACACACCGCAATAAGTCTGCGGACAGTGTGTAGTTAGGGTGACCAGATCCCAATTCACCAGATGTGGGACAAAGACTACGTTTGTGCGGGAGAATGCAGGACAAAGTGCCGTTTTTTTTTAAGCAAAATAAACCTGTAGTACAAGCAGCAGTAGGCCTATTACATGATCTCCAGTGTAATGTACACATAGACAGGAATACTGTAAGTTGTCTCTGCTGGTGTTTGTTTCCTGTCCATTATACTTCAAAAAGCACACAGTATCACTCAGAACTTGTTGCTTATCGAGCCACAGGGCTATACTGAATTTGTTGTAGCTTTGCCATAACAGATGTATGATGTAGGCCTATACATGTCAGCTAGGCTACATAATGTAACATTGAATGTGCCATGTTTTACAGGTGTCTGAGTGACCTGATGGAGCCGGACGGAGCCAACAAGACCGTCACACTATCCGTTCCTTCAGAGGAGGATGTGTTCACTGGGTGGGACAGGTGGTCTTCTTCAGGGCCCAACAACAACTGGACAGTTACATAAAAGTTATGGCTTTGCTTCCGTTTGATATGTACACTTCATATTTTCCACTGGCTATGAATAAACTGCTTTATTTTTAAGGATGTTTTTGGTCTTTTTAAAATGTAATGATACTGTTTTATCAGAGAAAATCTTCAGCGAGATGAAAATGTGAGTTTCAAGTAATCCTTTACTACAGGTAGCAAACAGTGACAGTAAGCAACACAATACATTTTTTAACGGTAACTTTATTATGAATGAGTGATCACAATACAAACTAGAACTGCGAGCAGTTGTGAACGGGGGCCAAGCCTCCCGCGCGACTCGGGAACGGGCGGCGTCGTCCGCGGCGCCGGCCCCTCGTTTCACGGAATCCGGGGATGTAAAGTTTTTGAATGTGTGATGTACGGTTAGGGAGTTATAGACCAAAAGGCAAAAAAATTGCAGAGAATTAAAGTAGTCCTATTTACACAATGACTTATCTGACAATTATATAATCTTAAGGTTATATTTTGCTAACAGGCTGATTATAAATCTACCTAATTTTCGAGTTATTTCCTCAACTTTAAATTAGCAACATAATGTATAACAAATGGTACAGGTGTGCCCACAAGAGATTAGAAGTGGGGAGGATTTTCTTTAAAATTTGAGAGTATGAAAAACTTTTTTCAAGAATTTGCTAATACAAAGGTAATATCCTTTCTCCAAGCAATACAATATAAGAAAAAAGGACAGTGCGTTTTTAGATTCTACAAAAGTTAGAAGAACTACTAACAAGAGCAATAAAATCCTTTTGGTAAAGATGAAAAGATGACGATATTAAAACACAAATATAATTTATTAAAACAAAGAACAATATGAACAAGTATATAAAAAACAAACCTTTAGAAAAAAAAACAGAAGCTACAGTGGCCTTCAAGGACAAGAACAAATCTAAATTTAAAATAAAGCTCCTGACGTCATTCTAATAAAAACACAAACAAGAAGGCGACAGTAGGCCATGGTCGAAAAAATGAAAAAACAAGTATATATATATAAAAAAAACGAAAGAAGGGAACACAAGAACAAAAAAAGTGAGTGAGTGAGAGAGTGAGTGAGCGAGCGAGTGAGTGAGAGAGTGAGTGAGTGAGAGAGTGAGTGAGTGAGTGGGTGAGAGTGAGAGAATGAGTGAGTGTGACAATCTAAAACTAAGGCGCAGAGTGGGAAGCGGGGGCAGATGCGGTGGAGTGCAGCTGGGAGTGCGGTGGGGACATCTGCTCCTCATCGAGGAGCAGGGGGGACATTTGCGGCTCACCTAGATGAAGATCTAGATATGCTATTAGCTCGTCGTCCTCAATCTCCCAAGTTGGGGAGATCAGGGGGGACGAGCAGTCCTCAAAGAATGTTTGAGTGGAAGAATCCACACAGACAGCCGTGGATATAGTCGAAGCATCGGCCACAGGAACCACGGCTGTCTGTGTGGCTATGTGGAGCTGATCTGGAAACACAAAAAAGAAGAAATGTAAGCCCCTTATACATAGCAAGTGAAAACAGGGAAAATGCTGACATTTTGGCTGAATATACATATATAAATGCGTCTGCTTGTTTTTTACGGAACAGAGGCAAGTCTAACATAACATAGCCTATATTTCCAAACATACAACCAAGATTGCAGTTGAAGGCAAGTGTTAAACATAAAGAACAGCGGACTGATGTCCCGTACAAAGTAGCAAATAAAAGCATTGCGTAGGAAAATCCAATGTGCAATAGGAATTGTCTTGATGGTTTACATAACCTATACTCTTTAAAGATAGCAACCCAGAAGCAAATATAAAAAAAGTCAACTCTGTGCATAGGAAATAGTCATCATCTCATATCTTACATTAGCTCAAGGAATTGAATTACAGGTTAGGCTATAATAGCAAAGTGCAGCCTTGGGATATGATGCCAGGGCGAAAGAAAAATAATGTGCACCATGAAACCGTCTAACCTGCATAATGAAGTTTAGTTCACGAGTGTCCTAGAGTGTAAATGAGCAGATAAGAATGACTAGAAACATTTAAGGGGATATTGTTTTTGCTGCATAATAAAGAATGCCACAGATTAGAGAAAACACATTTACATGAGCACTTTTACACATGGACCACTGAAATACAGGAAGAGCCATTACTTCAATGAGTATGAAATGAGAAATATTTCTGCTGTTTTCAATTAGCCAACATCATGGGGATTGCAGAATGGTAACAGGTATGCAACAATTGTGTTGGCAACATATGTAATATTGTTAAGTGTTGTTGAAGTTGCATACATTGTCCCACATTAGGGCAACTTTCCCTAAAGCGTAATATTGAAATAAAGAATATTTATGTACAATATTAACATAAGAAGCCAATATGTTTTACCAAAAGACAGGTGCATTTACACAACCCTAAGATGCTGGCTAAAAAACACAGTAGAAAATATTAAGATATTACAGTAAGACAAGAAAGGGCATAGAAATTGGTAGTCCATCTGCACACTTGCTAAAGAAAAGGTGTTGTTTATTCCGGAACAGTCTGTAATATGCATAACAAAGAAAAAATCCCATCTTTAATGCGGATAACTTATAATAAGCAGGAAAAATATATAGAAACAAAAAAAAATAAACTCACCATGCGAACGGCAACCCTGCTGTAAGTTGAGCTGCCCCCTCACCCTCGCCAACTCAAGGCGCAGGGCGCGCTCAACTCTCCGGGCTCTGTCGATGGATTCCCTTGTGTTGTCCCAGAGGGACTTAACCCCGGGCGGCAGCTGAGTTCTAGGGATACTCTGGTCTGTACATTGATACTAAATACAAAACACAAAGATTAACATCATTGATAATATTAATGTAACCAGAAAAACATATGATAAAAACAGCCAACAGATTTCATACTTACCCCAAACAGTTGAAACCTAGCCAATGATGATCTACTAGATATTGAAATGTCAGATAATTTGCAGCTCTGGCAAACCTAAAGCATAATTATTTCAACCATACATTTTACAAAAGATAATGCCTTTCCAGTGAATCTTGACATGATTCAGGATACATTCTTTTCCATTATGGTTACTGTAAATTTTTACAACTCAGTATCGGTTCACAACCAAAGCTTTTCACTCCACTGGGCTGTAGATCATTCCACAGACCTGTAAAGACAAACGTAAAACAGGGTGTATGTTACCAGTTTAGAGAGTTTATGCATAAATACTTAGCTCAAATTATGTTATTGACTGTGACATAATTAAACAGTATTTACCTGAGGATAATGTCAGGGAAATCAGAAATCTTGATGCCATTTTCACAGTTTTCAGCTCAGACTCCTGTCTGAACAGGTTCAGTTGTACATCTTTTAGTTTAGAACTGGTTAGTGTGCCGATATTTGTGGTAGAAATGAAGCTAAACATGTTTACATTGGTCTCCATGCTGCATTGGCCAAAAGTAAACAAAACTGACAGCTGGGCGTGTGCCATGCCCATTTAGGTAGGTATAGAGTAAATGAGCAGGGCGGTGCATGCACGCCCATGTAGATCTGACCAGTCAGAGCAGACTAGTATTTGTGCGAAGGGGGGTAAGCTGTCAAAACCTACCTTTTGAGATAGAGGGCAGAGAAGGCTGGAAAAGGCGATGAAGAAATGGGAAATGGTAGAAAACTATTGGGTTTTTTGAACAATAAACCATGAAAACCTTTTCTAGTAGACCTTGGAAATACACCTTTAAAACCGAGATTTTGCATAATATGTCCCCTTTAACATCTACAGCTCTCTGTTGGAATTAAGTTAAATACAAACCAGAGGTCTCTGTCATTTAATTTTGTAATATAGCTTTTGTGTGGAATTATATTCAATGCAAAGTTATGATTTATTTAAAACTTTAAACTATACTTGTAATAGATTATAATTTTAACGTCTGCATTTTTCTGTGCGAATCGTAATATTGTATTAATTTTTTAATGTTATGTCACTTGTTTTGTAATATGGTTTTTATTTTGTGGGTTATTTTCTATCTAAAATAAAATGAAATGTCAAAGACAAAGCTATCCAGTTCTGTGTTGGTGTCTGAACAGTGGTGGACCTGACTGCAATGCAATGGGGGGCGCCAGCTAAAATCTTGCCTAGGGCGCCAAATTGGTCAGGACCAATAAACATAATAAAATTATGAATCCTTTGGATACTGCCCCACGTTTGTGGCTGGCCACATCGCCTCATCGATATTACTTGCAATGTCATCCTTTGAGAATCGACAGCGAAAATATTCCTGATATCCAGTCTAAATGACCTAATTATGGAGCTATTGTGTAGTTGGGCCGGACTCTCTGCCTGCAGGCTCCTAAATTGTTGGCCATGATCTATAACATGGTCCAATGGTGACCCTGTCTCCACCTGTTTGTTGCCTTCTTTGTCCTCCTGCCGCTCTCTCTTGTACTCTTCCCCTGACTCTTACTGTACTGTCTCACAAAGCAGCTGAGCTTACCTGAGGTCTATTTGTAGTGCTAAGGCTCACTGATTGGTATTCAATTAGTTATTCTTTTGTATATTTCATGTGTGTGAGTCTGTGTGATTTTCCAAGTTTGTTTGTGGTTTGTGTTTTAAATAGATGTGTGTTCCCAATTATTGCAGGAGATTTAATTTTTTAACAATGTGTCTTAAGTAAAAAACAGTGTGTAGTGTTTTGCAAGAAGTGTGTTGGAGAATTTCAAACAGTGCAAAGCATATTTTGTGTTTGTGGGGATGGTGATGGTCACCAAAGTTAGAGGTTGTGATGCTTTGGGCCTAGCAACCACTTTTACTGTGTAAGCATTAGGTAAAAACTGTAATGGACAAGCGCAGTCGGATAAGAACACCTGGATAACTCGTTCATTCTACCTTCATGTATACGGGATCGCATATCGCACATAAGAGTTTGCTTCTGCGCTTGCTCGAGATTTGCCTGTGGGGGATTTCACAATCAACAACAACAATTCCCTGAAGCACCCTCTGACTGACAGGTAAACTGTGCACAGCCGGAGACGGGGTCCCGGAGCCTAAAACCTCTCCCCACGGAGGGCCGTAACTGACCTCAGGAGATGGAGGTTGGCGCCTAAATCAGGTGTGCTGCTTCAGGGGATCTCCTGACAAGGCATCCAAGAACTCAAAAATACTAAAAAGGTGAGGACACTCTGTTTAATAAAAATGGATTAAAAGTTTTCTATACAGTGCGTTGGACGACTAGCTTTAACTCTTGGAACTCTGGCCACGCCCCATTGCGTTATTTGACGTGCCGATCACGTGATCACGTTCGAGCCTACGCAGCATAGAAACTATGGTTGCGTTCCGAATCGCATACTTTCTACTATATACAGTAGTATGTAGAAAAAAGATTTAGGATGTCCCGATTCTTGTGGCCAGATTTAGGATGGTTAGAAGTACCCGGATGTCCTACTTCATGCGGCCAAGATTGTTAGTGTTGAAAACTGCATCCTATTTGGGCGATTCTGACCCACAATCCAGTGCGCACGTGAAGTGACGTCACATCGACGAAGCCTCCATATGAAAACAAACGGGGATACGACGGATATAAAAGCAAGAGGCAAGATCAAGGCGCAATGTTAGGATGAAATAAGAGAGTAAAGTATGTCCCAATAGTATGCCTACCGCATCCTAACTAGATTATTTTTATTGTCGGATGTAGTATGTAGAATAGAAAAAAGAAAGAGTATGCGATTTGGAACGCAACCTTTGTTTCGTTTAAATTGACCCAGTATAACCAGAGATATAAAGGTTTGAAGATGATACAAAACTATTTTATTTTCGCAGGCTCAGAAGAATGAGAATTCGATGATCGCTGCCATTCTTTTGTCATTTTACGATCGGAAAATAGTGCTGGAAACTACATCGTGCTCAACAGGCTGCATTTACCAGGCAGGGGAGGAGGAGAGGGAGGGGTTGGCGGGGTGACACGAAGCTACACCTCTTTATATGTCCATGAGCTACACGAAAAAAGAAGAAGAAGAGTGACAGGGGGCAGGGGTCTCTCTATGCGAGAGAGACGAGGCTGCTAGCAAACAAAAGTGACAGACACACTGAGGAAGATTGAGAGGTACTGAGAGTTTTGAAGATAGGCTACTGAGAATGTTTTAGTCATAGAAGAAAACTTTGAACGTGAGTCAAGCTATCAGCTTGTTCTTTGACATGAAGGAGGAGGACAGTTCATCCTCAGGGTCAAAGTATGACTATGTAGGCTACATAAAGCCGGCAACCCGTGTTTTCACCAAATTTTGTTTATCTTACACATGGGAGTAAGAGGGAGAATAGAAATAAATAAGTAACAAATAGCACCAATTTGTTTAAAAAAAAGCTTCACAAAAACTATTTTAAACTATTGCTTAAAGTGTGTAATATGTCCCTTACAGCCTTTAACAGGAACTATTGGACTCTTTTCAGAGAGTGTGTGTGTGTGTGTGTGTGTGTGTGTGTGTGTGCTTGTGGTTAGCATGAGTGACTGTGAGACAGGCTGTATCTCGATTCAGGGGTTGCGGTCTACGAAGGCTGCATTTGAAGACTGATTGCGTCATAGCGGTCTTCAATATGTACAATATTGTGGCAATATTGTACAATACTGTACCTTTCATGTCAATAAAGCCAATTTGAATTTAATTGAATTGAGTGCCTGTGTGTGTGTGTGTGTGTGTGTGTGTGTGTGTGTCCGAGAGAAAGCGTGAAAGGGTGAATGTGCATGTGTGTCTGATTGCGTTTGACAGTCTGCATGTTTTTGTGAGAGAAGGAACGGGAAAGAGTGCTAGTGTGTGTGTGTGTGTGTGTGTGTGTGTGTGTGTGTGTGTGTGTGTGTGTGTGTGACTGACTGCATGTATGTGTGTGAGAGGAAGGAGAGATTGATAATCACTCTTTCTACAGGTTTAGCACCTCTGACCCCCTGAAGAAAGAAGATCTACATTTGATAAATGTTTTAAATATGATAAAATCCTACGACCTGCTATAGCCAACGTAGCGATACACAATAATACTCATTGTATTGTTTTCTTTAGCTCACTTCACCACCTTTTTATCTGGTTAAAATGTGTTCACACATTTGTTTAGAAAACTTTGATCTAAAATATGATGATTTTTGCTTTAGTTTTCCCTTTTGATTTTAACAGTCTATTTTTTCCTCTGTACAACTCTTGAGGTTTTTTGAATGATCGGTTCTGTTCTCTGTTAGTGTAGTTAGTGCATAGAGTCTTTTGACCCTCTTTTGCCAATTGTGAGAGGGTGTGTTTGTTTCTATTGGCGCTTTTCCACCGCACATGTAGCTCGACTCAACTCGACTCGACTCAACTTGGTTTGGTAGCAGCACGGGTCGTTTTCCACCGCAAATAGTACCTGCTGAACGTGGGCGGGGTCGTCGTAAGGGGCTGAAAGCCTACTCTGGAGCAAAGTAGCAAAGCAGAAATTACGAGCAGTTGTTGCACTATTAACTGAACCAACCGCCAAAAACACGGATGAAAAATGTTTCAGAAATACCCCCCTTGTATCTGTTTGCTAAAAGAAGTAGAAGAATATTGCTACGGGCCATTAAAAGGGATGGTTGTTGTCCCGATGTGTGACTCTGCCACACAGTCAGCTGTAGGGATGCGTCACGTACATCCCTATGCACGTAAACACGGGCATGATAAAGTTGACTGTTTAGTGCTTGTTTCAGGATACGTGTTTTCAAATGCAAGTCGTGTCGCCTGAATATTTTATTGAGGTAATCAGTTCAGTCCGAGGCTTGTAATGTAATCGCTCGCTATCATGTCTGTCCCAGCTGGCTACTATTTAGCCTAGCTGCTAGCTGCCCTACATGTCTCCTCTCGTATGTAAGTAACTTCCCCAACAACCAACACTGGGTGAGCTTAGCGAATATATGGAAAATAAATTCGGATCTGTGATGCAAATCAAATGAAAGAGAGCCAGAGAAGGCTGTACGCGGCGTAAATACACTCAAAAGTCCCGGAGAGTTGGGGAGAATAAACAACAGAATGAAGCCGGTAGTCTCTGGCCACTGATTGGCCAGACAATAGTCTCTGGCCAATCAGTGGCCGGCCGTCTGCCGACGTCACCTTTTAGCATCGGCTCAGCTCGCTTGGAACCTAGAGCGAGGCGATACCAAAAAAGCAGCCGCTACGTGGTACCAGGTACCATGAAATTGCGGTGGAAAAGCCAAAAATGCGAGTCGAGTCGAGCTGATACCATGCGGTGGAAAAGCGCCATTAGTGTGTAGTTGCCGGTGACCTGTGACCTCTGTCCATCTATTTTTAATACACTGCCCAGCGGGATAACCCACTTGAAAGACCACTCTGGTCTTAACGGACAAATTCACAGACCACACCTTAGAATTTTTTTAATATGCGTTGTGATCCTTCGCCTTTGTTTTCATTCCATCTCCAAGTTTAATTTTTCCAATTTTTTATTTTTATTATGATTATATTTTGGATTTTAAAAGATAATCAAATGGGGGAATGTTAGGGAATTTATTATTGTGTGAATATATGAAATATATTTACACTATATTGTATTATCATAAATTGTGAATCTTCATGGAATCGTTCAAACTGTTCTGACCTTAGTCTTGTCTAAGATAAAGTCAGGTTGTTTTATGAAGACTTCTCCTCGCCAACTAGATTTGTTATGTCTCACTACCCCAACCCTGAAAATCTATTATGTAGGCTGAAATCTTCGTGCGTAATTAGATTTTACTATAACTTCTCTGTATGACTGCCTATCGGTGGTCATTTCATTACGATCCCCTTGTTGCATTGTTGTCTTGACCCTGTTTGCAAACAATAAGGATCTGTTCTATTTTGTATTTAAACATTGTGTCATCTGGTATTAATTGCCTCATTCTCATCTTTTAAAGGTTGATATTTCAATTCCACAACAGAGCACTAGGCTAAAAACTACAGTATGCCTACTCCTACCCTGGGGGAAGAGGTTGAGATGGTGGAAGGCAACAGATACCTGGGCATTTACTTCAACAACAGACATCAAATGTAACATGGAGGTTGTGCATGGAGGGACAGAGCAGATTGTACTTCATGAGTACATCCTTGTTAACCTCTTTGAGCCCAATTAGTTGTTTGTGGAGAGAATGATGACGCACAAGCTGCTGACGATGATGGACAGCACTACTAATTATTCTATTCAACCACTACAGAAAGTCATTCCTGCCAACTGCAATACAATCCACAATAAACTGCTGCTGCAATGCTACAATTTCCCTATGGCAATAAATAAAGGACATTATCCACCTATAAATCCATCCATCCATCCATGCAGGTATATTTGGCCAATCTGGATTTTAGATTATGCATAGCGTTCTGTATTATAATCTCCGAAGGTGATACCTTTTGGTTTACTATTTCCACAAGAAAACAAATGAGCAAACAAAAAGCTTAATATTGGGCCTTCAAATTGATCAGAAAATCGAAACCTTGCCGTAAAGAACACCAACTGATGAATACACTGCTGGAAAGGACTCAATGTTGAGAGTAACCTTTTGTAGTGTGAAGATTCTACGATGCTACGTTTAAACACACCTACAATTCATCACCATGCTTCTGATTTGATTTAATTTATTTGTACAATAAAAACAACAAAAAACATGGGCCACATAAAATATAAAGGAAAATGTCAAACATTGTGCAGGTGAGATTAAAAAAAAAGTTGTGAAGGATATCGCATCTCAAAGGTCATTTAATGTAAAATAATGAATAAAATAAAAAGTAATTTAATCCATAACAGCAGGCGGCGCTAATCTGTATTGTGGCCCAAAAAAACCCGGAAGCCGGTGATGGGACAGCTCTCTTCTAGACTTCTTTTATTTATTTTATTATACTATCTATGGTCTAGAACAGGTGTGGGCAAACGTTTTGACTTGTGGGCCAGACTGACTTTTAAAATTTGAAAGGGGGGCCAGGCGAGGATCAGATGTATGTAGTGTTTATTTGAACTAATTTATATGACATGTACAAACCATTACATAAAAGGATTAGCAAAGCATGAATATTTACAAATCATTTTACAAATGCATGTATTCATAACCAATGTTGGCCAAGTTACTTCAAAAGCGTAATGCGGTATTTATTACTTGTTACTGTCATTTCAAAGTAGTTAGTTACATTACAATATTACTGTCTTTGAATTGTAAGGCATTACACTACTTTTACATTACTTTTGCATTACTTTCACCAAAATAACAGGAAATATGGATATGGTGTTCTTAATAGGTCTTCTTGTTTTCAATGCAGCTCATTACACAGCAGGAGGTGAGTATGGCATAATGACTGAGCTAGGCTTAAGGCTAACAAAAGTAGGCTATATAATACACTCAACAAAAATATAAACGCAACACTTTTGTTTTTGCTGCCATTTTTCATGAGATGGACTTAAAGATCTAAAATTCATTCCAGATACACAATATTACCATTTCTCTCAAACATTGTTCACAAATCTGTCTAAATGTGTGATAGTGAGCACTTCTGCTTTGCTGAGATAATCCATCCCACCTCACAGGTGTGCCACATCAAGATGCTGATCTGACATCATGATAAGTGCACAGGTGTGCCTTAGACTGTCCACAATAAAAGGCCACTCTGAAATGTGCAGTTTTTTGCTTTATTGGGGGTCTGGGGACTCAGAACCAGTCAGTATCTGGTGTGACCACCATTTGCCTCATGCAGTGCAACACATCTTCTTCGCATAGAGTTTATCAGATTGTCAATTGTGGCCTGTGGAATGTTGGTCCACTCCTCTTCAATGGCTGTGCGAAGTTGCTGGATATTAGTGGGAAGTGGTGCACGCTGTCGTATACGCCGGTCAAGCACATTCCAAACATGCTCAATGGGTGACATGTCCGGTGAGTATGCTGGCCATGCAAGAACTGGGACATTTTCAGCTTCCAAGAATTGTGTACAGATCCTTGCAACATGGGGCAGTGCATTATCTTGCTGAAACGTGAGGTGATGTTCATGGATGTATGGCACAACAATGGGCCTCAAGATCTCATCACGGTATCTCTGTGCATTCAAAATGCCATCAATAAAATGCACCTGTGTTCTTCGTCCATAACAGATGCCTGCCCATACCATAACCCCACCACCACCATGGGCCACTCGATCCACAACATTGACATCAGCAAAGCGCTCACCCACACGACGCCACACACGCTGTCTGCCATCTGCCCTGAACAATGTAAACCGAGACGCCATCGAATGTGAGCATTTGCCCACTCAAGTCTGTTACGGCGACGAGCTGGAGTCAGGTCAAGACCCCGATGAGGACGACGAGCATGCAGTTGAGCTTCCCTGAGACGGTTTCTGACAGTTTGTGCAGAAATTGTTTGGTTATGCAAACCAATTGTTTCAGCAGCTGTCTCAGTGGCTGGTCTCAGACGATCTTGGAGGTGAACCTGCTGGATGTCCTGGGCTGGTGTGGTTACACGTGGTCTGCGGTTGTGAGGCCGGTTGGATGTACTGCCATATTCTCTAAAACGCCTTTGGAGGCGGCTTATGGTGGAGAAATGAACATTCAATGCACGAGCAACAGATCTGGTTGACATTCCTGCTGTCAGCATGCCAATTGCACGCTCCCTCAATGCTTGTGGCATCTGTGGCATTTTGCTGTGAGACAAAACTGCACATTTCAGGGTGGCCTTTTATTGTGGACAGTCTAAGGCACACCTGTGCACTAATCATGATGTCAGATCAGCATCTTGATGTGGCACACCTGTGAGGTGGGATGGATTATCTCAGCAAAGCAGAAGTGCTCACTATCACACATTTAGACAGATTCGTGAACAATGTTCGAGAGAAATGGTAATATTGTGTATCTGGAATGAATTTTAGATCTTGAAGTCCATCTCATGAAAAATGGGAGCAAAAACAAAAGTGTTGCGTTTATATTTTTGTTGAGTGTATAATGGTCACAGTTACGGCTCATGGTGCAATACATTTTATAATATAAATACTGTATCTTTAGGTATTTACTTAGCCTATATTAATATCAATAGAGCTAGAGCCTACTACTGTAGATTGAAAAAGTAAATTGAGCCTCAAAGACTTGTTTCTTGCGTTCTGGCGACTTAAAAGCACAAACAAGTTGTTCACATCATCATCAACTTTTGCCTTTTTTAGTTGTTCCAAAGAATCTGCCTTATCATCTTGCCATCTAATCTAAATGATAACTGCCCATTATGTTTGTTTATCGTCTCTCTTGCATGACATTTTATAATAACAATAGTAGCCTAAATATATATCTCCTTTGCTGTGCGCTGGGGAGAAACAGACACGCTGGCAACTTTTCTGGTATTAAATTGGTGATTGCGGGATGATTTGGATGCAGCAGCCTATTTGAACGACATGCTGTCGGGCGGACTCCGCCCTGCGGAGCTGCTTGACTCTCGGCCGGGTGCGAGGCAAAAATAAATAAATAAAAGGACTTGGCGCATCATCAGGCTACATAATAGGCTGGCCTGATGTGAAACTTCTCTAAAATATAGGCTACTTACTCAGGCTCGCCAACATAAAACAGACGCGCACATAGCCGCGGGAACATATTCTCAACAGGGGGTGCTGAAAAAAAAGCTCAGCCTGCACTTGTCTCGCAACTCGCTATATTGATAAATACAAACTTCACCAATGTAAAAGTGTTACAAGCAGCGGTGATGTTTTTAATATAAGACTGGGGGTTTCCCCTACAAATAGGTCGTAAAAAGTCGGGTCGTCTTATACGTGGGGTCTAATATTCGGCGTCCAGTATAGTCCAGGCATTATATAACCTGACCTCTCAAAAATTGCAACAGAAACAATTTCAACTGTTTTTGACTCATGAATATGTAATTAATAACATACTAAAAGTCTTAAGGAATCCAAGTGGTGGAAAGTTATTTTCTAAGGGTTTTCTTAACCATACCCTTATGTCAATTTTAGGCTTCTTAAAGTACTTGTGGTGATCACAGCTGGCTGCTGTGCGCTCCTCCTCCTTTTGCCACTCCAACTTCCTCTGTTCTGTGGCACACCTGGTCTGCATCAGCAATCTACGCAACTACTTCACCTCTGGCTTCCCTGCTGTCGTTGCCAGTTCGTACCATGCACTACAGTGTTACCCGGACCACAACCTCCAGCTTACCTACCTGCTTCTCCGCCCCGGCTTCCCCACTCACCACCTGCTTCCCCACCTCGTTGAAATAAACCTTTTTTATTATATCCAACAACTGCCTCTGTCTGCTCTTGGGTCCAGTACTTAATCATAACAGTACTGTTTTATGGTATGGGTATATGTGCAAAATTGTTAACCTTTTCAGAAAAGCATGAAACTTGGTACACTTATACAGTTTGGGGCCCTGAACATTTTCAGATATTAAGCCATTGCAAAATCAAATCATGGTTGCCATGGCAACCATTTTAATTTCCGCCATAGCCTAATTATGCATTTTTCATCATAATTCCTGAACAAAACATAATACCACATAACTAGTGATGTCTGCCCCTATGTTTTCATGGTCAGGGATTACTATGATACCAGATACAACATAAGAAAAAGTTAAGGTCAATAGTTAAGGTTGAATCCAATGTTTTTCCAAAAATAAAAGCCCAGTATCTGAAAACATCGCTGTGACTTTAAAATTGGGGCCTATGTTGCATAAACATTGAGTATCGAGTTTCAATTTTGTTCTCTAACAAAGACATAGGCTTAAATGAATGTAAAATACTATAACAATATAAAAAAACACAAATATTTGTGAATGCTAAACTGGCACAAATTAACATAAATTGTTGCACTGATAAACATACATTTTAATATGAAAGTATTTTGGTGCACAGAAGTACTACTAATTCAAAGTGCAGCCAGAGCAGTACTAATGCAATGTGAATGGGGTAAATCAATGAATACCATGAATATGCATTGCCCTCTGACCCCCTCTGGAGTGTGGTCTACTGCGCATGTCAGCCGCAGAAAGAGACGAGAGCGACACGAGCCACAATCATGTCTTGTTGTGCTGTTGGATGCACACACCTGTTGTTTTTTGTTTGAATTGTGATAAAGCTAGAAATGCCCAAATGCACTGCTGTATAATTACATAAATTAGTTGTGAAATGTTTACAATAAGGACAGTGACCGGAGACGAGGCTACACCAAACGCGTTGGGTGCGGTGGCCAAAGCGCCCAACGCACCTGATCTGGCGCTTGGTAATTTTTTTTCAAAAAATGGCTCAACGTGCCCAACGCACCTAAGCAGCTAGATTTATTTTAACGAAACAAAGAATGTGTTATGATCTCTGAGCATTTAAGTACAGCAGAGTGAATAAACTAGTTTGTTTTATCAGTTTGTTGGATGCACACACCTTTTGTTTTTTGTTTGAATGGTGATAAAGCTAGAAATGCCCAAATGCACCGCTGTATAATTACATAAATGAGTTGTGAAATGTTTACAATAAGGACAGTGACTGGAGACGAGGCTACAGCAATGGAGGCTTATTTACAATGACCCAGACGTTATACGTCTCCGTCCTCTTCCCTTGTGTTTGACTAGGCAGTATACAGGTCCTTCTTATATAATTAGCACATTGTGATAAAGTTGATTATTTTCCATAATGTAATGATAATAATTGAACTTTCATATATTTTAGATTCATTGCACACCAACTGAAATATTTCAGGTCTTTTGTTGTTTTAATACTGATGATTTTGGCATACAGCTCATGAAAACCCCAAATTCCTATCTCAAAAAATTAGCATATCATGAAAAGGTACTCTAAACGAGCTCTTAATCTAATCATCTGAATCAACTAATTAACTCTAAACACCTGCAAAAGATTCCTGAGGCTTTTAAAAACTCCCAGCCTGGTTCATTACTCAAAACCGCAATCATGGGTAAGACTGCCGACCTGACTGCTGTCCAGAAGGCCATCATTGACACCCTCAAGCGAGAGGGTAAGACACAGAAAGAAATTTCTGAGCGAATAGGCTGTTCCCAGAGTGCTGTATCAAGGCACCTCAGTGGGAAGTCTGTGGGAAGGAAAAAGTGTGGCAGAAAACGCTGCACAACCAGAAGAGGTGACCGGACCCTGAGGAGGATTGTGGAGAAGGGCCGATTCCAGACCTTGGGGGACCTGCGGAAGCAGTGGACTGAGTCTGGAGTAGAAACATCCAGAGCCACCGTGCACAGGCGTGTGCAGGAAATGGGCTACAGGTGCCGCATTCCCCAGGTCAAGCCACTTTTGAACCAGAAACAGCGGCAGAAGCGCCTGACCTGGGCTACAGAGAAGCAGCACTGGACTGTTGCTCAGTGGTCCAAAGTACTTTTCATTCGGAAATCAAGGTGCCAGAGTCTGGAGGAAGACTGGGGAGAAGGAAATGCCAAAATGCCTGAAGTCCAGTGTCAAGTACCCACAGTCAGTGATGGTCTGGGGTGCCATGTCAGCTGCTGGTGTTGGTCCACTGTGTTTTATCAAAGGCAGGGTCAATGCAGCTAGCTATCAGGAGATTTTGGAGCACTTCATGCTTCCATCTGCTGAAAAGCTTTATGGAGATGAAGATTTCATTTTTCAACAAGACCTGGCACCTGCTCACAGTGCCAAAACCACTGGTAAATGGTTTACTGACCATGGTATTACTGTGCTCAATTGGCCTGCCAACTCTCCTGACCTGAACCCCATTGATAATCTGTGGGATATTGTGAAGAGGAAGTTGAGAGACACCAGACCCAACACTGTGGATGAGCTTAAGGCCGCTATCGAAGCATCCTGGGCCTCCATAACACCTCAGCAGTGCCACAGGCTGATTGCCTCCATGCCACGCCGCATTGAAGCAGTCATTTCTGCGAAAGGATTCCCGACCAAGTATTGAGTGCATAACTGAACATAATTATTTGAAGGTTGACTTTTTTGTATTAAAAACACTTTTCTTTTATTGGTCGGATGAAATATGCTAATTTTTTTAGATAGGGATTTTTGGTTTTTCTTAATTTTTTTGCCAAAATCATCAATATTTAAACAATAAAAAGCTTGAACTACTTCAGTTGTGTGTAATGAATCTAAAATATATGAAAGTCTAATGTTTATCAGTACATTACAGAAAATATTGAACTTTATCACAATATGCTAATTATATGAGAAGGACCTGTATGTCCATGGTTTGCACGTGTACAGCCGGTAAGTAGGCTAAATCATACCATTTAGGAAAAATCAATAGGCTAAACGAAAACCGAGCGGGGTCGACATGTGCTAGCCTGACTGTAGGCTACTAAAGCAGATAACACAACACATTGTGTTTGGTTACAATATTTATTAATTTAACTATTTAACTACTCCACCATAAGTTTCACTTTCCTTTTCATCTCCGTCTCAAACAGCTGGTTGGCTCGTGAGCCCAACGGCCCTGACAGCAGGAGTCAGTCTAATGACAGATGATCACTATAGGCTAGTTATGATCACTTTTAAATCAAATAGCAAAATTATTAAGTAAAGGTCTCTCTTCCCCTCTCTCTGTCTATCTGTCTGCCGGTCTTTCTCACTGGACACTGTCACTCTCCAACAGCATCTGCAAAAAAAAGTCCGGCAACTGAAGTCGTCGAGGCCATTTCTTCTCATCATTTATCCACTCAACTGCCCGCAATGCGTATGGGTCATTAAGACGTATCCCGTTCAATAGTGTTAATGTTTCCGCATAACCAATGTTATCACTCGCTGATAAACTGTTGTAGTAAGCTGACAACATCGCTTGTTAACACCATGGACCTATAAAGAAACAACGCAACTGCAATATAACCAAACGGGTAACCATGGCAACCAGTCAAACAACTGTTCTTTCTGCATGGATGCTATGTGCGCATCCGCCGTGTTGATAAACAAATAAGCCCCCTATATGCCAGATTTGACCACGTGGATCAACTCCTGTTTTTTTTTCTCTATTTGTCATTGCAGATGTCAAAGCGGTAGGGAGATTGATCGCATTTAGCCCCTCCATAGCAGCACACATGCTAGCTTAGCTGAAACTTTGATTAATATGGTGTCCGCACCACACACTCACTCAGCATGTTTACATGGAGAATCATAATCGGGTAAATAAACACATTAGACTCAAACAGGACTTGTAAAATGTATGTTAACACCTTTACCCGATCTACTCCGAACAAAAATCGGCAAATTAATGGACAAGCGTAGTCGGATAACAGCACTTGGATAACTCGTTCATAGTCGGCATTCTAACTGCATGTATACAGCCATCGTATTGCATTTCGGAGTTTTCGTTCTGCGCCTGCTCAAGAATTCCTGCCGGGGATTTCACAAGGAAGTGGAAGGATATAGCCAAACGTACTAAATAGTAGTGTTTGTTGCTACACGATCTGAGGAGCCTGCACGATATGAGGACCGCATGCGCAGAACGGCCGCCATCTTTGATAGCCCGCTACGGCTACACCAGTTGTTCATATATGTAGGTCCATACAGTAATACTTTTATTTACTGCAGTGCTTTCTAAGACAGTCGCCTAGGCAACGCATGTCAGCGTCCTCACCTTGCTTCCTGGTGCATAAACTTGGGTCAAGTGTTTTTCCTCCGGTTAAAGCTATGGCAGTGTCTTGCATGTTTCATCATCTTCTGATGGGATAAGTTTGTGTGCATGGACTCGCAGCAAATATTTCAGTAGAGCCTAGATCCCCTTGCGACCTTTGGCATAGATAGTTATGCCACTCTGTAGTCTAGCACTACCAGACCAAACTACACCTAACCTTAAATTGTTAAAAGTATTAAAGGTGAATAAAAAATGTATTTGTCCTATGTCTGAGTATTGGGCCAACAATAGACATGTTAGCATGGCTAGCTCTGATTATTACACTCAAAAAAGTGAACTCAGTGAGCTGTTGAATTTAATTAATGTTTTTATGTCAAATTTAATTAACATGTCTGTGTTGGCTTTTAAAACGTAGCCCACTTCAGTTGGTTTCACTTAAATGTAAAGGTGCGAACACACCAAACGCGTTGGGTGCGGTGGCGGCGTTTAAAAATCCTATTTTTGCATAGGGAACCATTGGTTAGGCGCGATGATGCGTTAGCCGCGATAAAGCGGTGCGTTGGGCACGGTAGCCGCGTTACCAAAGCGTCATCGCACCAATGCGCGGAGTTCACAAAATTCAACTTGTTCTGCTCCAACGCATGACGTTTAGCCGCGTCAGCCTTGGAGAATGACCCGACGTCATGGACATCGCCACGGTGGGAGGACAGTGTAGGCTACTGTACAGAGAGGCTGAGAAACACCGAGGAGGAAATGTAAAATTGCGGGCGGCTGGTGTTGCATGAAGCCGTTCGGGAACGTGGAGAAAGTGAGCCAGGAGAATGGGCTTCCTGGTTAATTCAGTGAATATGTGTAGCTGTGCTTTAGCCGATAAACCAAGTTAGCACCGGTCGGTCGGACTAGCTGCTTAGGTGCGTTGGGCGCTTTGAGCCATTTTTTGACACAAAATGACCAAGCGCAAGTGTTCGGGTTGGGTGCGGTGGCCAAAGCGCCCAACGCACCTGATCTGGTGCTTGGTCATTTTGTTTCAAAAAATGGCTCAACGTGCCCAGTGCCCAACGCACCTAAGCAGCTAGATTTACTTAACGAAACAAAGAATGTGTTATGATCTCTGAGCATTTAAGTACAGCAGAGTGAATAAACTAGTTTGTTTTATCAGTTTGTAAAAAAGTAGTTTTAAAGGACAGACCTGTATCAAACCCTGTTTGTTTCATATTGAATAAGCTGTCATGTTTTAATATAATCACAACTATAAAACTAAATGTGTGCATTTTCAAGATATTTTCTAGTTGTATTACTATCTACGTTCTAACAACACTTCTGGTGAATTCTGTTACAGGACTCTTCCTTTTATTTCTGAACTTGTAGGCTGGACAGTCTACATGTATTTGTGGCACCTAGGTGGTGAGTACAATAACCATTTTACCAATTAATTTGCATTCAAATTAATAAGCAGTGAGTAGATTATAATACAGCGTGAATCTGAATCACATTTTTCTTTTAAATTTAATTCCCTAATATAAATTGTTTTATTTTAAAGATTAACTTAAACGTCCATTTCACTTATTCATTCTGACGGAGCGTTCATAACAAAACCTTGTGATATAGCAAACTATTTAATTTTTTTTTTATATTGGTAAGGTTGGTAAAATTAGGAATTTCATGTAATCAGGTGATGGGGTTGCATCAAATGTGGCTTTGTAGCTTTGAAAACAAATCTGCTCCCCCTTTACGTAAACATACTCCACCTTGAAGTAACCACAAATATATAGAATGTGTACTGTATGGAATAGTCATTTTATTTAATTTTTTTTCTCTCTCCAGGTACGTGAATGTGGAAGTGTAAAGAGTGTCCTGCAGAAGAAAGTACAAGATATCAGCTATTGAAGCACTACAGGTTAAAACATGGCCATTTTGGCCGCAGACACCCTTATCCATGCACATATTTGAATTGCCCATGCAAATTTAAAACTTTGAATGCACTGCGAAGCCACCTATGTAGATCACATGTTGATCAGACGTCTCAAAAATCGGTAGATTGCACAACATTTAGCTGCCATCATTGTTCACATAGCCACATTGCCTCATTGAAAGAATTTTTAAGTCATGTTAATGGCCATCTAAAAAGACATGAAACCATATGTTGTATGTTCGATAACTGTTCCTTAACAACAAATATGTATGGAACATATCAAACGCACAAGAACAGAAAGCACAATAAATACTCGCTAAAATTGAGGAGATATTAACTGATTCAGACAAAGTGATTTTGCTAAAAATGTGTTGTGAATAACTTTTTGTCTGAATCAGTCCATAGTCCAGTCTTACAACCGACCTATCACCACATGATATTTCATAACATTTACATCTTCGGACAAAGTTAGTTTGTATATTATAATGGAAATATGAATAGAAATGCGTTGCATTTTCTACGGTAGCCTACTACAAAACACTTTGTAAGTCATGCCAATTGGGGCAGAAAAAAAACATTTTAATACATGTAGGAGTATTTTCAAATAAGTTTTTGAAACAGCAGTTATTTTAACATAACATTTAACAAATGACATGGTTTAATTTGACTTTGTATGACAGATTAAGTGTCACTTGCTTTACACCAAACCTATGATTCAGATCTTCCTCTTGATGAAGATATACTGTGCATTTATAGAAATTGTATCACCTATGACTGTTTAATTATTTTCTTCTGCTTTTTTTCAGAATGAGATATGGCTTCAGTTCTTCGCATCATCTTAGGAGTCAATGACTCCTCAAAGGTATCCACATCAAAACATGGACCTTAACAGCGAGATTTTTAAAAGGAAAAGCCAGCTAACTTTCTACTAAAATGACTCTAAAGAAGAGGTAATTACTTTATAATCAAAAAAGAAGAAAGAAAATACCATCTTTGTATATATAATTTAAATCAAAACAACCAGATGCTATCAGAAGCTAGCTGTCAACTGGGCATCAACTGCATCAACTGCTGTAGGCTAACACCTGTCAGTGTTTAGAGCATCTCTAAGGAGAGACTGGACTGAGTGGGATTGAAGAGGAGGTGTTTTGTAAAGATAAGGAAAGGAGGAAAAAGAACATACCAAAAAGCAAGCAAAAATAACTGTGTTCAAAGGCTAAAAAAGACAGAAGAGCTAGCCCCCTGGCAAATAAACAAAGTGGTCGCCATGGAAACAGCCAAGCGGATCCCAGCTCCCAGAGCAGAGAGCAGACCCTCTCTGTAAAGGCTGAATTATACTTGTGCGGTACCGCGTGCACAGAGGCTCAGCAGAACCGCAGAGAGCCTGTGCGGTGGCCTCAGACCCCCGCCGCGTACCAACTGAAAATTGTGACTATGCGCCAGATGCCGCAGACGCCGCAGAGGTTTGATTGGGCATCAAAGCAACAAGGAGAGATTTTAACAGCACACAAGCTCTTCCTCATTGTCATCAAACTCAAAATCTCCCAGTTTTCATTTGTTTAGCAACGGATTTCGCCGATTTACATCAAAAGTGCAGTGTGCAATCTGCGACACGGGCGAAACTACTACCAACAGTTCATGAGAACGTTCGGTGTCCGTGCTACCCAGCAGAGAACGCAGAGGCGCAAAGCCGCACAAGTATAAATCGGGCATAAGAGTGCAGCAGCCAGGGAGAAGTTTAAGGACAAGACACTTCGGAAGAACAAAGAAATCCTGTTCACCGACTTTGCACTATCCACAAGGGGCAAGATGGCAGCTGGACAATTTGGTGTGCTTGTGGTGTTTTTATCATACATTTTTATTCAATCCTTTTTAGACACTGGACCTAAAATTGGGGTGGAAGGGCATTTGCAAAGCTTTTGTGCCCACACAAACAAACTTTCACTTATAAAACAGTTTGGTTATGGCAAGAAAATCCTCATGGACACGTTCCTCTACCCATGCTGGTATTCAACCAGCCACACCAACAAATCTGGCTACAAGCGGCATGTTAACGGCGGACAATTCATCATTTGCATCTGCATGTTACTATCTGGGGATATACATCAATGCCCGGGTCCGATGCCGGAGTTTGGATGGAGAGATACGATCGCAAAAGTCCCACGACAGGTGCGATGGTTTGCACTAGTCATCCAAACAATGGGAACCAACTTCTGTCCATTTTCGCTGAAGGAAGTGAGAGCGCATGTGGAGACGCCAGGAGACGCAGCGGTGATCCGACGCTGGGAGATGCGATCCTCGAGCAGCGTGATACTGAGTAGGCCAGGTTGGATTGTCGGGGCCCCCCTGGGCAGCAGTCACTCGTGGTGGAAATGGAAAGTGCCGGCATTAACGTGCATTCTTCTATTAAAACCCGGTCACTAAAAAGGTATACTTAAGAAGCACTAAATGACGGTTTAAAGCAAATGGACTGGTCTAATGTACTGCAATGCATGGATGTGGATAGAGCATGGTGCTCATTTAAACGTATGTTTTTAGAAGCTGTTGATAAAGTAGCCCCATGTAAAGAATTTAGAATAAAACAGAGGACAGAACCCTGGGTAAACGATGACATCCTTGAGGCAATTAGAGCAAGAAATAGCAAGTATAGTCAATTCAGGTTAAACAAGGATGAGCAGAGTTGGACTGATTATAAAAAGGCGAGAAATGAAGTTAACAGATTAGTGGTTCATACTAAAAAGGCATTTTTTAAGGAGAAAATAGCTGAATATAGAAATGACTCAGGAAAACTATGGAAATCCCTCAAGCAGCTTGGCTCCAGTAAAAAGATGAAAAGCAAAAACACTAACATCACTCTAAATCTTGGTAATAATATTACATCGGAAAAGGAGAAAGTAGCAGATGGCTTTAATGAACATTTTTCATCTGTTGCCAGCAGGGTGGGAAATCAACTTTTTTGCCCACCTGCCACAGTGGTAGGTGGATGCCAAATTTTACCAGTCACTTTTATTTTTTACCTGCCACCTTTTTCCAGAAATCAAATTTATAAAAGAAAATGCACTAGCATATTTTGAATTGCTCTAATAGGCCTACATTCTTTTTCATTATTAAAATTGGAGATTGGCAAATGGAAATGTACTATATAAGTAAACGTACCTTGCCTTAATGGTGAACAAAACAGACTGACAGGGCCTCTTGTGTGACCGACTATCTAAAACAAAAGACTGTCTCTAATCAAAATAGAAGTAAACTAGATAAAACATTTGATCAGACAGTTAAACTTTCTAGATGTTTAATGAACAAAACAAAAAAAACATTAAAAAACATCTGTAGTGTGAAATAGTTTCCATCTTTTGACATGTTACATTTCTTTAAATTTACATTTATTTATTTTAAGTGCAAACAGATCGTGTTCAGATATCAATTAATTCATAACTCATCTCTCAGTAAAATAATAAAGTGTCACTTTAGTCTTGTTCAGAGTCATCCTCCTCCTCAGACATTTCACTCTCATCTTCAAGTTGGGTCTTCCTCTTCTTGGCTCCTCTTTCCATGAAGTCTGGCCTCCTGACGCTGGCCTGATGCCACAGCTGGATGGCTGAGTCTGGATCAAAGTCTTCAATGTTAGGGCTGGTTAGCTGCACTGTGAGCAGGTCAGATAGTGTGTCCGACCTTAGACCTGACCTCCAGTCACTCTTCACTTTTTTCATCAAATTGAAACCCCGCTCACAGTCTGCTGTGGATGATGGAATACAGAGTACTATGTCAACAAGCTGAAGGAAATCAGGGCGCTGGCCTCCCAGTCTCTGGTTTATCTCTGGCCAGGTCAGCTGCTCCATGTTCTCATGCTGCTGGTACAAACTGCTCTTGAGGAACGTCCACTGGTCTGGAATCGGATCCAAATCGGCCCCAGAGGAAGCCAATTGTGGACCAAAGCGCTTCATAAGACAATCCACATCTGCATCTCCAAAATCTGCAGACACACACAAGGAAAACTTAAGGTAGCACAAACAGTAAAAGGTTTCAACTTAACGATTTAGAATACGTATACGTACAGCTTGTGATATCCACCAGTTTGGAAGCATGTAGTACTCCAGAGCTGAAGTCACAAAATCGTGTCGCCATACTGCTGCAAAATGTGTCTATCAGCTTGTCTTTTTTGGAGTTCACACCAGCCAGGGAGAGGTCCTCTCTGGGTACTGCCAAGGTAACACCCTCAAAGGTGGCTGGATCTTCTAGGAATGACCTAAGCCTGGGTCCGGGTCTTACAACACAACAAAGCACAATGTTTTATTCATTATATTTAAAAATATTCTGCCTCACACACATGCACGCACACCTACCTGTTCTTGTGTTTAGTTAAGACAGCCTGTGTGGCTATCAGGCTGCTCTGAACCTCTGCCACTGTTATAGATGGCCGTTGCATGGATGCAGACAGGTTGCTGAGGTGGGTCAGGCTGTCGTGCAAAAAGCAGCTGAACATCACTACACCTGGATCCTTTGCCGTTTGGTAGAAGTTACGTGCCTTGTTTCTCTGCACAGGATTCACCCCCTCCGAATCTGGTGACTGGATTTTCAACACACAATTGCACATTTGAATCAATTTGTTCAACTTTTCAATTATTGATTATAGGCCTAAGTATTATTATGTTGAGTCAGTTCAGTTTAGTCAAGTAATTTAAACTAAAATGATCATTAGCCTTGCCTTAGCCTATACTACTGTACCTGCTCAAAATGCTGGATTAGGCCCCTATAGCCTCTGAGGAAGTGGTCTAGTGCCCTGAAGAGATGAGCAAGCCACCTGGTACCTCCTACTCAACACCTTGTTTTTCAGGTTTGCTCTGTTGAGTGGACTCTTGTGATAGAACACATAGAGGGAAGACAAGAGGTCATCCAACTTTTTGCACTGGGGGCTACTCTTCACTGCATCCTTAAATGCCAGCTCCAGCCTATGGGCTATGCAATGGACACCCAGGATGTAGGACTTGTCGCCACGTAGTCTGCTGACCACTCCACTTCTGGACCCTGTCATCACTGCTGCTCCATCTGTTGCACAGGCAACAAGTTTTTTCTGCCAACTCTCATCCTCACACACCTCTCTCATCATCCTTATGATGGCTGCTGTGATGTTCTCTGCATTTGGCTTTTCAACAGCCTGGATTCCGACAAAGTGCACCTCGACGTTCCCTGCTTGGCTCACTCTGGTGTACAGAAGCTCTTCCTCCATAACTGCACTGTCAGTTGATCCATCTGACATAATTGCCAGACACTTTGAATTCTCAATCTTATTTTTAAGCTCCCTCCTTGCCACCTCAGCAATGTAGTGCATGGAAACTCTGGCCTGCTTCTTGTTCTGGTAAGTTTTCCCTATCACCAGTCCTTTCTGCTCATCCACTCTGAAAGGAGTTCACAGGACAATTGTGACTTTAATAACACTGACCTCCATTACAAATATGTAATTTGTTTTATCCATTTAACAATGTGCGTTATGCTGAATTATTTGCTCGCTGCTGCTAAAACTAGCTATCTATCTAGCCATCACAAAACACAACTTCAAGTTAGTAATTCACTTACTTGCACATCCAAACATAGTCCCGAAAAGGTCTTCCCTTCTTGCCGATCGCATGTACGTTTCTGAACAGAATTCTCATCCGGTCCAATTGCGCCGATTGCATGGAGCAGATAGCCTTTATTGCCACACTCTGCTCCTGGGGTTTGTGGGATTTCCAACATATTTATGTTATATTAAAGAGAAGTTAGTGAGGTTTGAGTTAATTAATAACTACACCACAACACATACAGGTCAGACTGACTTAGGCCACCACTACACAACAACAAGTGTTGCAGACACAGCAGGAAGATAGGAACACGATTGCAAGATTTGGCTACGAATAGACTATCATCTGATTCTATTAAAAGCACACTATTGCTAATAAGGCTTGATATAAGATCTGTCCCACACACACACAAACATACACACACACACACACACTCATGCACACTCTTACACACACACACATGCACACACATGCACACTCTCAGTCACCCACAGACACACATGCACACACAAACAAACATACACCCATGCACACACATACACACACACACTCATGCACACTCTTACACACACACATGCACACTCTCAGTCACCCACAGACACACATGCACACACACAGACACACACACACACACACAGACGTAGTATAAAGGTGAGGACTTTCACTAGAAACTGCGCTTTTACGCCCGGGGAGAAGATGTCATGGCTGGGGCTAGAGTTCCCCCCCTTTCCCAATTGTCGAGAATAGGCTAGGTAGGAAAGATAAGAACTGAACGAGAAGGTTATGATTGCAACGTATAGTTAACACCTGTGTTGATATAGTAGAAGCTGTCTACTAAGCTGAAACCTGTGATGTCAACCTCTTAATAAAGTGAATCCTGTTAAGATCTGATCCTGCCCTCCGCGTCTACCTTTGCCTGAGTCAAGATGTCTCCTTTTAGAAGTAACTATTATGTTAGTGGAAACAACAGGCAACTCGGCCACGGTAACACCTCATTGTTTTCACTACAGGTTCTGTCTTCGCCAACTGTATGGCAGTGCATTTGATGTGAGACTTGGATGACTCGTGGTCTCTTATTGCCTCTAAGTTAAGGTTAGTTGTTCCTCTGACGAACAAATTGTTAGCATTTTCTGGCGAAATGTAGGTTCGACAGTAAGTACAATGCATAGACTGCTCGCCGGGAAGGTAGGCTAACCATTCCCTAGTTTTCCCATTGTCATCAATACGCCACTTATTCGAAAAATACCTTTTCTTTCTCGTTTTTTCTGCTGCTGATTCCGCGGCGGGCTTTTTTACACCGGCGATATGGCGCCACATACTTTGAAAAGTTTTAACTCGATGCCTGGATCCGTTGTTATCGTTAGCTTCATGGATGTATTAAGAAGGTTAGCTTCGATAATCGCGGCAAATGATTTCCCATGATGCTCTGGGAGAGTCTTGGACCAATCAAAGGTTTGGTTGGTTACGTCATACACCTGTACACCAATGGGCGGCTGCCACGTTTGTGTGACGAAAACTAATGCTCCGAGGCAAAGCCCGGGAGAGCTTCTATGTTTCTGTACACAGCGCTTGAAACCGTGAACACGTTTTAGTATATTTTGAAAAAATCCACCCGCCACTGTGGCGGGTAGACATGGCAAAGTCACCCGCCAATTTGAAAAAATACCTGCCTTTGGCGGGTGGCGGGTGCTAATTTCCCACCCTGGTTGCCAGCAAGCTTGTGGATAAGCTACCTGACCTGACTGGTCAATATGGTGAAAGCCATGTGCGAGATTATTACTCTCAGTTAGGGATTCAGACGGGTGGCTTCCTCTTTGAAAAGGTGTCTGAGGCACATGTTCTTGAGAAGCTCCAAAGGCTTGATTGCTCTAAAGCCACAGGATTAGACTCTATTCCATCACGGTTCCTAAGGGATGCTGCAGAGATCATTACCCCATGCATCATTCATATTGTAAACAGTTCTATAGAACAAGGGCATTTTCCCAATGATCTCAAGATTGCCAGAGTGATTCCGCTTTATAAGAAAGGGAGTAAACTGGACCCTGGCAACTATAGACCTGTCTCTATTTTGAGTAGTCTGTCAAAGATCATCGAAAAGGTAATTTTTGAACAAATTGACAAATACGTATCTTCACAAAATATACTTTATGAGTTCCAATCTGGCTTCCGTAAATCTCATTCTACAGATTCATGTTTACTGTTTCTAACTGATTTTATTAAAAAGGAGGTGGATAATGGTCACTTCTGTGGCATGGTCATGTTAGACCTACAGAAGGCCTTTGATACGGTTGACCATTGCGTTTTATTGTATAAATTGAAAGCCATGGGTTTTAGTGACTTAGCACTGAAATGGGTGGGCTCCTATCTGGAGAATAGAACGCAGGTGGTGGACATTGGGGGTACAATGTCTCAACCATTAAGCATGGTCTGTGGGGTTCCTCAAGGGAGTGTTTTGGGGCCACTTTTCTTTCTTTTATATAGAAATGACCTACAGTCTGTTTGTTCTTGTAATCTTTTTTTATATGCAGATGACTCTGCGCTGGTAGTTTCTCACAAAGATAAGCATTTTATTGAAAGAACACTTTCTGCAGAACTTGTAACTGTTAGCAGGTGGATGTCTGACAACAAGTTATCACTTCACATGGGGAAAACTGAGTCCATATTGTTTGGATCAAAAATTAAACTGAAAAAAGCCTCGGATTTTTAGGTTTTAGCTGGAGATTCGGAAATTACATCCAAGGAATCAGTCAGTTACCTTGGCTGTGTTTTAGATTGTAACTTATCTGGTGTAGGTCAGGCTCAAAAGGCAATCACCAAAATAAATCACAGAATCTGTTTTTTGGCCAGAATTTCAAAGTTTCTGGAACAAAGAACAACGTTAATTTTAGCAGGAGCTTTAATTCACACTATGCGTGTGGCTCATGGCTCATGGTACAGTGGCGTCACGGTGCATCTAAAACATAGGCTTCAGACCTCGCAGAATAAGTTGGTTAGGCTTATTTTTGACCTCCCCATGAGAACTCATCTGGAATCTTCCCACTTTGAGAGGTTGGGTTGGTTGAAAGTTGTTGATCGGGTATCTCAGATTAAACTGTGTATGGTACATAAGATTTTAAATGGGGATGTTCCCAAATATTTCAGAAACTATTTTAATCGTGTAAGTGAAGTTCACACACATGCCACTAGGGGTAGCACCACTGATTTTGTACCACCAAGGGTGAGGACCAACATGGGAAAGGATTCCTTTTTTTATACGGGTGCTGCACTGTGGAACAGGTTACCGGGAGCACTCAAGGTGGTCGGGAGTTTAGGCAATTTTAAAAAGGCCCTAAAAAAATGGCTTAGGCATAATTAGGCTTGCCTTAGTGGGGGTCATTGTTGTGTGTGTGATTTTTATGTATGTGTATATTTTGTGTATGTTTTTTGTACAGGGACCACAATGGAAATAAGCCTTCGGGCTTTTTTGTGTCTATCCCTGGCTATTTTATGTATTTTAATGTGTGACAGAGTGCTGTTCATGTTTTTATATCAAAATGGTCAAATAAAATCATTCATTCATTCATTCAATCATTCATTCAACCCTGCCTTTGGGAATACCAGACTCTGTCGAGGAACTTAAAGATGAGATAAAAAGACAATGTGAGGTGTCAGGAGACTTTAGACTACAATACCTGGACATCGATTTTGATGAATTCCTGAACCTGACATCCACCTCCGATATTCAAAACAAGTCTACAGTCAAAGTGATTTACCTCCCAATGCCTCTATTCACAAGTAGCTCTAGCCTCTCTTTAGGAGAAGGCAGCCTTGAGGAGGTCGCTTCCATTTCAACAGTGGACACTGACATTCTGTCATCTCCTGAGACATCGCCATCCCTAAGAGCCGAGCCATGGCCAGGCGTTTTTCCTATACCTGAGTTTGTCCATGATGTAGATATCCAACTCAAGCGTGCAGATAGTGAATTTAAAAGTAATGGCACACTCTTCAATCCGAGTCCAAGGATGAGGTCGGAGATTTTTGAAAGTTTGGCCTCAGAGATCATGAAATATAACGCTTATCCCTCCAATGCTGAATTTGATGCTGTAGCTGAGGCACTAGTGAAGAAACATCCTAGTTTAAGTGAGCGTGGTTCAGTTACTGGCTGCGATGGGTGGAAGATAAGTTTGAAATATAAAATGTCTAACTACCGTGCTATGCTGCGGAACATTGGATGTGCAGAGCTGAATGTTAATTCCCTCAAGCGTAAAGCCTGATTTATACTTGTGCGGTACCGCGTGCGCAGAGCCTCCGCACAGCCGCAGAGAGCCTGTGCGGTGGCCTCAGACCCCCGCAGAGCCCCGCTGCGTACCAACTGAAAATTGTGACTATGCGCCGGACGCCGCAGACGGCGCAGAGGTTTGATTGGACGACAGAGCAGTGGCGAGGACGTCAGAGTAGCGAGAATAACAACAATAACATACAACCGTTTTAAACCGTTACCTCATACAACCGTTTTAAACCAAACAAACCGTTAACAAACACTACATTACAATGGAGCAATTTGATGAGATGTTAGCGGAGCAGGTCCGTCAATACAAACATTTGTATGACCCACAATCGATGGATTACAAAAAAACAAACATGAGCTATAATTCCTGGAAGGAGATTGCGGAGGAGCTGAAATGTGAGGTCGGAGAATGTGTCCGAAAATGGAAACTTCTTCGGGACAAATTTGTCAAGATGAAAAGAAAGATATCAAAAAGTAGCGGCAGTGCGGCTGGGGAGAAAACGCCAGCATTTTACATTATGCTTTCCTGGCTTCTACCGTATATAAAACACAGGGAAACGGATGGCAACTACATCCCTACAGCGGAGGTGAGTTTTGCTACAATTAATTATTATTTGTCTTCATTGTATTCAGAACAGATGTGCTTAAATCTCGGCTAGCTTATAGTAGATGTAACCTAGCTTATAGCACAGTGGGGTCTTGACTGTTGATAGTGTGTGTGTGTGTGTGTGTGTGTGTGTGTGTGTGTGTGTGTGTGTGTGTGTGTGTGAAGGCAAACGAGACACTTTAAAAGGCAACTGCAATTTCCACAATGTGAATTTCATTTTGAAAGAGGTTTAATTCACAGTCGAAGTGCAATTTGATATAGGCCTACCTTAACTTTGTTAATACAATATTCTAAATGACACACACAAGGTTTAATACAGTTTACTGTCAAGTGGAAGAATGTCATCCTTAAAACAGTATGATGTGATGTCATTTCAGCTTGAAAGAGATGATCCATCCGGGTCGCCCATTACGCCTATCCCTCTGGAGTCTGAAGAGTTGGACCAGAGCTATGCTGTTCCCTCCCCATCACCTAGGCCTATGGTTTCCAGCCCACCACCACCAACCTCTCTAACAACAAGCTCCCCAACTCACGCCAGGTCCAGACAGACGAAGAGGAAGAACGAGGAGAGTGACATCCTTCATCGCCTCAGCGAGCTGGATAGGCGACGGAAGCAGAGGGCTCAGGAGCAAGACGAGGACAGCCGATTTGGACAGACAGTAGCAGATTTAATTAGGAAATTACCGAGGAGGGAGAAATCAGAGGCTAAATTTAGGATCCACCAAATTTTGTATGAAATGGAGCAGAGCATTATTGCTAATGACACTGCAACGGAGGGACTGTAGTGTCATTGGCAATAATGCTCTGCTCTGTTCTGAATCCTTTTAAAAAAAAATATGATTTTAGTTTAGTTTAGTTTAGTTTTAAGCCTTAGCTTATTGCGCCTACCCTTTTTACATTGTTTATTTATTAATTCATTTTTCGTTGGTCCCTCAGGATTTTATTTAATTATTATATGTATATATATATATATATATATATATATATATATATATATATATATATATATATATACATTTGTTTTAATAATTTGTTTGATAGTTATTGTAAATATTATTGCTATAATTAATTCCTGTATGTTAAACATATTAAAGTTAAGACAAAATAAATCCACCATACATATTCACATTGCCATTCATGCCTCACTTTTATATTTGTTGAGCATCTTATTTTTCAGTATTTTTTAAAATCTTTGTACCGTGTCATACGTTTTTATATAATTGATACATAATATTTTTGAAATGTTGAAATAAATAATAGATGAATTGAATACTGACAAATGCATCATTTTGATTTAGATGATAATTTAATATTTTAGGATGTTGGTAGAATTTGGACTGCGGTTCTTGTTCAGGCAGCCCGTGTCAGTGCAGTCTTCCTCTTCTGACATTCTCCTCCTGCCATGGCACAATCCCTGGTGGGGACTGAAAGAATGAGCAGAGATCATTCCGAACTTCCATGGCAGCCCTTGTAGCCCTGGCGGTGGACAAGCGACCCACATTTAGTAGATTTGAATCCCCTGCAACCACTCTTCTCCAATCTCCTGGCTGACCGTCACCAGTAGCAGTGGTGGAGTCGATAAAGCTAGGTGGTATGTACCTGGCACGTGGTCCGTTTGCTGTATCAGTGTAGGCCAGGTAATTATGCAGAGCAATGCAGGCCTTTGTCACATCTACTGCCTTGTGTGGCTGGAATTCGATGGCTCTGCCAAGTATTCTCCACCTTGCAGCCATGATACCAAAGGCATTCTCGATGACACGCCTGGCCCTGCAATGGCGGTAGTTGTATATCTGCTGGCTGTCATTGAGGTTGTTTCCTAATAGGGAAATAATAATGCATTAAAATTACAATTAATAATCAGAAACAGAATGCCTTTATTGTAATTGCATCGCTGTTGCTCCTGGCTCAGCTTCACAAAGTAGAGACATTTATAAGAGCCTCTGTAACATAAGCATATGTATACTTTAGCTTTGTAACGTATGGTATTTGTATTTTTAATATTTATAGTCAGTATAATATCCTTAGTTATTTATAATGTTATATAATTGTAGTTATGTGTATACATTTCTGACAGAACTGTGTAATATTTATAACTTTTTCATAACTATAATTACACAGTTCACAATTATACAATTATAGCCTATATAAACATAATATAATACTAATTATCCAGGCTAAATTCATCTGTTAATATATTAACTTGGCTACATGTTCGAAATAAAGAATCAATCAATTGCATAATTCCAGTATAGTAATATATTGCACAGCGTGCTATCGCAAAATGTCTAGTGATAGTTCAGTTATTTTACAGCACATGCATAAAAACATATAGGCCTACTATAGGCTCACCTTTAAAAGGGGCCATCAGATTGACCGTCAGAGGGAAAGCTGCATCTCCGATGACGACATGTGGGATGGTGATGTGCGACCCAGGGAGTGTTGATGGATGAGGTATATTCAGTTTACCGGCCAACAGGTGAGACCCAAACTCACTTGCCTGGAACACACCGCCGTCGCTCTCCCGGCCGTATGCTCCAACATCCACCAGGGTGAACCTGTACTGTGCATCACACATTGCCATAAGCACTATGGAAAAATGGCCCTTATAATTAAAATAATCGCTTCCAGATCTTGGTGGCGCTTTTATCGCAACATGCTTTCCGTCCACACTTCCTATACAATTTGGAAAGTTCCAAATCCGCCAGAAGTCTGCTGCGATGTCAGCCCACTTCGATGTCGTTGGAGGAGAGATGAAATCCGTCTTCAAGGCCAACCACAATGCCTTGCAGACTTCTGAAACGATTAGGGACACAGTGGTGGGACCCAGCCTGTAACTTGCGGCAACGCTCTGTTGGGACGCACCTGAGGCGAGGACCCGGAGTGTGATTGCCAACCTCTCAGCAACTCCGATCGGAGCACTGTGGGTTGCTTGGTGACTTATAAATGGACACAACCGGTGTACTAAATCATTAAAACGATGGGCAGACATCCTGAAATACTTGAAGTGGATTTCTTCATCCATTGCCCTCATTTGCCTCACGAGTAGGCTAAATTCTCCCTCCTCCGGTCTCGACACATTAAGCGGACGCACATACCACCTCCTCTTCACCTTTCTTTTTCTCCTTAGCAATTCGAGACACAGGAGCTCTTCCTCTTCCTCAATATCCTCAAACTCTCCCATTTTCTATCAAAATTATTTGCCAATGATGCTACGCCAACGAAGTCCGTTACCGCGGAAACATACGCAAACCGGCGCACAACTATAAATACTTCACGCGCGCGCTAGGTGTCTGCGCAAGCCCGCAGAGAACGCAGAGGCGCAGAGCCGCACAAGTATAAATCAGGCTTAAGGAAGGCGATCCACGCACATCTTCGAACCAAGTGAAGAAACCTAGACGAGCGGAGGTGAACTACTATCCTCAGTGGCGTAACTTTGATGTTCATATTGGTGGGGACACATTTTGGCGAAACGTCACACAATTTGGCGAAACGCCCTCGCCCCAGACCCCGCATCCAACCGCTCACTAGTTTATTAACCAAACCAGTTTTATCATGTATCTATGTAGCCTACAGTTTAGTCAAGAGTTGAGCGGCTATCAATCGTTTTGCACTAAAACACTTATTATATTCATACATCCTTGGCTGCTTATGTTTCACAGTAGGGCTGTCCCCGACTCGGAATTTCAATTTACGAGTGAACCGGGGAGTTGAAGGGCAGCTGAAGTGCGAGCGTGCCCGAGCCTCGGCGAGCCGGTGAGAGAGAAACAACACAGAGCCGGTGACGGCTGCAGAGAATGGTGATTTGCGCGAGTATAAAAGACAAGATGCTCGCGGTCTACGGGGGCTTAATTGTTTCCAAGGTGACCTATCTTTACTACAGCACATAGCAGAGCAGAATCAATAGGCCTATATAGTGCGCAATTTGCACAGCGCAAACGCTGAGCATTTACCCCAAAAAAAAAGTTTCACAGCTAATGTAGCTAATGTAGGATCTCGTAATTATGAGAAAAGATCTCGTAATTAGGCTACGAGATAAGGATCTCGTAATTATGAGATCAGGATGTGTTTGTGTGCAGACGAGGTGAACGTAGGCAATTGCCTTGGTTTCTGGACTACAATGGGCCCAATAATCAATACAATTATTTTAAATGTGTTTTGACTGTTCATTCATTAATCAGCGATCGCATCGGGTAGCCTATACTGAGGGACAGACTTTCGGCTTTACGCCCGTGATCAGCTGCTGAGGTCCGACTGGGCTTTTCTCCTGAACAGTCCCAGTGACTGCATATCTGCGCAAAGTTGACATAGCTATAGCCTACTCATTGTCATGCCCTCCTTGTAGAACGTTCTTATGTGTTTGTATGAGTCAAGGATCACACCGAGTTTAAACGACTGCATTTAATCAAAGCATTCAATAAAACTGCGCTCCTATACAGTAACAAACAGGAGGTAAAAGTGAACTAGCCCACCGGGCATTCTGATTGGATGAGGCAACACAGTACGGTGGCTCATAATGAACAAACTGTATATAATTTAACCAAATGCTAATGTAGCCGTTAGCACACTTCCGAAATGACAGCAGAAGCTGTTTTACCGCTCTCAAATTAAAGAGGACCTATGATGCTTTTTGACTTTTATGACCTATAAACGTTGTTATGATGATTCATAGTCATGCTTAACCATACTAAATTATCAAATAATGACTTACATGCATTTCGACGTATTCCCTGCTGACCGTCTGGGGTGTCTGTGCAGAGCATTAAACACTATTCTAGCCAGTCGAGAAGTCACGTCTTCAAAGCGGTCTACCCTTTCATAATTTGTGACGTCGCATAAAAATTTGTGACGTGACCACGCGGATGTTTCCATGTAGGCTATGGTAATGCTGTCACTTCCCTGTTCGCGTCTGCCTCGCGCCCTTATAGGTCCATGCTCGCGCTTCCCGCCACTGAAAGTGTTCCGGAAGGAAGGTAACCAATCACAACGGAGTGGGGTTTGCAGGAGGGGGGGGAGGGTAGCGGAGATGGCCGATGCACAGGCGGAGGGAGCGGAGATTGCCGAAGCACACACACTCAAGTGTTGACAGGACGTGCTGGATCGCCAAAATAAGAGAAAGAGCTTCCCGAAAAACTACATAGTTTTTTGTGATGTGATTCGTGTCAGGTTGCTCTATAGCAGTGTAAAACAAGAAATTAAGACCAGAAAATTAGTATAATAGGTCCTCTTTAAGCAACCAATCACCGCTAACCGAAACACAACCCACGACAACCAACAGGAGGCAAAGCCAATCACTAAATACATAAGGCGGGACTATAAAGCATTAACCCTTTCTCGTCGTTCTCATATCGTTCTCATATTGGTGTGGACAATTTCAGCCCATTTGAATATTGGTATGGACACGTCTACACCGTCCATACGCAATTTTACGCCCATGACTATCCTGACTTACCAACTGGACTATCCAAAGAGAACCTGGAGGAGGAGAGGCTGGCACTTTTGTCAGAGGTGATGAAGATAAACAACCAACAGGTGGTTAAGGAGAAAATGGAACGGACATTTGCTTACAGGCGACATGAAGTGATTGAAGACAAGCCTTTCATTGCCGAGTTCAAGAGAAGGTGGCCAGCTCTCTTCTCTGAGCGGGAGGTCAGTCATATACTGTGTGGATAATACATTTCAGTATTCTTTACGGCTGTGAAGGGATAACATTAAAAGGAATGTTCACCCTAAAGTGAAAATTATTTAAATTAACATATTTAAATTAAATGTGTAAATAAATAATGAGAAATTGACAACGTTGCATAAATTGGATTATTATATTCTTGTTTTTATTAACCTATATTGTGTTGCTATGAATCACAAAACATTTGTTTTTGTATTCTGTCTTTGTTAAATGTTTGTAGGTGGAAGCAGAGTTTACTCGGATCACTATACTGTCCCCTTGATAACTAGATTCATGCAGCAGCTGGATCACCATTCTTCCCAGCTGATGAAAGCATTCAGGAAGAAAGGAGGAGCTGCAGGACGGAGAATAAAGAACATGATGGCGGACCTTGACAAGGTGTTTTTTCTTGTGTTAATTCCTGCATTATACTGTACAATAATAATACAACCCCCTTACACATTTCCTGTGTTCTCCGCTATAGAATGACTGTGTCGAAGTCAGAAGAGCCTGCGTACTGAAAGCATTGTGTACCTCAACGAAGACCCTGAAAACCTTATTAGAGAGTATCTTGTAAGTATGTATGCCAGTGCTTTCTACATTATTTTTTATTGCTTTCGTTTTTCTGGTTGTTTCTTTAAAAATATACATAAGACTGCATAATCAAACTGTAATGAAAGAATATGTCAACCAGTACAGCAATTGTATTCAACAGCTTGTGCTATACACCTTTTGGACAGAGGTGTATAGCACAAGAGAACTAGAAAATGCATTTCCTGCTGAAAATGCGTGTGAATGCTGAAACAGCTTACGCTAAACTGGATAGCTGAGTATGAAGATTTGAAAAAGTTTATGAAGGTCATAATTGTATAAAAGGAGTTTAAAAAGAGTTGAAAAGTTGAATATATAGAGGTTTGAATAATATTTATTTATGAAATTATGAATATGTTGAAATACATGGATAAGAAACTTAAAACTGTGAAATAGTAATTGAATAGACTTGGAGCTAAAGTACATTGATGGCTTGATGGAGGGCTCGTCTGAGGACGACCTAGAGAGAGAATGTATATGAATCAGCTAAAGGAGTATGAAGATGTGGAAAAGTAAGAAATAGTCTGAAATATGAACGGTAGTGAATTGTTGAACTCTAATTGAAACAATGTGGAATATTTAAACATTTCTAGATACAATTATTATTACCCAGGGGGCAAAGTGATTTTATGGACATGGAGCGTTGTAAAAGGTTGTTTAACAAAAATGACATCTAGGACCTTCCACGATCACAACCTGGGTGGACAACCTTGTCAACAAGCTGCTGGAAAGCTACAGCAGGCCGACATGGCAAATCAGAACCACTAGCCCCTTTTACACAGAGATTGCGGCATATTGACGGAACAACATCACTCCAATATGCCGGCTTTGCTTGCTTCTGTGTTATTTACACAGAACCAAGCAACGCCGGCCTGCTGGCGCATCAGTAGTCCCTTTTACACAGCGCTCCGGAATGAAAGAGGTGCTTGTAAACAGCGTCAGGTGTGACGTAAACATTTAGCGCCGCGCCGGTCAGCTGCTTTACAACAACAACAATGGCCGGTGAATTGAGAGCAGAAGTGCTGGAGCTTGCAGTAAGAGCCGTATTTTACTGTCCCCACGATGTGCCAGTTGATCTCGCTACGCGCTGAGTCCAACATCACTGGGACAGTTAACCAAACTGACTAAATCAATCCGACCGCTTCACCTCTGTGTGTGTGTGTGTGTGTGTGTGTGTGACAGGTTGGTTGTGAGCGAGTCTCTTTGTGAGGCCAGCGATCTGCCAATCAGACATACACATACACATACACACAGTGGGTCTTATTCATCATCCATGAGTAAATCTGTGTGTAGGGTTGCACATAAATTCTCACGCTACTAAAACTCTGCTCCGGATTCACGAAGCGTGCGGAAAACTCAGATTTGATCGTAAACACGTGTGTAACATGATGAATCCCAATCCTGCGTAAATTGAGAGCGCACCCCCGGTGATCAGCAATTAGCATAGATCTCCGCCCATGAATAGCAAATGACCGCTATATAAGGGCATAGGTGCATCTGCTCAGCCTGCGATCATCATGGCGCAAGGAAAGAGAGAGAGAGAGAGAGAGGAAAAAAAATTTCTCTGAGGAGGAGATTGAAGTTATTCTGGCAGAAGTCGAAGTCAGGAAAAACATTTTATTTTGTTCAGTCAGCTCCGGGGTCAAAGGGACAGGGAAAGATAAAGCGTGGAAAGAGGTTGTAGAAGCAGTCAACTCTGTCTCCTCTGTTGGGAGGACCCTCCAAGAGGTTAAAAGAAAGTGGTTCGATATTAAAATAGATGCAAAAAAAAGAATCAGAGTAAATAAATTAAGCACTTCGGCCACGGGAGGAGGAGGACCATCACAGCCAACACTGAGCCAGCAAGACGAACGAATTGCGGGCATTATTGGGGATACTGCCTTATCAGGCATAATCCCTGATGGAGACAGCGACATGCCTCCTTTGGAGCTGAGCCAGTCCCCATCAACTTCAGAAGGTAAGGTCACACGTGTCATTCGTTCACAATATTCTGAAAAATTGCGACAAAGCACTGAAAAAGTGCTTTGTCAGGTGCTCTTTAAATTGAAGGAATTGGCAACCAGAGATTCTATTTTGTGCCAATTATAAACTTTAAATAACTCAGTGATGTCTGTCGGAATGTATAGCCACTTAACACGTTTAACAAATAAAGACAACATTTAAGTCTGACGAGAAGCACACAGCTCGAATCTTTCTTTCATGACAATACATTTGACTAAGCCTGCCCTTTCCTTATGAGATGTGCGTGTCTTTTATTCGATTCGAAGACAGCCTACAGCATTCAGGTCATTTACATTGAATTTAAAAAAAATTTAGGTTTGTGGTGTTCAAAGTAGGCCCACTTAATTTTTTAAAACAAGTTCTGTTTTTACAAGTTCAAATAAATCCACTCTGTAGCCAATGTAAATGTTTTCTCTTTTTTCAAAGCATATTTATTGATGGTTTTTTTTTTTTTTTATTGTTTCAGCCGGCGAGTGCTTCTCCCGTGGCTCCAGTCCTCCACCTGCTGCTCCTCCTGCTCCTGCTCCGTCACCCAGACGCCGAGGCCGGAGAGGTGACCCGGTCCTGACGGAGCAGGTCCTACAAAATCAAGTGGCAATTGTTAGGGCAATTGAAGGATTGAATAACACAATGCAGGAAATCAACACCAGCCTTAAGGCAATCTGCCAAGCACTTTTGCCCACCAAAAAATAAAGTTTACTTTTTTCAGTGTCCCCCCTGTGTGATGTTTGGTTATTCTAGGTAAAACCATTTGGAGCTGTAGAAAATAACGCAATGCAATAACAAAGGCAGTATTAAAATTAATTGATGAACTAAAATAAGCGGGATGTTGGATAGATAAACGAATATATCCGTTTTTGCAACAAAATAAAATGTTCAGATTAGCTTTTTTAATGTTAATGGTAGCTTGTGCAGTACTTGTGCAAGCAACATTTACCTTAAAATCGTTCTACAAGTCGCTGGCGTACCAGAACAGCAGCCGCATTCGTCATCTCGCGAGCTGGTTCTGGAGGCAGCCGCTCAGGTGGATGTGGGATATCTGGTAGGGGAAGTCCCCTCTTAATTGAAAAATTGTGCAGGACACAGCAGGCCATTATAATGTTGCACACCTTTTTGGGTGTATAGAGGAGGGTGCCACCTCTGTGATCAAGGCACAGCCATCTTGTCTTCAGAACCCCGTTGGTGCGTTCTATAACAGCCCTTGTGACGGCGTGGGCTTCATTGTAACGCAGCTCCTGTGGTGTCTGTGGGTTGGTGAGGGGTGTCATTAGCCACCGCCTAAGCGGGTAACCCCGGTCCCCTGTGGATATAAAAAGATAAGTCTCTACATATAAATCACATGCATTTGTGAGTATATTCTTACCGATAAGCCAGCCGTCTCTCACAGCTCCATTCTCCAAACGCGTGCCAACTGCGCAATTGCGCAGTATGAAACTGTCATGCGTTCCTCCCGGCCACCGTGCCACAACGTTGAGCAACACAGTTTGCATCACATATCAGCTGCACATTCACGGAATGAAAGTTTTTCCGGTTTATGAATGCAAATGCATCAACAGATGGAGCCTTGATGCGTATGTGTGTGCAGTCTATGGCACCGATTACATTGGGCATGTTGGCCAGCGCGCAAAACTCCTGCTTCACGAGTTGCCTTTGTGCGCCATAGGGGAATTGAATGTACTTTGGGCAAAATGCGGCTCATTGATGGCTGGGATATTCCTGCTCTGTCTGCTATCTCCCGCTGGAAGGTCCCTGTGGCAAGGAATCCCAGCACGGATAGTACCTGCAGATGTGCGGGGATGGCGTGGCTTCTTTGAGTTGGCCTCGTCAGATTAGGCTCCAGAATGTTGCATAAATACAACAGAATTGGTCTCGGTAGACGGAAACAACTAATCAACCACTCATCACTCTCAGCCAACAAGTCTGCCGGTCCCTGAAGTTCCTCTCTCTCCAGATAGCACCTTGTGCCAAATCGTGCAAAAGTGCAAGTTCAGCCATTGTTACCATTGTCTAAAACCGAAGTCCTTTTTATACTATGGTAATTTCAAATTCACAACACCTGGTGAGCACTATTTTGGCCGTGACAATAGTTTTTGTGTGATTTTATTATTATGATAATATTTTTTATTGATATGTAGAAAGTACGTGTTGTCTGTGGTTTTAAACAAGTAGTTTACATTCTAAATAAATCGAATCTATATCTTAAACCTTGAATTGTCAACTTATTTTCTGTAGAACATTTTTATATTTTTTATATTTTTTAATATTTTGTCATATGTCGCATATTGCGTGTTTCAAAGGCATCAGCGTATTTTGAACATGAGAGAGAGTAATACGAATTAAAATTGTAATTTTCAACAGTGACAAACAGTATTTATGTCTATTCCTACATTTACACACAGCGCTACACACAGTCGGGAGCATGTGTAGATTTTGTGAGTAGCTACACAAAAATCAGCACTACTAAAAGATTGATGAATGCGGAAATCACACGTAAATTCGCGCTGCTCACGGTTTACACACAAATCCGTGCTGCTCACGTTTCATGAATAAGACCCAGTGTGTGAAGTCACGTTACTGTAGACAGAAATAAAGTGTGGATATACGCTCAGACTTAGGATAATAATAGCGGCGGCGGAATGTGTTAGCAAAACAGTAGCTCTGTGGCTAACAGCTGAGCCGGAGCCTTCAGTCAGCTGAAGCAGACTATTCCCCCGTTACTAGGTGGACCTTCAAGCTGAACAAGAGCCCTCCGCTGCGCGTCGGGCTCCTGCTTCAGCTTGTCGGTCTTTATTTCTAGCAAGTGACCCGTTCACTATACTTTATCCCTTACTTAGCCTAGCCTAGCTTTCCATTGTACAACTTCTCCTGGGCAGAAATAGACTCATACACTCTGCAAAATGAAGCGCGGGGGTTTGGATTGAGCAACGGACCTTATGATCAGCTAGATTATACACCGTTCCTTTTATTTGGTGATTTTTACTGGACATCAGGCCGCCGTGGTTAATGTTAAACACACGTCCTTCAACTGCTAACATGGTCGCATGTTTAGAACGTAGACTATGGAACGTCAAACGCCCCCCTGTTCCGCAACAACAAGCTGGAGCATTTAAACAGAGAGGCGGAACTGATCGTGTCGGGAATCTTACTACCCCCCGAGGTAGTAAAATTCCCGGAACGATCACTCGCACCTTTCTTCCCTCGTTCCGCAACTGTCGCATTTACACAGCAGGGCGGAGGGCCGAAAGGCCGGCATATTCCCGGCTTTCACTGGCTGTGTAAAAGGGGCTACTGTTTAAGTGAATGGGGGTGAATGGGGATGGGCTAATGGGGAATTTTTTGAACTTATATATATCATTATGAAACTTTGCCAGTTGATTACTGATATTAAAACAAAAACTTTTTGTATTACAGTATTTTCGAACATTTTTAAATAAATATGAAAAATCATCAATATCTTACTAATGATGCGAAAATTTGCATATCTGCAAAGCCCCAAAATCTAGATGTTGGAAGAAAACAAAGTCAATTTGTTTTTAAATTTTTAAAACAAAACAAGTGTCCAACTGCCTGAAGCCTTTCCTAATCACAGTTCAAATTTGATCAATAACCCATAGAAAATACATTTTTTACACAGTTACATGTCATGTGCTATGGACCAAAAGTGTCCTTTTGGAGTCTCCAGCTGGTATTTTAGGAGACGGCTAGACATTCCCTTGGAAAAAACAGTGTAAAAAATTCATTTTCTATGGGTTATTGATCAAATTTGAACTGTGATTAGGAAAGGCTTCAGGCAGTTGGACACTTGTTTTGTTTTAAAAATGTAAAGACAAATTGACTCTGCTTTTGTCCAACATCTAGATTTTGGGGCTTTGCAGATATGCAAATGTACGCATCATTAGTAAGATATTGATGATTTTTCATATTTATTCAAACTTTTTGGAAAATACTGTAATACAAAAAGTTGTTGTTTTAATGTCAGTAATCAACTTGCAAAGTTTCATAATGATATCTATAAGTTTAAAAAATTACTTATTAGCCCACCCCCATTCACTTAAACAGTGGTTCTGATTTGCTCTATGTCGGCCCCCTGTAGCTTTCCAGCAGCTAGTTGACCAGGTTGTCCACCCAGGTTGGGATCCTGGAAGGTCCTGGATATAATTTCTGGTGAACAACCTTTTACAACGCTCCATGTCTGTTTTTCCAAAAAAAGGGGTTTTGCCCCCTAGGTATATTGAAAGACATGAAAAATGTATTCATGTGTGAAATAGGCCTTCAAAGAGCAGAGTGTTTACCCCATTTCAACTTTGTCTCTCCAAACTGTCCAATAAAGCGGAAAAAAGAAGAAAAAAAATCTAGGAAAAAAAAGTGAAATTGCCCTTTAATTGGCAGAGTGAGTCACCAAGGTGAGTGTATGTCTTATTGAGGGTCTGTGATCAGGCAGAAATCCCACCTTTTAGAGGCCTCAGAGAGGTCATTTCATCCAAAACCTCACCTCAAACCGCTGCCTCTAACTGACGGACCGTGAGTCTAACTGACAAAATTATTTTATTGTTGGAACCAGAAGAATCTGATGAAGACACAGTGTGAACATTGTGTCTGTAATGTGAAGAATATGAGAACCAGAGCATTTTAAAGGTGTGGTACAGTCTGCCTTTCTCCAGAAATGTCATGTCTCAGTTATCAAGGCAGCAGTTGGTTGGACACCATTTAGCTTGGAAGCCCAAAACTTCCATTGTGTAGGTCCAATTGCTTCAGTAGTCACATCTATGCGACCGGCAGAATATGTCCTACATTTTGATGTAAAAATTATCCGCGTAGGGTTTAATTTGTGGGAGTGAGAGGCAGGTATGTGGAAGGTTTTGGTGTATTTTTACTAGTGGTGGGCCGATAACGGCGTTAACGGCTGCGTTAACGCCAGACTCTTATCGGGCGATAAAAAAAATATCGCCGTTAATCTCTTAATTCCACCTCCTGTTCGGCTCAGGGGAGATGCTGTTCGCCGTCGGGGTGAACCCCCTTCCACACGTGAAGGCTCGCTTCACGTGCGGGAAAGCTATAGTGTGAGCGGCCACAGCTTGTATTTTGGTCATATCTAACACTAAACTGCAGGCCTATATAAGTGTTGTACCTTTGCTTTCTTTGGGTTAAAAAAAACTCCATCAACTCAGTATCCGTCTAGTCCAAAAAAACTCTGTCAGCTGCTGCTGCAGACGGTGTGCAGACGTGCTCGGAGAATCGGCATCGGCGCATCAACAGTCATTCAATGCAGCGGCAGTAATCATACAACCGAACGGTGTAGAAAGTCCCGTCAGTTAAAAATAGTGATCCAGATTTTAAATCCATGTTAAAATCGGAAGGATATAAAGCTAGTTAGCTTAAAAAAAGTAGCAAACATGTCAACTGTGATGTGTTCAGGCCGGCTCAGTAATATGATTGATGTGTTCAAATGCAACACAAAAAAAAAGAAATTTGAGATTTTGGCGAAACTTGTTTTCCCAGCAAGATAAAATAGATAGTAAAGATGGAATGGAATTATGACCTGTTTAATGTCCTATCTTGAGCTATGATCATATCAGCAATTAAAGCAATAATACAAGTCCTATTTCAACAAAATAATAGAAAATTATCAATTTTGATATCAATAAAGACTTGGATCGTTAAGGAGTCTTGAAAATGGTATCAATATCAATACAAATTAACTCTCCTGTCATCTGAGAGAAATTAAGATGATTTAATTTTTTTAACCGTTAGTATTTACCGGTTAAAAATATTATCGGTTGACTGGTTTACCATGGACATCCCTTATACTGTATAAATGTATATCATACATTGTATGTTTTTTTTTGTGTTATCCCAGTTAAGTTTATTATTAATTTTTTATCATTTAATATTACTTTTAATAGTTCCGGGACGTTGGAGCAATAACCTGGTGTTTTGACACTTCAGTGTGCACTGTGAATTTGAAGTAATGTTCAGTTTTTGAATAAAGATGCAGCATTTACAAATGTTTATTTTTTTTATCCGATTCAATCGAAAAAATAATCGACCGATTAATCGATTATTGAAATAATCGTTAGTTGCAGCCCTAAACAATTCATCGTTACCTCTTATGGCCTACAGTTCAAAGTTCATGTTTAACTGAATAAACAGTTTGTAAACACAAGTACATCTTGTTGAACATTATTTATTTTCATCACCAATTATCATAGTAGAACAGCTTCCTCAAGCAGTTTGTGATGCATGTTGGAAACAGGAGATGAGCCCCTGGTCTGATGCGCCACCTGGCTTGAGAAACACGTTCTCAAAGACTTACTTTGAGTCATTATTTAGGAGCACACACATTTTATGAATGAATTCAAATGAGCCATTTTAATCTAGATTAATCTAGATTAATTTCAAAATTAATCTAGATTAATCTAGATTAAAAAAATTAATCTATGCCCACCTCTAATTTTTACACTAGTTCTACACTGTAACAGTTGGTTCCCCCTCTCTGCCTCTGAACATTCCGTCCCATCCGGATCCCATTATAAATTTAGAAAGAGGTTGAAAAAAGCTTAAGACTAAAACTATGTTTGTTTAAAGACTGTTTAAGATTTTAAAAAGTTGTCAAATAATTGAATAGCTGTAATTCTTGTGAATTGTTTAACGTTTGAATGGAGTCTGTAGCTGAAAAAATGCCGGAGGAGATAGGTTTCAAAGCGGAGGAAGTTTTAGCGGTTTGGAATGCTGCTCCTATCCGCTTCAATGTTAAAATAATTTGTTAAAAAGCTGAATATTTTAAAAAGTTTAAAAGGTAGAAAAAAGCTGAAAGGTGACCCCACATGTCCTTAAAGAGCTGAACATTTTGGTATTTGTATGGTTAAAATAGCTGAAGATTTGAAGGAGGTATGAAGGTCCAAAAAACGTACGGAAGAAGTAGTGGAATAATAAAGATTTGGATAACAATAGTGTGAACACTAATAAGATATCAGGCTTGAAGTACACACATCAACTCTTTGGTATATTTTGAACCCAAAAAGGAGATTTGTTGAAAAAAAATAAAGAAAACCTTTTAAACACAGCCCAGCTTCCATCAGTGTAGACATAAAGATAAGAGATGTTCCATAGTCAAAAATCCCTTCCCACTTACATCAATAGTAATATGTGGAATAATATTTAAATGTGTTAGCTGTTTAGTTTCTAAAAATAACATTTTCTTGAAGCCTTTTTTAACATATATAGAATATCATGAAAAAACATTTATTTAGATTTTTTAAAACAAGCTTTTCCATGATATTCTTATAATATAAGATGCACCTGTATACAGTGCCGACAACAAACCATAATACCACTAGCTGAACATTTCTAAATTTGAAAAAAATTAAGTAAATATAGTCCGGAATAATGAGAATTTCGAGCTGGATACAAAATTGTTAGGAAAGAGATTTTTTTGTCTGTCGTGACTGAAGATTTATTTGTTCTTTTCTTAAGGATGCTGACGACAACCAGGAGACTATGGACCATACGATACTTGGAGTCTTTTCAATAACGAAGGAAGGTGCAGAACCAACAGACAGCCTGGAAGATGTTGGAATAATCATAGAAGGTGTGGAAGTGCTCCATGACCGTCATGGCGTTGCGAAGGCCGTCGCACTTCTGTTTGGCCTCATGTACTCACTTGATTTGAGCTACCCAAAAAATCTGAGCTGCACATTTGAGGTTCTGCAAAAACTTGTGATGGAACTGAATGACACAAAACTCTCAATAAAGGTCCAAGTTCTAAAAAACAAACAGTTTAAAGTTGTTTAGACAAGACATTTACTAAGAACATTGAAGACTTTTAGTGTTCTTAAGCAACATGGAGGATTTTATCCCAAATAATCCTGCAAAAAAACTGGGTTGTGATCACCATGTGAATTGTTCTGTTGTCAATTTTGGTAGTTGACTGTAAACTGCACTGTGCAGCCCACGTAGGCTTCATGTTTGGTTGTGGACCATGGACATTTGAAAAAAAAAAAGTTAACTTTTAAAGTAGCTCCGAGGAGTTTACAGTTTCTTGTTTGTTCCAACTGCATCTTTGGACAAAAGCGGTAGTGATTCTACGACACAAGCAGCCGAGTGCATGCCTGGCCGCATTTGCACTTGGGAAGAAAGCAAGTGAAAGAGGGATGGAGAGAGCGCAGATGCAACGCAATGAGTTAATGTTTATGTGACGTTTAAGATTAATATTGGTAATATGACAATGTTGATCCAGATTATACTTTGATTTAGAACTGTTCACAAATCACAGGCTGTTCTGGTCTGCCTGATGTAAATTATTAAGTAAGTTAGGGCGTCTTTGTAAGAATACATATCAAAACAAGCTGGCAATAATTCTGAAGATATGGGACTAAACATGCTTACTGGAGGATGGTGTCTGCTTACCATGAAGACAAACTTTTTGCCGACTCATTCATTGAAAACCTTGCTCTTTAATAACTTTCTTCAGAGCAACACTTATTGAGCGGACTTCTATAATGTATTCTTTTGTTTTTACTTGGTCTTCAGTTTCGGCAGGCTTCAGAATAATCATTTACATAATAAGCATCTAACATTGTATTTTTTAGCCGATTATCTTGAGTTTATTTCTGTTTTTATTGTCAATAATTCTCTTTTTTGGGTACAAAATCTACTAATGTTTGTGTCTGTGAACCAGACGATACTTGTGAGTCTTTGCAATAACGAAGGAAGGTGCTTAACCAACCCACAGCCTGGAAGATGTTAGAATAATCATAGAAGGTGTGGAAGTGCTCCATGACCTTTGTGATGTTGCAAAGGCAAAAAATCTGAGGTGCACATTAGAGGTTCTGCAAAAATGTTGTTTCTCTTAGCCTGTTATCTTATATATACACTTCAGCTGTTATCCAAAGTGTATAAACAAAGGGGGCCCAAAAGCATTGTTTCTTTTTTTTTCAAACTTTTATTCTGAGCAATACCAGTAGGCCTATTTAGTTTTAACGTCCATCCCAACGCTTGCAAGCATGTAGACAGTGAGAGTTGTACTGTGAACAGCCATGTAAAAATCCTCATAAGTTTGAAATTACTTTTAAATGCAACTTGTTTTCTTTCTGTAGTTAGGGAAGCAAGGCATTGTGAAAAAGGATTTACCTTTTCTGTTTTTTGGTAAATAATTCTCGGTAACACTTTATAATAAAATTATAAAATTGGAACTACAATGTGAGTTTAAGTTAGTCTTGCTTAATAAAGTTGAGTCATATTAACGTAAGTGGGTTAAGTCAGTATAATGATTATCTTTGTTGGTATTACTCAACACAGTTAATTAAGGCAAAGGTAAACACGTTATGTTGAATTTACTTAACCTAGTTAAGTTGGTTGCACACAAGTGAGTTGATTCCATTTTAATCATAATTTTCAATTATATCTAACTTAACTCAGTTGTGTGGAAAACGTTGACATAACTGTATTAAGTAAATTCAACAAATTATTTTTTTGAGTGTAGATTGGAAATAAGAAATCAATTCATTGTCATTGTCACGTCAGCTGTCAGTCACGTTGGAGTCAGCTGTCAGTCACGCAGTCAGTCAGCTGTCAGTCACGCTGTCGCTCGCACTTTCAAATTGTTTGCGCTGAAAATCTTTTCTTTGTTTCTTCTATGCTGTAATTTTTAACTGACGACAAAAATGCCACCGAAGAAAACGGCAAGCCAGCCTGACGAGGCGGAGGAGATAAGAAGATCGCTTGATTTTTTTGTCAGATGAGGTGGCAAAAATCTCTGCGCAACAAACAAAAATCATGAATCTGATGGGTGAAATCCACACACTCAAGATAAAAAACATGGGAAAGGACACAAAAATCACGCAACTGGAAAACCGAGTGGACGATCTCGAGCAATACTCCCGCATGAATGATTTAATCATCAGCGGTCTGAGGACCAAACACCGAAGCTACGCCAGGGCTGCTGCGGCTTCCGAAGACACCGCCGCTGGGAGGCAAGGGACCGACGCTTCCAAGGACGACCGCGAGTCGCTGGAGCAACAGGTCCTTTGCTTTTTGGAAAGCAAGGGCATCTCTGTTGACAGCGGAGACATTGAGGCCTGTCATACCCTGCACAGTAAAAACAAAACGGTCGCGCCTGCAATAATAATCCGGTTTACCAACAGAAAGAACAAACAAGCAATCATCAGACAAGGAAGGAAATTAAAAGGAACCGACGTCTACATCAACGAACACCTCACCAAGAAGAACGCGGACATCGCAAGGAAAGCACGCATCCTAAGAAAACAAAACAAGATTCAAGCAACATGGACTTCCAACTGCAAAGTATTCATTAAACTGAATGGAACCACTCCTGAGTCAGCGAAAGTGCTCCTCGTCAGAGACGTCACCGAGCTGGATAAGTTCGAGGTATGAAAGAAAAAACACAAGGTAACTGAATACACACTGAACTGAACACACCTAGAACACCCATGACAAGTTCGGACTATAACCTATCAACAGAATATGAAAAACTGGATTTGAAATGTTTTGAATACACAGAACATAAACCACAAGACATTGAAAATGACATCGATCCTGAAAACAACTTTTATAATAACACACACACCCATTGTGAATATTACACAGAAGAACAATTCAGAAAAAGTGTAATAATGGACGGGTCAATATCCATCATACATTTTAATAGCAGGAGCCGTAATTCAAACTTATCAAAAATCAAACACTGTTTAAGGCAACTGGACAAACAATTCACTATAATTGCAATAACTGAAACATGGCTTAGTGAAGAGACAAGTAACATGGTGGATATTGAGGGATATGAAATGTTTTTTCTTAACAGGACTCAATCGAAGGGTGGTGGCGTTGCACTATATATTGATACCAGCTACAAAAGTAAATATGCCAGTAAAATGACATTTGCATTGGACAACATCATGGAATGCATTACGGTTGAAATTGAGATGGAAAAATCCAAAAATATTCTGATAAGCTGTGTGTACAGAAAACCTGGTTCTTGTGTTGACACATTTAAGGAAAAATTAGCTGAACTATATCACAACATAAATAACAGGAAAATGGTGTTTGTCTGTGGAGACTTTAACATTGATTTATTAAACCTGCAAGAACACAATTCAACAGCAGAATTTATTGATTCAATGTATAGCAACAGCTTATATCCTACAATCACACGTCCAACCAGAATTACAACACACAGTGCTACACTAATTGACAACATATTCACAAATGTCTGGGATAGGAAAGTTCACAGTGGTTTAGTAATAAATGACACAAGCGATCACCTGCCAGTCTTCACAACCATACAGAGCTGTACGAGGATAAAAAAAGACCACAACGGTCAAAATAACCAGACATAAAACACAGAATGCTATTAATTCCCTTAAAGAAGACCTACTGAGACTAGACTGGAACAAGGTATATGTTAAAGGTGCAAATGAAGCCTATGAATCATTTCTGGAAATTGTAGCAGAACTGTATGAAAAAAATTGTCCTCTAGTAAAGAAAATAGTGAAACCAAAATATGCTGAGAAACCATGGATAACTAAAGGAATATCAAAAGCATGTAAGAAGAAAAATTAATTATATAAAGAATAGAAAAGAACAACAGAAGCTGAACAAAAATATAAGACATATAAGAATAAACTAACAAAAATTATGAGACACAGCAAAATGGATCACTATAGCAAGTTACTGGAGGACAACAAAAACAATATTAAAAATACATGGAATGTATTAAATGCCATTATCAAAAAACTAAATGGAAAGGCAGAATATCCAAACTCTTTCATGTCTCCAAATAACAAAACAATCACTGATATGGCTTCAGCCACAGAGGAATTTAATAAATTCTTTGTCGGGGTTGGTCCTGGTTTGGACGAGGAAATTCCAAAGACTGGTATTAGTGATGGTGTAGAAAGTAAAGATATATAGTATGTTGATGAAACAATGTTTCTAAGAGGGACTGAGGAAAAAGAAATGATTGACACTGTTAAAAAACTTAAGAGCAAAAAGTCAACAGACTGTCATGATATTGATATGTGCACTGTCAAAAATATAATTGAATGTATAGCAAGGCCTCTAACTCACATCTGCAATCAGTCTCTTCAAACCGGTGTATTTCCAAACAATATGAAAACAGCTAAAGTCATACCAATACATAAAACTGGAGACAAACATATACTCTCAAACTACAGACCAATTTCATTGATTCCCCAGTTCTCCAAAATACTGGAAAAAATATTCTATACAAGAATTAATGAATTCATCACCAAACATAACATACTGTATGAACAACAATATGGTTTTAGAGCAAAGAGAACCACTTCATTTGCAATCATAGAATTTGTAGACAAAATCACCAAGGCAATAGAAAATAAAGAATATGCAGTGGGGATATTTCTGGATTTAAAAAAAGCATTCGACACTGTTGATCATGAGCTGTTAATAAAAAAACTACAAAGATATGGCATTAGAGGCATTGCACTGGCATGGTTATCCAGCTACCTACAGAACAGGAAACAATATGTCGAAATTCAAAATCATAAATCACAATTGCAACAGGTTACATGTGGGGTGCCCCAGGGCTCAGTGTTAGGGCCATTATTATTCATTCTGTACATCAATAATATATGTGAAGTATCAAAAACTGTCAACCCTGTTCTTTTTGCTGATGACACAAATTTGCTCTGCTGTGGAGACAACTTGGAACAGCTTCTGGATACTATGGAAAAGGAATTGAACAGGATGAAGATCTGGTTTGATGAAAATAAACTCAAATTGAATCTAAGTAAAACTAAATTTATAATTTTTGGGAATAGACCAACCAACACAGAAAAGAAACTCATGATAAATGGCATAGAACTAGAAAGAGTATCTGAAATAAAGTTTCTGGGAGTATTAATTGACAAATTAAGTTGGAAACCTCACATAAATTATATTAAAGCTAAAATATCTAAATCAATAGCAATACTGAATAAAACCAAAGACTTACTGAATAAAACCTCCCTGCATACATTGTACTGCTCCCTCATACTTCCTTACATGACCTACTGCAGGGGTGGCCAACCAGTCAGAGACAAAGAGCCACATTTTTTACTGTGTTACTGCAAAGAGCCACATCGTACACACGGGTACACACAGTGGCGATTCCAGGAAATTTTGACTGGGGGTGGCCAAGGTGGGCCACAGAGTTAGAGTGGGGTGGCCATCGCACCCCTGAATGAATAGCATGTGATATGCTGTACAACCAATTCAAAGATGATTTATAATCCCAAATGCCCAAATCATGTTAGTATCCATTGTAATGTTTGTCAGAAAACTAAACCCCTGAAGGGGGGACTGGGGGCATCCCCCCCCCCAGAAGATTTTTTTGTGTTTTTAACATGTAATCTAAGCATTCTGGTGCATTCTCGCGAAGATAATAAAGGAAAAAGTCAATATTTATTTCAGCTCAGATGAATAGTAAAATTAGCAAGACAACATAACTTGCTAGCAGCCAAATGCCTAACAACTGGACAGAGGGACGGATGACCACTAGCTTTTGACCAAATATCTTGCTAAAAAAATAAACCTTTATTTATGAAAGTCTGCCCTTGCTAAGAACATGTTACACTCGCTAACTACAAACTTTAATTTTTTTATTCAGATTTCAAAAATCTGCTGGGACACGTGCCCATACGCATGTCCCAAGCACACTTATGCTGTTTTCAAGACCTTTGCTGACCAGAGACCAGTTCTAGTGGCCACAGTCCTACCATTAATTTAGTAATTGAAAATTGCAAACTGATCTCATATCAGTGGACTGGAGTGTTTGTGTGATGAACTTGGCAACTACCTATCAAAAAAAGTTAAGAAAGAAAAAAAATACATATCATCTCTGAACTAGGATACATATCAGGAAAAAAATGTAATTAAAAAAATAAAATGAAAATAAAAAATAACATTTGAACTGGGGGGGGGGGGGGGCACTGGGGTGGCCAGTAAGATTTCAGGGGGAGGGGAGGCGTTTTTATTTTCGCGGGGAGCTTGCACATGCATGCACAAGCATTATTTATATTAAAAAAAAAAAAAAAAAAAAAAAACAGGGGGCCCCACACTAGGACTTGAAACGGGCCCCCAGATCGTTAAGGCCGCCCCTGTGATAATGACAGGACTGGACTAAAGACGACAGGGCAGTCATTTTCAACAATGAACATTGTGTGCACTGCCTCACACACAAACTCTCAGTTCAACCAAGTCCACAAACAAAAATATAACAATTTAAAATAGCGTTTTTCTCTTACTATGCATGTTGCTTTGTGGGACTTACTTTTAGCATGGAGAGAGCTGAAGTGGCGCTGAAGATTTGAAGCCTTGAAATGCGCAAATGACACCTGGCATATAAGGCAGAATGGCTTGGCATAACGTTCAACAAAAAATATGAACTCTCCCACTTTGTTTCGGAGCGAACTTGACACAAATAGTTTACTCACGGAAAACCTCCCTCCAAGCTGAGCGGGCAGTTTTATGTTGCATCCGCACCAAACGTTTGCGAACGTTATGTTGCGTCCTCAATTAAACATTTGCGAACAGGCATACACATAGGGCCTACACATTAATAAAATAAAAAATGAAATAATAGACAACATGTAAAACGAACGTAAGAGCCGCATGAAACGTTTGCGAACATGCACACACATAGGCCCACACAAAAAAAAGTATTAAAAAAAAAAATTATAATCATAATTTGATATGAACTGAAGAGCCGCACGAAGCTGGGCAAAGAGCCGCATGCGGCTCGCGAGCCGCGGGTTGGCCACCCCTGACCTACTGTGTGGAGATATGGGGAAACACATACAAAACAAATACAGGTCCTTCTCATATAATTAGCATATTGTGATAAAGTTGATTATTTTCCATAATGTAATGATAATAATTGAACTTTCATATATTTTAGATTCATTGCACACCAACTGAAATATTTCAGGTCTTTTGTTGTTTTAATACTGATGATTTTGGCATACAGCTCATGAAAACCCCAAATTCCTATCTCAAAAAATTAGCATATCATGAAAAGGTACTCTAAACGAGCTCTTAACCTAATCATCTGAATCAACTAATTAACTCTAAACACCTGCAAAAGATTCCTGAGGCTTTTAAAAACTCCCAGCCTGGTTCATTACTCAAAACCGCAATCATGGGTAAGACTGCCGTCCTGACTGCTGTCCAGAAGGCCATCATTGACACCCTCAAGCAAGAGGGTAAGACACAGAAAGAAATTTCTGAGCGAATAGGCTGTTCCCAGAGTGCTGTATCAAGGCTCCTCAGTGGGAAGTCTGTGGGAAGGAAAAAGTGTGGCAGAAAACGCTGCACAACCAGAAGAGGTGACCGGACCCTGAGGAGGATTGTGGAGAAGGGCCGATTCCAGACCTTGGGGGACCTGCGGAAGCAGTGGACTGAGTCTGGAGTAGAAACATCCAGAGCCAGCGTGCACAGGCGTGTGCAGGAAATGGGCTACAGGTGCCGCATTCCCCAGGTCAAGCCACTTTTGAACCAGAAACAGCGGCAGAAGCGCCTGACCTGGGCTACAGAGAAGCAGCACTGGACTGTTGCTCAGTGGTCCAAAGTACTTTTTTCGGATGAAAGCAAATTTTGCATGTCATTCGGAAATCAAGGTGCCAGAGTCTGGAGGAAGACTGGGGAGAAGGAAATGCCAAAATGCCTGAAGTCCAGTGTCAAGTACCCACAGTCAGTGATGGTCTGGGGTGCCATGTCAGCTGCTGGTGTTGGTCCACTGTGTTTTATCAAAGGCAGGGTCAATGCAGCTAGCTATCAGGAGATTTTGGAGCACTTCATGCTTCCATCTGCTGAAAAGCTTTATGGAGATGAAGATTTCATTTTTCAACAAGACCTGGCACCTGGTAAATGGTTTACTGACCATGGTATTACTGTGCTCAATTGGCCTGCCAACTCTCCTGACCTGAACCCCATAGAGAATCTGTGGGATATTGTGAAGAGGAAGTTGAGAGACACCAGACCCAACACTGTGGATGAGCCTAAGGCCACTATCGAAGCATCCTGGGCCTCATAGACGTCGATTACGGGGGGTATGGGGGGTACATGTACCCCCCACTTTTCGTCAAGACTCACTTTGTCCCCCCCACTTTTTAAGCCGGACATGGAGTGCGTTCAGCCGTATTAAAACACAGCGTCAAGGTGTCTCTCTCTCTCTCTCTCTCTCTCTCTCTCTCTCTCTCTCTCTCTCTCTCTCTCTCTCTCTCTCTCTCTCTCTCTCTCTCTCTCTCTTTATTGGGCACGTTATAGCCTCAAGCCCAGGGCAGAATGGATGCTAGCTCTAGAATGAACTAAGGGCATTAAAAGTGAAGTCATCTATAGGCGTTTTCAGACGGGAGGAGACGTTCTGTCTGTGCACTCGACCGGTGGAGATAGGAGGCTCCGCGAGGAAACGCCGTGCGGTAACCATGGAAACAACTTTTGTTTACAACCCTGTGTCGCTGCTGTCAAATATCTACTCATATTGTTAACATTTGTTTAGTTAATAAGTGGATTAGTTATTCAGTTTAGTTTGGTTTAAATGTCTACTTTGTGGATTAGGTCTAGGTTTCACTTTAGTGTTTGGTGGAAGGAACGGGGCGAACAGCAATGCTCCAGCTGTTTCATCTCATTAGATTCATGTCGCTACAAGAGAAAGCAGCAAAAGAAACAGGCTGCTTTATGTTCATCATACAATCTTGACTTGAATACAGCAGAATGGTGAATATCACCATCTCATTGAGGAGAGAAAAGTCAAGGACGGATTAACATGACCACGGGCCCTGGACACAAACCTGCCATGGACCCCTACCAACACGCAAATACACGCACTAGCACACCGTGCAATCCACAATCACACACATTATAATGCAGCGCGCAGCCTAGAGAGAGAAAGAGAGAGAGAGAGAGAGAGAAATACAATTCTATAAAAGCTCTCTGGTGCTGCGCAAGAGAAAGAGACTCTTTGCGCCTGAGCCTACTAGACAGTTAGATTAGGGCAGAGACACCGAAGATGCGAGCGCGCGCTAAGCGCGCGAGCAGAATTTTTTGCCATTGTAAGATCTCTGCGCCTGCTTTTTGGCCCACCCTTGCCCCCCTCGGAGCCTACACTCAATGTCTGAGCGAAGCAGCGCGTCACCCGGTTAAACGCTGTGTTGGTGTCGTTCACAGTGAGACCGTGCCAGTGTGAGCCGCCGTGCAGACACACTGTGGTTTAAGACTAATTGATCACAGGGTATTCCTGCACGTTAACGGGTGTCGAGGGGACAGGCGGGTGACAGGCTCCGCGATCCGATTGCATGTCCCGAGCCTGGATACCCCAATCCCCAATCTCACTGCCGACTAACTGTAAAGTGACACAGCCGACACAGTTAATATAATCACCACCTAAGCATGGACATCGGTTAAAAAAAGCGATCTCATTCTTATTGTCCTAAGGGCTTTGATGCAATCTATAAAATCTGAACGTTACGGAAGCAGTGTTGGTGCGTAAAAGCACGGCGCACTTGGCAAACTCTCCTCACTACAACTGCCACAGCAGAAAAGCCACTGTAGGTCGATCGCTGTGCCGATTCGTGCCCCTGACACGTTGACTCGCACCATAATGAGTCGAGGCTTTTCAGTGCGGGGATGTGGAGCTCTTTGGCCATTTCCCGTGCCTTTTTTGCTCTAGACACATCGTTCTCTCTCCAAGCGCGCACACGCTTGTCCCGGCCGAATATAAGACCCCGAATATAAGGGCGCACTCACACTAGTGCCGTTTGCCTGTTCCGTGCTCAGCACGATTCAGCACGATTCCCCCCCTCCCCACTCCCCCCGCAGGCCCGTGCTCACACTGCTCGTCAAATTTTTTTAATTACAAAAAAAAAAATCAAGGGCCCCCCTATTGGCCAGGGCCCTGGACATGTGCCCACTTTGCCCATGCGGTAATCCGTCATTGAGAAAAGTAAAACACTGTTCAGCATGCCAGGCTGCAGGCGCGTGTGTGTGTGTGTGTGTGAGAGAGAGGAGCACAGACGTGAGTTTAGCTGTGCGGCCGCTTGTCGCTCCGTCTGTAGAACTGCGGACTCTCTCTCTCTCCACTCGCATGTCAGCTGCGTTACAGACGTAACAACAGTTTAGTGCGGCCGCTTGTCGCCACGTCTGTAGAACGGTAGTGCGTCTCTCTCCACTCGCATGTCATTGAAAATGTAGCCTATTACCAGACACGTCAAAAGCCTCCCGTATGAAAAGGCCATGATGGCGAGAGTAGGCTACATTTTATTAGTAAAGGCCACTATTAATGAATTAAAAAGAATTAAAAAACGGGAGGACGGGTCCCGTGGCCAATTTCCGGTACTCCCGGACTGACTCATTTGATTGAATCCCGAAATCCCGGGACCCGTCCAGCAACCCTAGTCGGAACTACCTTCCCAAGCTCCTTCTGTTTACGTCATGTTTGGTTGGGCTACGGGGAGCAGCTAGTGGCTCATATGTCCGCTGCTTTTTGAAAATGCTTTTTTCATCAAATGTGTCAGACATCAGTGTTTTGTATACATTGTATTCATTAGTGAGCGGGTATGCCGTCTTTCAGAACCGTTCATTACCTGCACTAAAGAGAAAAAAAGACGTTTCCTCATTGTCCCCCCCACTTTTGAAAATGCACTCCAGAATGCCTGTTTGTCCCCCCCACTTGTTTAGCCAAATCGACGTCCATGCTGGGCCTCCATAACACCTCAGCAGTGCCACAGGCTGATTGCCTCCATGCCACGCCGCATTGAAGCAGTCATTTCTGCGAAAGGATTCCCGACCAAGTATTGAGTGCATAACTGAACATAATTATTTGAAGGTTGACTTTTTTGTATTAAAAACACTTTTCTTTTATTGATCGGATGAAATATGCTATTTTTTGAGATAGGGATTTTTGGGTTTTCTTTACTTTTTTGCCAAAATCATCAATATTAAAACAATAAAAGGCTTGAACTACTTCAGTTGTGTGTAATGAATCTAAAATATATGAAAGTCTAATGTTTATCAGTACATTACAGAAAATATTGAACTTTATCACAATATGCTAATTATATGAGAAGGACCTGTATACATCCGATCTTCATCCTTCAAAAAAGAGCTATACGAATTATACATAAAACCGCTTACAGAGAACCAACAAATCCATTATTTGTTGAACTAAAAACACTTAAATTTCTAGATTTGATTGACTATAAAACTATTCAAATAATGTTTAAAGCAAATAATCACCAATTGCCTCATGGCATCCAGGAGTTGTACCAACTGAGAGAGAGCAAATACAAGTTAAGAGGCACCTGTATATTCAAGAAATCTATCTAAGAACCAATACAAAACTACACTGTATTACGACAAAGGCTGTAAGTCTGTGGAACAACTGCAATGATGAGCTAAACAATTTTACAACAATATCAAAACTAAAAAAACTCTTCAGAAACCAAACATTGAATTGTTATGAGCTGGAGCAGTGAATTTCTGTTTTGCTGTTTTCAATTTGAAGGTTTTCGTTCATCTGTTCCATTATTTTATTTTGTTATTGTTTTGTCGAAATTTTTTGATTTGTTTAACCCACGAGCCAAACATCATAGACACTGACTGATTCAAACTGAACATTTATTTTTTTTGTAAACGATTATAAAAAATAAGAGGGGGTAGGACCAGAAAAGTTTTTCTTAACTTCTTCCTATCCCTTTTGAACATTTGAGTTATGTATTTGTTGCTTAGTATCCTGAGGATCCCATTTGTTTGTTTTTAATTGATTTCTTTCCTTTTTTACTGCTCAATCGTTTTATTTGTTTGTATTATTATTATTATTTTTTTAACCATGTTCAATAAAGATAAAAAAAAAAAAAAAGCATTGCACATATCACATCATAACAACAAAACGGACCAAATACATTTATAGGGTACAGCGCTTTATTGACAGGGCTATATTGTGCTATATTTACTTCTTTGCGGGCTTGGCATGGACCTAATAAAAGGACACCCAATTGAAAAAACTATTATTTTCTATGTAAAGTTGATCAGTGGCGCATGGTGCAATTTGAAGCGACTGTTATGTGCAGTGTGTAATAATGTCCGACCTGTTTCATTGACAGTGACTCATGTGCTGATGCAGGGTCTGTGTATTTGTTTGTGTTATGAAAAAGTATAATCGACTCTGACACCATGGAAACAAGGATTAATAAGACCACCTCCCCCCGCTGTGTCAACTATTGTTTCGGAGTCTCTCCCTGCGTGCATGTCTATGTTCCTACAGCTCTATGTTCCCACATTTCTAAGTAATCTAACTATATAACATAGAATAGTATGTCTGAGTGTGTCTGTGTGTGTGTGACTCCTATTCTAACCTCTCCCTGTCCCTTTCCCCTGTCCCTTTACCCTTTATCAAAAAATTATTAGTAACCTTTGCCACCTTGAGCGGTTCCGCAATCTGGTTCAACCCATGACTGTCGAGCACAAAGGAGAAAACTCAGGTTATTCCACAATTTAAAAAGAAACAAGAGCAAAAACACTGCAACACTCACAGCCAAAGCGCACACAAAGAGACACAGGAGGTGAATAACCTAGAACGTAAGAGAATGAGACACTGATCACTGATTGGAAAAATGCCAGGCTGATCTGCGGGAGAGAAACAAATGTGAGGCTCACAAGATCAGGCCGGTCTCGCCAGGCTAGAAACACACTGAGAACAACATCAAACATTCCTAACACACATCACTGTGGAACATCTCTTACTTGTTATGTCTGATAGTTTTACAAGTATGTGACTGCAATGGAAATCGGTGGAATAAACCATTAACATTGAACAATGTATGCTGTGTGTTCAGTTTAATTGCTAAAGGGTTTCGCATTGTAGGAGAACGGAGGAGGTGGAGAAGTGTTAGTAGGCATATAGCCAGAGGGACGTCCTGCCGACGCAAACTTTGTAACTGATTATGACTAGAATATATATTCATGCATTTCCCTAACATTGTGAGCCTTAGTTCATCGTCCACCATCTGCAAAGTTAAGCCTCTCCTTCTCTCTCTCTCTCCTTCCCTCTCTCTCTGTCTTCCAAGCTTTCTCCACATCGTCCTCTACTCTGTCTCTGGGTCTCTGTGCAGGATAAGCCGTCCAAAGAATGGACTCTCCCCCTGCTGATACTGCCTCACATCAGCATTGATTCATGACTCCGCAGGATATTAACCTTTCTACTCTCATGCCTGTTCACTCTCTATGTACACTTTGCTTCGCTCATTGGTCTGTCTCTTCCAGGTTTCCATGGTGGCGACGAGACGGCGTGGATCAGTTGCTTCCTATGGCTGCATCTGATCCTACTGTATCCACACTATTCATGTTTTGTTTTAGTATTGGCGTGTAAACATTTGGTCAATGATTGTATTCCTTTGTGAATACACCGAGGAAAATGTAAATTTGTGATATTTGGCTATATAAATAAAACTGATTTGATTTGATAAAGTACACATTGTGGTCCTACCAACACAATTTGCTCTTTGATTTGAATTGATTTATGTTCATTCAATTCCAAACAAGCATGTGTAGTAGCCGACTGTTTCCCCATGGTGACAAAGGCGAGGCTGGACATCATCATTGTGTTTCAGAAAGGTTTATTTCAGGAGCATCCATCAGACAATACAGAGGACTTGGTAGTAGCATTGAAGCAGCAGTGAGAGCCGCATGGCACCCTTGATAGCTACAGAACAGTGTCTTATATCTCATTTGTGGGGGGGTATCAAGTGTATAATTATCTACAGATAGACAGATGGTCTCAAACACAAGCCCTTCTATGGGTGCTCGTTCTCCCCCAGTGACCCCAACCTTTAAGATATGCACGCTCAGCAAACTCTGGTATTAACCATTCAAAATCCACCACACGTCTTCTATAATTATTTTAAGGGCTATAATGTTTGTTTATGCTTGTATCTCTAAATGTCAGCCAGACGTGCCATGTTTTACTCAGCTCACTCTCCCTATCTCTGGTTCTGACCCAGAGTATCAGCAGCAAGAAAAAGGAATTTTTCATTTAATTCCTCACAAATCTAGCTTGTCATTATAGCTACAGTTACCAAAACATTTTTAAAGGACTTCATCACATCTAGAGTTTTGCTCAACAATTTCATAACCCATCAGACCCCTATTCTTTCCAATACAATCTTTCACAAGGCATTACAGACTCCATTTGAAAAAAAAAAAAAAATCTTTTAGCCGGGCTCTTCCTGTCCCTATGTCCTCGATGTTTACAGCCCAAATGAGAAAAGACAAAGTTTATTGTCATTCCGTTGAACAAAGAAGGGTCTAAAATCTATTTGACCTTGCTTGCTCAACTGAGGAAAATAGGATTGCCGCACATGTGAAAGCCAGTGTATTGTCATTCTTACAATCGCTTCCTGAGATCAGAGTTTTAACCTTGTTGTACGCAAACTGATTTAACGACATGCACTTAGGCCATACAAGCATTACATCATATCCAAACAAGGTTATCATAAGCATCTGTAAACATTACCACTAATGTATTTATTGTTTTAGGCGAAACCCAGATTTTGAATCCCATACATGCTTTAAATAATCACTCATGACATATTCTACACATTCTAAATTTACTTTGTACTCAGAAAAAGTGCCAAAGGATGAAATGACTTTAATCAGACAGGGAATACAAGTTTGAGAATGCGATAAATTGATCAATATATGTAGTGCGCGTATACACTAGTTTTATGTTCCCTCTCACCAATGAAAATACCGGTGTCCAGGCAAACTCACACCCATACTACGTCCTCTTTTCCAGATGGCTCCATCATCCGCGAACAAAGGCAACCCAAATCCTCTCTCTATATTTTACAGAATAAATCATTTATCATTATGTTGACTAAAACTGAACTGATAACACTTCCCGGCTGGGTCCCATTTTCTAATTCTACGGTCTTTGAGTTGACACCACCCACATGTAGTTGTATCGTATTATTAATTAAAAAATCTTTAATCCAGTTGAACATTCACACTTAACTCCTAAATCAAAATTTGTAATCATTAATCCCTCCTTCCACAATATCCAAGAATACACTTACTACTTGTTGTGTCTCTACAGACTGTGTGGATACTTATGATGAAAAACGACAGAGAGGAATATGCATAGAAACGTGGCTACTTTAATAGCAGGCGCACAGCAACATGAACATGTCTGTTCCTCTTACAGACTGGCTTCTTCTGGCAACTCATGGTTACACACATTACTTAGAATCCCCCTACAGGCATAACAGGATATAACATGTTTTCCATTCAAACACCACAGCTCCTCCCTTGTAGCTTTAAACTTATTTTCTTTTTTTCTTTTGTACCCTTCTTTTGAACAAGGATTATCCTAGCAAATAAATGTACACACCTACCAGGTATTTAAAACAACTTCCCCTGTGTACAAATAATAGTGCATTTCTATAACATGAGACTTTTCTTTTAAAAGTCTCTTTCTTTTTACAAGTCCAAACGCTGAGGAGGGCGCACATTCCTTTTAGGGCGCTCCGTGCATCCTGAACTTGAAATGTTTTTGCGAGCTTGTTCAGTCTTCCTTGAGCTCTGGTGGTTCTCATGCATCTGCTCACTGACAGCAGGAACAGTGTCAATGTCACTTATGTCATCTCCAGGATCAATGTGGTAATCCCCGTTTCCTTCAGTGTTACTCATAGTCTTTTCTGGAATGCCAATCTTTTTCTTTGCATCCAGCATCTGATTTACATGTCTTTTTACACATGTCCCATTTACAGACACCAAGTAAGTTACAGGACCCAAAACATCAGTTATTACACCATCTAACCACTTCTCTCCTCCCCTGTCGTTTTTAACAAGCACAGCCTGACCCATAGAGAAAGATCTGACTTTCTTCTTCATCTCTGACTGTTTTGGAAAACTACCTGTGTGGAACGATGGAGACACGTCTGGTTTCACTACAGAAAGTCTAGTATGGACCTGTCTTTTAAGAAACAGCTCTGCTGGTGTTTTCTTAGTTGTTGTATGTGGCATGTTCCTGTCGCCGTACAAGAAGTTAGCGATACAATGCTGCAACGTCATGTCACCCACTGCTCTGTTCTTGGCTAAAGACCTTTTAAAGTTTTGGACCAGTCTTTCAGCTAATCCGTTTGAGGCTGGATAAGCTGGAGTTTTAATGTGCTTAACAGCATTCATTTTAAGGAATGTCTCAAATTCACCTGAAGTAAATTGAGGTCCATTATCTGACATCACCTCTTTTGGTAAACCATATGCTGCAAAAAGGTTTCTTAATGCTTCAATAGTTTTGCTGGCTGTAGTGGTTTGCATGTGTATTATTTCAGGCCAGCGAGCATATGCATCCATTACCACATAGGCCAGGCAAAGTAAGGCATGTTGGGGCCAAAAATTTAATAAATTGTAAAATAATTTTTTTCAGCTCAGATCATTTCTATGAGATGTCCAGAACAACATACTAAAAGTCCTAAGAAATCCTAGTTGGGGAAATATGTTTAATTCTCATCAATCCGAGGTGTGTGCCAATAAGGCGAGACACCAATAAATCCCAATAGGGCTATTTTTTTCCTTTAGTCCTTTCAAAATGAACTTTACACAATGAAAGTATCCATGAAAATTAAAATGTTTTGTATTACAAGTTTCTCAGAAAATTACTTTTAATATGCAAATGAGATATTCACTAATCGTACATGCCCAAAATAAATCCAAATAGGCTTAATTTTTTCCTTTACTCCTACCACAATAAAACTTTACATAGTAAAAGCATACTTGAAAAGTAACTTTTTTGTATTACAAGTTTCTTTTTAAATGAATTTGAATATGCACATGAGCTCCACACTTATTGAATATCCAATCATCGTACTGCCAATGGGTGATGACAATGCTGCTTTTAGACTAGCCTCTAACCTGAAAAACTGCCTGGCTTACCTGCCAGGGGTATAACAGGTGCCTCTAATGAATTAGATTTGTCTCTTCAAATGCAACTGCACGCAATTTGATAGCACTACATCCAATCAGAGCAATGAACAATGTGACGTATTAAGCCCCGTTCGTTTAGCGAACAGCGGGGTTAACTGTTAAATTTAACTTTTGCCGTGGTCGGTCGGCAAAACAGAACATTCCTCTTACTTGCTAATGAAAGATTTGAGTGCCGTCTTCCAAATCGTAAAGGGTCGAGGCCAAAGCCGTCTCAAACTCAAACAACATATCTGCAGCTATCTTAGATGTTTACTGTAACGGCTTCGACGGCGCACTGTATTAAACCCTTATAATATTACGTGTTCTTTTGTTCGGAATTATGGAAGGTAAAAAAATAAAAGATGACAGGAAAATGTTTTCCAAGTTCTCAGTTGTTGTTTAATGAAGTGAGATCACAGGACAGCATATGCAGGTTTTCAGAGACAGCAAAAGTCAAAAAAGTTATGAGCCTTATCGACAGCAAGGCTCTTTAACATCTCTAAACAAAGTCTAATGATTGTTCTATCGTGTTGTCTTCTATCTTATTGTCCAATCCTTTTCTTCCTCGCTTTCAACCTGCACTATGCTGGAGAAAAGAATTATGCTTCTGGCCTTGAATGTAACTTGTATCTATGGCTTTGTCAGCTGAGTAAGGTGTTTAACACTAGGCCTTTGTGTAAAATAGATACATCTCTCTGTTCCTAGCCTCGTCTTTCTGGGAAAAACATCTATAAAACTTACAAGAAGTTTCTTGTGCTATTTCTCTCCCTCCAACTGTCCCTGCTCCAGGGCCTGAAATGAGAACATTATAGATCACGTTATGAATGTATCGATTGTTCAATTGATTATATACGAGTAAATGCAAATTAATGATGGGGGCTATAACATCATTAATATTTAAAAATTAAAATCCTTACAACTGTCGTCATTCGGTTACGTCCGTCCCAGAGCACCATAGATAGGGCTCTGGCCCGCCCATATCAGATAGAACCAATTGAAACGTAGCTAAGGATTTCTTGACATATTTAATGAGCTTCAATGGAGAGTGCCCAGACCAACAGGCGGAGCACATTTAATTTTTATTTTTTTATTTAAACCTTTATTTCTCCAGATAAAACATTAAGAACAGTTTCTTATTTACAATATTGATCTGGTCCAAGAGGCCCCACTAGGAGTAAAGGTACAAATAACAAATACACAAGCATGACTCACTTAGACAAATATAAAACGGATGTACAAATGCAAAGCCTATGTACAGTAACAAAATAGAAAACACAAAAGCACTAAAAACTAGTCGGGACGGGCGTAGAGGTCTGGACAGGGTGTAATAAATAAGAAACAACACAAAAATGAAACGAATGTATGCGTGTGTGCGTGCAAGCAAGCATGTGTATGCGAGCGGATGCATGTGTCTGGGTGAAAAAAAAAAGAAAAAAAAGAAAATGAAGATGTGTCAATGATATATTGTGTGTGAAGGGTGTATGCAAGTGAGAAACAGTGGAATCAACAGGAGCAGGGGGGGTCTACTAAAACAATGTTAAGTTTCTGCTTGAAGGCAGACTGTGAAGTAAACGCTGTAAGTTTGAGGGTGTCTTGAATGTTGTTCCAGTCAAAAGCTGCTGCAAAATGAAAGGAGTTTCGGCCGAAGGTAGTCCTGGTGAGTGGGTTAGTGAGTTTGATAAGCTCAGATGATCTTGTGCGGTAAGTGCTTCTGGAGAGATGGAGAAGGGAGGAAAGGTAAGACGGGGTCTTGCCCAGGAGTGTCTTATAAATAAACTGGAGCCAATGTCGGAGTCGGCGGGTTTGGAGGGAGGGCCAGTCCACCAGTTTGAAAAGTTCACAGTGGTGTGTATGAAAGGGAGCATTGGTGGCAAAGCGGATAGCTAAATGGTGAAGAACGTCCAGTTTGTGTAGCGCTGTTTTTGAAGCCATTTTATAGATTGTATCACCATAGTCAAGGATGGGCAGGATGGTCATTTTTACAAGTGTAAGTTTAGCAGAGCGTGTGAAGGATGCTTTGTTCCGGAAGAGAAAGGCCAATCTGGCTTTCACTTTAGTCTGAATATTGTTGATATGGACGGAGAATGAAAGGGAAGAGTCCAGCCAAAGCCCTAGGTATTTGTAGGACTTGACAAAATCCAGTTCGGAGTTGTCAGCGCAAAGGATCTTGGGTGGGCTGGAAGTGTTGTTTTTCCGATCGAAAAGAGTTTTTCGAGTTGAGCCGTAGATGGAGGTTGTGGAAAGAGTGCTCAATAGAAGTGAGACTGTCCTGAAGAGTGGAGGCTGCGGAGCAGAGAGAAGGGCCAGATGCGTACAGGATAGTGTCATCAGCATAAAGGTGGATGCTGGAGCTGCCTGCAGCCTTGGCCACATCGTTAATATAGATGGAAAAGAGCATAGGCCCCAAGATTGATCCCTGAGGCACCCCTTTAGTAATAACTAGTGGCTCCGACAGAATGTTCTCTGTCTTGACCTGTTGGATTCGGTTAGTCAGGTAGCTGGCAAACCAGTTGCAACAGGTGGGGGATAAACCAATGCTAGAGAGCCTACTCAAAAGGTTCATGTGATCAACTGAATCAAATGCCTTGGCTAGGTCTATAAAGCTGGCAATACAGACCTGCTTGTTGTCCAAGTCAGTAATGATGTCGTCAAGGACCTTAAGTGTGGCTGTGATGCATCCATGGCCATAACAAAACCCAGATTGAAGATCAGACAAAAAAATCCAGTCGTTTGAGGACCAGCTTCTCTAGTACTTTAGCCAAGCATGGCAAGATGGAAATAGGCCGGTAGCAATTGGGGTCGGCGCTAGAGCCACCCTTAAAGAGGGGAAATATCAAAGCTGATTTCCAATCAGAAGGGAATGTGGAGAGATGAATGGACAGGTTGAATAACCTTGTGATTGGGTCAGCAATAAGATGAGCGGCTGCTTTGAGAAACTTTGGGTCCAACCCATCAAAGCCAGCAGACTTATTTGGGTCCAATCGGGAATGTTCATCCCGAACCTCAAAAAATGAGAATGGTTTAAAGGAAAAGCTAGTGGTGATGGAGGGGGAGGGCAAAGTGAGTGATGGGTCAGCAGAAGTGAAAGCTAGAGGAGAGTTTACAAAGTATTAATTAAAGAGAGAAACCATGCGACACTTGTCGGTAATGACAGCCTTATCAAAAACCATGGATGCAGGTAAGCTTGGAGAAGAGAGTTTGTTTTCCATGGACTTAACTGTGGTCCAAAACTTCCTCGCATCAGTACCACACATTGTCAGCTTCTCCTTAAAGTAAGAAATTTTGGCTGACCTGATGGCCTGGGTGGATTTGTTCCTGCGTTGCCTGAAGGCAAGCCAATCAGCTGGAGACTTAGAGGTTCGAGCTTTTCGCCAAAGATAATTTTTTCGACGAACAAGTTCTGCCAAGTCATGAGAAAACCAAGGGCTAAGGCGATTCTTAATCCGGTATCTTTTCAGTGGGGCGTGTTTATTAATAATAAGGCTGAAAGTGTTCTTAAAGTAAGACCAAGCGTCCTCAATAGAGGTGAATAAGTTGAGTCTCTCCCAGTCTGCGGCAGCAGTGTCATTGAGAAAGGCCTGCATGTCAAGCTTCTTCACACAGCGCTTAGATACAATTACTGGGGGGCGTTTGACTGAAAAACCAGAGCGAACGCAAGCAATGGCACAATGGTCGGCCAAGCTATCGCTGAAAACCCCAGAACGGTAGCTAGAAGGATTATTTGTAAGAATAATGTCGATCAGTGTAGAGGATGAGGGAGATCTAGGGTTGTGTCGAGTGATTTCAGTTATGAGTTGAGTGAGGTTTAAAGCATCAAATTGTTGAGTAACAGTAGCAGGGGGGTTTAGCATATTCCAGTTCAAATCACCCATAAGGATGAATTCAGATGAGATAAATGGGACCAAAAGCTGACAGAGAGTTGTTAGTGTGTCAGCAGCGGCATCAGGTTTTCTGTAGCAAACAGCAACAGAGAAGGTGAAGCGTAAAGACAGTTGTAGCTTGAGCACCAATAATTCAAATTGCTTGGGAACAGACTTGGATAGAGCTACAGTGCAGTTAATATGATCTTTAACATACATGGCTACACCACCTGCTCTAGAGGATCTGTCCTGACGAAAAACATTGTAGCCTGGAATTGAGATTTCCATGTCGGTGGTACTTTTTTTCAACCAGGATTCAGAGATGGCTAGGATATCTGTGTTAACAGTATGTACCCAGGTTTTCAGAACATCAAAATGCCTAAGTAGACTACGAATGTTAACATGTAGGAAACCTAAGGATGTACTTTCATACGCTTGAGAATAGTACCAGAGCAGTCTAAGGCACACCTGTGCACTAATCATGATGTCAGAACAGCATCTTGATGTGGCACACCTGTGAGGTGGGATGGATTATCTCAGCAAAGCAGAAGTGCTCACTATCACACATTTAGACAGATTTGTGAACAATGTTTGAGAGAAATGGTACAATTGTGTATCTGGAATTAATTTTAGATCTTTAAGTCCATCTCATGAAAAATGGGAGCAAAAACAAAAGTGTTGCGTTTATATTTTTGTTGAGTGTACTTTACTCTCTTATTTCATCATAACATTGCGCCTTGATCTTGCCTCTTGCTTTTATATCCGTCGCATCCCATGTCGCATCCCCGTTTGTTTTCATATGGAGGCTTCGTCGATGTGACGTCACTTCACGTGCGCACTGGATTGTGGGTCGGAATCGCCCAAATAGGATGCACTTTTCAACACTAACAATCTTGGCCGCATGAAGTAGGACATCCGGGTACTTCTAACCATCCTAAATCTGGCCATAAGAATCGGGACATCCTAAATCTTTTTTCTACATACTATATAGTAGAAAGTATGCGATTCGGAACGCAACCTGTGTATTTTGTTCTGGCAGAGATAATGGTAGTTTGGACAATGAGCACATCTGCATCGTGCTTTGCATGGTCTGAGATACACCATTTTTATCTTACAAGTTTCTTTGAAAATAAATTGTAATATTTTCAAATTAGCTATACACTAATCAAATATAGGCTACACAAAATATATCCGCATAGGCTTAATTAAGTGACTGCTGCATATATTGCTGCGGTTGGTCGCATACACATTAAGTACTTTATGATTCCTCCTATACGTGAATCTATTGAGTATCAGCCACTGGCTCTGTTGCCAGCAGATAACAAAACATCACAGCTGGGTGTATTGTGGAAGACATCCCTACTCCTTCACTCTCAAAGGCCATCATGGTCTGGTATGATGCAGATCCTGCATCTTCTAGATGAACACCCTGGGAGAGCTTCAGTAACATTCCTTCCAATGATTGATCTTGATCCCAGTGATGAATCCTACATATACTCAACATTGAGGTTTGTGTCAACTCAAGCTCTGCAGTATGATTTGACCCCTGTTCTGACGTTCGACCAACCCCTTCTGGAAAGCCTTGACCATTAGAAGTTAACTTCTAATACAAATGTTTTACTTTTCATGTAGACTTTCATTGTGTAAAGTTTTAATGTGGTAGGAGTAAAGGTAAAAATTAAGCCTATGTGGATATATTTTGGGTAGCCTATATTTGATTAGTGCATTACGGTGGCGCTGAGCATTCACCAAATAAAAAAAAGTTTCACAGCAGGATCTCGTAATTACGAGATATTATCTCGTAATTACGAGATAAAGATCTCGTAATTACGAGATAAGGATCTCGTAATTATGGTTATAAATTCAGGTTAAATAAATAAAAAATAAGAACTAGTTAACTAAATGACAATGCAGTCTTTTATGTGGTACCTTAAAACAGGCTAATGAAAATAAAGCAATACACGGAAGATCATGGAATAACTGTTAAACACTTTGATTTCAGATCGGAGTGACAGCTGACTGAGCCAATCAGGCAACAGAATAAGTTTATCCTTTACGTTTAGCCTGGTCGGGACCAGGTTAAACGTAAAGGATAAATCTCCACGGTAACTTATGTCCCTCCGCTTTTATGCAACCGGATCATGGCTAACGCCAGCCAGGATAACCGAAATATCCTAGGTTAATCCCTTATCCTAGTTTTATGCAATAGGCCCCAGGTGCTGTGGCAGGCATGCTACGCTGCTGCTTACATATGTCAGCCAGATTTACCTCACTTTCAACATCCTCATCAAATGTAGGCCACCAACATAAGCTTCTGGAGAGAGACTTCATTTTCACCATGCCCCAGTGGCTGTCATGTAACTGCCAATAACCTGCTTTGCAGCTTTTCTGGTATGTGCACCCGAAAACCCCAATGTACACAGCCCTCTTCAACAGTAAGGTCAAACTTGCGTTTTATATATGGTCGTAGAGCCTCATCTGGAACATACTATGGCCAACCTGACAAAATATGTTGCTTTACTTTAACTAGTACAGGGTCTTTCTGTTTCCTGTGCAATGTCTTTTGGCGTTAAAGGCAGACTGTCTAAATAAGACACTCTGAATACTGGGTTTGGTCTGGGAAAACTGTTGTCTGTTATTGGTAGTCTGGATAATGCGTCGGCAAAATCAAGGACCATCTCTGCATCCTAGCTGCAGCTAAGGGAGGTACCCCTGTTTTTGGACCTAAGATCTTCAGTAATGGCTTGTGGTCTGTTATCAGTGTAAACTTACGGCCGTACAAGTATTCATGAAATATCACTACTCCAAAAACCAGGCCAAGTGGGTGCTATTATGGTAGAAAGGTTTGGAATGAACTTCCCATAATAACTCAGCAGTGATAAGAAAGACTTGTGGGAACGGCTGCCTTAGCAATATCTTCATATTGTCCTTGCATTGGGTGAATTCCCTCTGCATCAATGACATGTCCCAAATATGATACACTGTGGCACATTTATTTGTGTTAACCCATTTATTTGTGTTAACCCTGTTGTGGTTTTTTAGTCTTTTCAGCACTTCTTCCAGGTTTTTCCTGTGTGTTTCTGAATCCTGGCCTGTGATCAATATGTCATCTAAATAACAGATTACACCTGTATGCCCTGCAGAACTTGATCCATTCGTTTTTGAAATATTGCTGGTGCACTGGTCATACCATAGGGCAGCCTGTTTACTTGGTACAGCCCTTTGTGTGTGTTTATGGTCAAGTAGCTACTGTTTAGAACCGTCTTCTAGCTCTACTTGTTGGTATGCTTGTGATAAATCAAGCTTTGTGAATCGTTCACCTCCTGATAGTCTTGTGAACAAATCCTGCGGTTTTGGTATGGGGTACTGATCTACTTCAAGCCAGGGGTTAATAGACACTTTATAGTCCCCACAGATTCTCACTGTTTGATCTACTTTGGGGATGTTTACAGTGGGTGCAGCCCATTCACTGAAATTAACAGGTGTAATAACCCCATCAACCTCCATTTTATTTAACTGGGCTTCAACTGCGTCATTAAGTGTATAAGGCACAGAGCGTGGTTTGCAAAACCTAGGAATTGCCCCTGCCACAACATGAAGTTTAGCTTTCATCCCTGTCACCTTGCCTAGAGTGGGCTGAAACACCTCTGATAGGCCTTTCACACCGCCGCAAAATCCGAGCTAGTTCTGGGCTTGTTCGGAGTTAGAGCCAGTGTTTTGGTTTCACACCGCCAGAGAGCCTGCTCCGGGCCGTAAAAACCGGGGGAACTCATACCCCAGGATTGAGCAGGGTTTGATAAGAACTGCTTGCGCGAACGGTTGGGGGAGGGATTATCCTGACCAACCAGAGCAACTCAAACCTCATGCCCGCCATATTTAAAAACACCGCTACTACGAGACGTAAACATAACATAATTACCGAACGTAGCGATCAAATTGACCGGCGAGAATACGCTGTATGGGTCCTGTTTGCTTAAGAAAGCAAAGCGAGAGCCAACAAGTGTAAAAATAAGACGTATTCGCCGCTGTTGTTGTGCTTAAAGCTAGCGGTAGCTTTAGCGTTAGCCACAAGAGCAGCGGCGTCGGGTGACGTACACACACGTTTACAGTGACGTCATGACGTTGCTCTCTTGCCGGCTCCATGGCTGTCTCCGGTCGATGTGAAACCAACCGGTTCATAACTGGGATAAGGCTGTAACCAGTTTTGAACTGACCCCAGCACCAGCCTGGAACTGACTCTTGGTTCATTTTGGTGTGAAAGGCCTATGAGTACCTGTTACAAAGCTCCTCAAAACTCTCAGGTGCTACTTTGTTTACAGAGCGGACCAATCTAGTTTTAGCTTTTTGATCCAGTCCCTCCCCAACAAAGCTGGACCATTACCTTTGACCACCAGTAGGTTGAGTGTGCAGATGTTCCCATTACACTTTACCTTAACATAAATACTCCCTCTCACGCTAAGTGAGTGTTTACTGTAGGTTCTTAGCACACAGTGTAGGCATTGGCTTTGCTCTCTTAAACCTACGCTTTGTCACAGCTAGTGATGGCAATTTGACTCTGAAGCTTCGATACGTGCTTTGAACCCTAGGACTACGAGCCAATAGAACCAACGCTTCGAAACTTGCTTCAAATCACGTGACATATGACGTCCGAAGCAGTAACTGCTTCACTCCCTGAATGAACCACCCAACTGGTTCGCCGTCCAACCAGACGCTTCAGCGACACTGCTCGTGTCATTCGGACAGGTGATTGGTTGAGACAATTTGAATTTGAGCGCGTCAACACTTTATAAACGCCCTAAACATTGCATATTTTGTGGGTTGTAGTAGGCGTGTTATTGATATTGAGTTGTTGGAATTGCTATTGAGTTGTTGGAATTGCTAGTGAGTTGTTGGAATTGCGTTTTTGGATCATTATGGAGCCATCCAGGAAGAGAGGTCGTTCTGATATGTGGGATCACTTCAATCAGATCGCTCCCGATAAGGTAAGTGTTGCAGTTGTTTTCCTTTGAGTTTGTTTTTTCATTTTAACAATATGTATGCTATATAAAGAACACAATGCACCACTGTTGTGGCTGTTGAATAACTTTGGAAAAGTAAAGTTAAATAGCAACAATAACTGTCCAGCACAGTTTTAGCCCTTTTAAATAAGCATTCCAGTAAAATTATGTTGCATTTATGATAAGTGTGGCCATTAGGCTATAGTTTTATACACTCCAATTGCATTTTTATTTACAAATGGCTTTCCCCACAGGTCAAGTGCTCGGTGTGTTCTGCCGAACTGAAGTACCATGGTAATACTTCCTCCATGATTAGGCACTTCACTGCCAAGCATGGAGCGGCTGCTAAACAGGGGAACACAAATCAAGGTATGCTTTATATTATCATCACACTAACACCATATGTATGTCATGACTCTTATGCCTGCTTCATTAAACACAATTGCACTTAAATACCAAGGCATGTTGTCTTTAATGAATTTATTTCTAATGTTTAATGTTTTTTTTTGTTTGTCTTAGTGGACCGGAAGGGAGAGCTTGATAAGGCTCTAGTAAACATGATAGTGAAGGACTCACAGCCTTTTTCTATTGTGGATGATACCGGCTTCAAAGACCTAGTTGCATTACTTGATCCGACATATAAGCTGCCATCAAGAAGGGCTCTGAAAAACATGGTGGTCAAACGTTACAATGAAGAGAAGAGCAAGGCCAAAGCTGTAATGCAGACAGTCGAGGCTGTGAGCCTAACTGCAGACATGTGGACGTCCATTAATATGGATGCATATTTGGCAGTCACTGGCCATTACGTGGATGACTCGGCTAAGCTGACCACAGTCCTTTTGGGAGTGCTGCCTTTCCCGGAAGCAAATACAGCTGCCAACATCATCACTTCCACCAAAGCTCTTATGGAGGAATGGGGAGTAGAAAATAAAGTCACCTCCATTGTGACAGATGCAGGAGCAAATATGGTTGCATCTGTTAGAGGTTTAAACCTTAGACACACCATATGCTTTGCGCATTCCATTAACTTGGTTGTAAAGAAGGCTATTGACACAACTCCTGGTCTTGAAGACATCCGCTCAAGGGCACGAAAAGTTGTCACATACTTCAAAACAAGCACAACGGCGAAAGAGAAGCTCAGAGAAGTACAGGAGCAGATGAACAAGCCAGTGATGAAGCTCATCCAGGAGGTGGACACAAGATGGAACAGCACGTTCCTCATGCTGCAACGCCTCTTCCAGGAGAGACAGTCAGTCGGGGCAGCTCTTGCAACACTGAGAACAGAGGTGAGGCCTCTGTCCTCTGAGGACTACGATACAGCTGCTGCCTGCCTGCAATTACTTGCGCCATTCTACCAAGCAACAGTGGAACTGTCTGAAGAAAAGCGAGTGTCAGGATCCAAGGTGATCCCAATGATCAAAATGTTGATGCTCTACCTCCATGACGCAGTGGGCAAAACAACACACAGCACAGCAAAACAATTAGGACAGAACCTGGTCTTACTGATGCAAAAAAAAATTTGACACAACCGAGACCCAAACAGCACTTACTTTTTCCACGCTACTTGATCCTAGATTCAAAGCAATTGGCTTCTACAATCAAATACACGCACAAGCATCCATAAAACGTCTGACAGGACAGTGCTCACAAATTGTAAGAAACACATCACTTGAGACACCACCTGACACACCAGAAGAACAGCCCTCCACATCAGCCATATCAACCCAAGGAAATGTTCAGAATCAACCATCGACAGGTAATCTTATGAATGGCTAATTGAGAAAATGCAAGACACAATAAGTGCAAGTAGAAAATTATATTATTATTGCTACCTTTTAGTACAGATGATTACTGTCATGTTTGTCTTTCAGATATTAACCTTTGGGAGAGCCTGGACAGGGATGCCTTTGAGGCAAGAAGGGGAAGAAATGCTACCGCTGATGCGACCGTGGAGGTGCAGCGATATATGACGGATCCACCGCTGGCTAGATCCCAGGACCCACTAACGTACTGGCTGGCCCACCAAAATGTGTACCCCAACCTATTTAAATTGGCAAAAAGATTCCTCTGCATACCAGCATCGTCAGTCCCCTGTGAGAGGGTATTCTCAAAATGTGGAGAAGTAGTCAGCAAAAAAAGAAACCGTCTAAACCCAAAAACCGTTGAAAAAATCATGTACCTGAATAAAAATCTTTGAATGTTCCCTGTCCCACATAAGCACACCCCTGCCACCATAGTAACACAAGCACACCCCCGTCATGCTACATTTTACCATCATTCTCTCATCAATAACACAATGAACAAAACAATCTTTTTTTTTATTTTATTGTGTGTGTGTGTGTGTGTGTGTGTGTGTGTGTGTGTGTGTGTGTGTGTGTGTGTGTGTGTGTGTGTGTGTGTGTGTGTGTGTGTGTGTGTGTGTGTATGGGGAGGGGGGCGGGGGCGGGGGCACATGATCAAAGCATTTTCAAAGCATGTAAACTCGGTCCACTGTAGGCTACACTTGCATTTCACCAGCAGAGGTCACTGTTACTGAAGCTTCGAGTAGTGAACCTATTTTCGAACCGATTGGCTCGAATGGTTCAATGCTTCAGAAAAGCTTCATTTGCCCATCACTAGTCACAGCCCGGCTCAAGGGAATGACAATAAGGAAACCACACAAGATATTAAGTTTAACCAAATAATAATTTATTTAAACAAAGTTTCAAGTAAGATACTAAGCGGTGCGTGAATGTCTAATCAGTAATGGGTGCTGTGTCTGTGTGAGTGAAGAGTGTAATGTACGTGCAAAGCAAAGGAAAATTAACCAACTAAGCAAAACCAAACCATACATCAAGGAAGGGAGACCAAAGTGGCTGATTCCTGCAGCTTATATAGCTGAGGAGATCAGCCAGCATGGGTGTTTGTAATTAGCAATCATCTCCTGGAAGCCTTCCAATCAGGAGGTGCCAGGAGCTGTCACAGCTTGTACAGTTGTTCTGAAATGACAGACACGGCTGCTCCTGTGTCTACTTCCATTTCTAACCGTTTCTCATTTACCCTTACATACACATACATTAATAAGGTTTTTCAATCCCTGTATCACATTCAGAAACAGTGTTGACACCTTTAGACCCTGTTGAAAACAGTTCAATGTCTCTGATGTTACCTGCCCGGTTCTCTGTGTCAAAGCCCGAGGCTGCTTTAGTCTCTGGTGTCCCGGCTTTCCGGTGCTCTGGCTTCTCAGACGGTGCACTGCGCTCTCTCTGCGGTGAAACGGCGATGTCCTCAGGCTGACCGTCGGCGTCAGGAAGACTCGCCTCGCTGTCTTCCGCTGCCGCTGGAGTCCCTCTGCCTTTATCTCAGTCGCGGTCATCCCCAGCGCACGCTGTCACATCCAGAAGCTTGGTCCATTTGGTCTGCTTGTCTTTCCTTCCTTCTGGTCAGGATCTGCAAGCCTTGGTGATGTGTCCTTTCTTTTTACATGCCCGGCATTCCACCTCCTTAAAGCGGCACCCCTCTGGTGTGTGCCCCTTTCCGTTTCATCGATAACATGGCTGCCCGTTTTCCTCCTTTTTCGGCGCTGTAGCTGTCTTGGAAATGGCGTTAGCCTTGAACGACTTGTGTGACCACTGCTGTGCATTTTGTTTAGTCACTTTGTGTGCCAGTCCCATATCATAAGCACAAGCCAGCATCAATTCTTTAGTGTAGGCGGAATTTAGCACTCCGCACACAAATCTGTCTCTGAGAGCATCGTCCAAAAATGCCCCAAACTTGCAAGTAGCTGCTACCTTCCTTAAACTTGCCATGTACTCACTTATGGACTCGATAGCATAGTACCAGTCCATGTTAAGTGTCTCTTTACACATGTATGTGCTGCACATGATGTGAACAGTTCTTTGAGATATTTCCAGTGTAGTAAAAAGGGCTGTGGTAGAACATTTTCAATAAATCAGGTCTTACAGAAGCAATTTTCCACCATAAACGTTATTGTTTACCAGACCTTTGGTTTAACAGGTGATGTGGGTAGACTCCACTGTAAGTTGAATTCTGTATTCATTCTCATTTAATCAGAGCCCAGAGGTATATTGAGTCAATCAGGAGTTCATATAATCGGCTGAGCCCTTTAAAGGTCTACAGACAGATTAGAAACAATTGCACTATTTTAGCCTGGGGTTTTCTATCTTCAGCCAATGGACTCTGAAAAAAACATTTGCTCTCCAATACTTATTGGCTTATTTCACCTGAGCGTCTTCTAGTCCGGACCCTAGAAATAATTGATATTTTACAGGCAATTTTAGCATGACCGCAAAGAGAGGGAGTTGCACCGCAGAATGTCTGTAATGGAGAGTGTTGTAAGAAACTACAGCATCGTATTGATGCCACTGTAACATTTTAAATAATTTATAAATAACGTTATTAAATGATACATTTCACTTAATCTGATATCAAGTTAACGTTATGAAGATTGATAATGTTATAACCTGAAATGACGAATAAGAAATGATCAAAATCATTATCACATTGTAACATTATACTATAGCTAGATGTTTTTATTTCCCTAGTGGCATCAATACGCTGCTGTAGAAACAACCACAACTGAAAGAAATGTCAATCCATATCCTGATTTACAATTATGACTCTGAAAAAATAAATCCTTTTCAATCAGAGACTGAGACAAATATGTCAAGGTAAATAGCTCTATGTTATACAATATTTCATCTTAAAGTGCATACCAGCTTGTACACCACATTTTAGCAGTCCAAAACAGATCATATAAAGACTTATATTCTTCATGCTGTGCTGTCCCCTATTGTTGAAGAGCTCTGACACTTGAAAACAAGCCAGGGGCTTTCAAGGTATTTTGACATCCCAGGTACCGGGGGACAACTAAGCCTTGAATGTCATTCTTGGCGAACTCTGAAAACTACTCAGGAAATGATGAGTGTCAGTGGTGCAGAGCACATACAGATGTCTCGAGGGTTCAGAAACAGGAGGATCCTGCACCATTGTGTGATATCCACAGCCTTGATGCAAATGTGAGTATAGCTAATTCATCTATGACACGGCTGAAAAAGAGACAGTGATAACATGTGGCACCCAACATTATATGCATAACATCTTAGAAGGGGTAGGGCAATATGATGTGAAGCTTGTTTTCAATTATCGGACCTAACAGAAACGTCTATCTCTTGAAAAGGTCAACTGTTAAAATCACAAGCTTGGATTATGGCTTTAGTGATAGAGGAAACAAGCCCTCTCTGATCACAATAATGACCAAAGAAACCCTGATAGGAGCATTCTGCAGACAGCTGCTCAAATGTGGTGGTTACCTAGGCTACTGCTCACTATGATTACTGAGTTAATTCCCATGTGAAACAAGCAGCAGGAACTTCACCTTCTCTTGTGCATTTTCTCTTACGGTTGCAACAACAATGTACTTTTTTATTTTTTACTTATTTATTTAATTGTTTATTTGTTAGGCAAGATTTTAGCAAAAGTGCTAATTTACATATGGTGTCCCTAGGCAGGCAAATACATACAGGTTAAAAAAAGAATACATATACAAAGGCACAAATAACACAAGAACATAAAAGAGTTTAAAGGTGGTCACATACTTGGTTTTCTTTTATCCACTGTTTGAGGTGTGTTTTGAAGGTTGAATAATTTTGTGAGTCTCTAATTGTGAGTGGGAGAGTATTCCAATATTTAGTTCCTTTGACTGACAGAACAGTTTGTCCGAATGTAGTACGTCTGTATGGGACGTCACAATCTCCTCAGGCTGTGGCCCTGGTGCCAGTCCCACTCGCAGACTTCAGCTTAATAAAGTCTTTCAAAGGAGGAGGAGCAAGTCCGTGCAAAATTTTATATACAGTATAAAACATGCATTTTTTAAATAAACAAAGTTATGAAAATGTAATAAATTATGTTTATCTAAAACAATGCAATGGTGAAATTAAAATGGCTTTTTGTCAAAAAATGTTATGGCCTTTTTAAAAAGAGATTGTATTGGTTTAAGTGTTGTGCCAGCAGCAAGTGACCATGTGGTTATACAGTATTCAATATATGAAAAAATCATTGAGCGTAAAAACATTCGAGCAGCATTAATAGTCATGAAGGATCTTACCTGTATGAAATTGTGTATATTAAAATTTACCGTCATTGTTAATTGTTTGGTATGTTTTTTAAATGTTAATATTCGGTCCAATGTTTGGCCTAAATATTTAAATTCATTAACTAAACTAAGCTCTACACCGTCCAGGTAAACGCCAGACTGCTGAAGGCTGGTTGGCTGTTTAGTGAACATTATGCAGACCGATTTCTTTGCGTTTAGTTGGAGACATGAATCTTTGACCCAGCTTTGCACTTGGGTCATAGCTGTTGTTAAAATGTGTGAAACTTCATGAGTATTCCTGCCCTGTGTAAAAACAACGGCATCGTCAGCACACATTTGAATGTTTACATTTCTAGACACTTCCGGTAGGTCATTTCCTGAAGGTCATTTATGTACATAGTGAATAATATAGTCATGTCACTTGCAACTTTGGATAACTTGCAAAACAATGGTGTTTCAGCATCAGATGGTGCAGTGCTGCCATTTCCTCTGGAGCTCTGTGCTGAGACACAATGCAGAATGGCCTCTGGTCACCTCTGAAGGATTTAAATAAAAAAAAATAAAAACATTTTTGGCTTTGGCTTGTAGGAATGCGATTCCTCCCACTTATTCACTTCTCAACATAAAAAAAACGGAAAAAAAACGTCTCCGCTCCTCCCATTAGAGTTAGAAATATTAACGAATGAGCTTATGGTATGGAGAAGAATTAACAAGAATATTATCTCATAACTCTGATCTAATCACCTTGGCAATTCAGAAAAAAATGGGGCAATCTTTTTTTGTCAAGAGAATCATTACTTCCATGTGAGAAGCAATAGTCTATTTTAAAAAGTTACGCATATCAACAACAGCAAACTTATTAAGCTGGTGTGGCACAGCATTGCTGACAGTGTTTTATATTCGCTGTGTAATATGTAGGCAAGCTATCATACTGTGCAGTAAACAGACTGTCGCTTCTTTTAAATGGGGAGTGAAATACATTAACATCAGACACATTAAGTGACAGTTTCCATTGTAGAGCCTGATTGATTTATTCCCAAATCCATTGTCCTCAAGTGATCACAGTTTAAACATCACTGTTCCTGAAATACCCCCCTAGTTCAATAACACTGTATTAATGCCGGGGTGACATTTTGCGGTTTGGTGTGCTGCTTTCTCGCTCGATCCTGTAGGCATTTTTTCTCCTCTGCTGCAAAGTAATTGATTAAATGCAGCTGTTTCCACTTTCCAAATCAATGACAGAACACACGAGAGCAGGACGAGATGCACAGATTGTCCGTGGAGAGCTCAGCGGTGTGTAGTCTGTGTTTTCACTATAGAGTTGTGTGATCATTTGGTGGATTACTGCACGGGCACACCGGGCACAGGCCCACGGCCCAAGGGCTCAGGGGGGAGATAAAAACAAGATGAAAATCATCATGGGCCCCTCAACTGGTAGGGGAGAAATACAAAAGCAAATAAAAACAACAGGGGCTCTATGAGGGGCCTTGAAGGCCCCCTCACACATACAAAAATAAGCTTTCTATGTGTGAATTCTATTGTTAATAAAAAGTAGCTATCCACCCTTTATCTGTTGAAATGGGCCCTTCCATCATAGAACATGGGTATGCAGACCAATCTACTGTACTGTTTTTACAGTAAAGAGTGCTGTTTGAGAAAAATTTAAATTGAAATGCTTTAATGATCCTTTGCAGGACATTACAGTGTCACACAAAACAGCGTCTGGACAGACATAACAAACAAACATTCCCTCATAGCTAAAAAAAGTATAAAAAACAATAAATACAATAATAAATACTACAAAGTGCAAGTTATATTTGTGCATTATAAAACCGTATGGCAGCTGGTAAACAGGACTTCCTGTAGTGCTCTGTTTTGCACATTGGTGCAATTAGTCTCTGACTGAAGGTGCTGTTCTTGATCACCTTCAGGGCGTGGAGTGGGTGAGTGGGGTTGGTCATTATTGAAGCCAGTTTGTTGAGGATTCTGGCCTCTGCCACCTGCTGGACCTTGAGCTGCTCAGCCCCGACCACTGAGCTGGCCTTCCTGATCAGCTTGTCCAGCCTGTTTTTGTCCGCTTTGCGGGCACCTTCTCCCCAGCATGCCACAGCAAAAAACAGAGCACTGGCCACCACTGAGTGGTAGACAGTGCACAGTAGGGGTTGGCAGATGTTGAATGACCTTAGTCTCCTCAAGAAAAAGAGTCGACTTTGTCCCTTCTTGTACACCGCCGCCATGTGGCTTTTCCAGTCCAGCTCACTGTCGAGCTGCACACCAAGGTACCTGTGGTTGGCGACCATCTCTACCACAGTGCCCCCAATGCTGACTGGTGTTGGTTGAGTCCTCCTCCTCCCCCTCCTGAAATCCACAACTATCTCCTTTGTCTTTGAGGTGTTGAGATGGAGATTATTGTGTGTACTTCACTCCACAAAGTTCTCTATGGTGTCTCTGTACTCCTCCTCATTTCCCCCTTTGATGAGACCAACAACAGCTGTGTCGTCTGAATATTTTTGCAAGAAGCAACTGTTGGTGTTGTGGTTGTAATCCGCTGTGTAGATGGTGAACAGGAATGGAGCCAGCACAGTTCCTTGTGGAGCCCCTGTGCTGCTGAGGATGGTGCATGAAATATTGTTCTGTAGGCGAACATACTGGTCTGAGATGAAGGTAGTCCAAACACCACAGTACCAGTAATGGATCCACGTTAATCATCTCCATCTTCTCCCCTTGCAGACGTGGCTGGATGGTATTGAAGGCAGATGAGAAGTCAAAGAATGTTATCCTTACAGATGCATCAGGGGTGTCCAGATTTGTGTATGCCCTCTGCAGCATGTAAATGAGGGCATCATCGACACCGATGTTAGGCTGATATGCAAACTGTAAAGGGTCCATTTTGGTTGATACACTAGTCCTGTAGGAGAGGACAAGTCTCTCAAATGTCTTCATGATATGTGAAGTGAGCGGTACTGGTCTGTAGTCATTGTGGTGCGTGGGATGGGTCTTCTTTGGGACAGGTACCAGGCAAGATGTTTTCCACAGCCTGGGGCGCTCCGGTGGCGTAGTGGATATAGCGTGTACCATATTGGCTCGGGCCTTCGTTGCAGTGGTCACGGGTTCGAATCTGACCCGTGGACCTTTACTGCAGGTCATCCCCCCCTCTCTCTCTGTCATTTCAACTCTATACTATCTAATAAAGCTTGAAAATGCCAAAAGATTATAAAAAATATATACAAAAAAAAATCTGAAAAATAATGTTCCTTCTGTATCTCAGGATTTGATATAGCCTCTAAAATTTCCTCTCAAAGTGGACCAGATTAATGCATTTTTTTTTATAATAATATTTGTATTATTTTCCTAAACAAAACAATCACAGACAACATATACCGCAAGACAACAAACTCACAGGACAATACAAAATACAACACAGGGGGGGAGGGTGCAGATCCATACTTTTAAATAAATTAATTGAAATGTCCAGGGGCCGGTTTCCCGATAACGTCATCTCTTAGCGCGCTACGAAGTCTCCTACGTTATGACTTACCAAAGTTGTTTACCTCTGTAGTCGTGGTTCCCGAACTGTCTCTTAGGAGTCTTCTTAAGAAACAGTCCCTACGTGGCTCGTACACGGCGCTGTCCAGTGCTGAAATCGATGGCTCAGAGTTCGATTTTCCATTTCCTGCTTATTTCATGCGAAGCTGCATGACAAGTCTTTGCGAATAAAAGATTACTAGAAATCCTTCTAAGCCGAAACATTTATTTAACACCTCTTGCTTTATAATCTAAGTATCTTTAAGAACAATAATCACGTTTCGTGGTGGGTCAGTAGCCTAAGGAAACTGAAAGTAGAATATCGCCAATGGCCTATATCAATAAAAACAGACGGCCCAAACAGCGTCCAAATGAGCTAAAATCCTAAATACAATAAACAGTAACATGGCACACTTATTTTAAGGTAAGCTTTAATTGATTATTCATTAATTTTTTCACACGTTTACATGTTTTGAGGCGGAGAATCCGACGCACACTGCGGAGCTGTCAGCTGAGCCGGCTCAGCTGACAGCTCCGCAGTGTGTGGAACACAATGCGATGGTTCTAGTGTTAACCTTGGTCGAACGTATTACCATAGCCTATAGGCCTACTGATTTAAAAAAGGTAGCCTAGGCTATAGAAAAATATAGAAACAGCGGAGGAGATTAAGATTGTTTCCAGCAATTATTTTCTTCATGAATGACTTGTGGCAGTTCCATGCGCAACAGGGATGTCACTCGTGTCCGTTTTACGCATGGTGCTTACGGAAGGAAATGTGGGGGTCTGTAGTAGCCAAGCCTATCTCTGGCGATGCCACAGCAATCGCAGGGACTTCACTTGTCATTAAACTTATAAATCTGACTGTATTTCATATCAAAGGGACACAGCGATGACTGTATTAAATATCAAACTGATAAAAACGATCCGACTGTAGGCTGTAGTGTATCACGTATAAAGTAGCCTATTTTCACATTGACGGACATCGCATCCAATCAGTTAATGCTGATTGTCAAGTCAGTTAGATGACTATGTAGGCTACTTATAGTTTGAACACTTTGTGAATCAGAGTGAATGGTATTCTGCTAACATATATAGCTTACTTTAAATGTGATATGTACGCTATATACAGTTATCGTTTTAACAGTTTGTTATTTAATACAGTCATCGCTGTGTCCGTTTGATATGAAATACAGTCAGATTTATTAGTTAAATGACACAAATGAGAGCTGAAACATCCCTACGGTAGAGCTAAGAAGGCTCTGCGGGCGCTCCAGACCAACCTTACCAACGTAGGACGTACGAAAGAGATTCGTAGCAAAGAACGTTTCGGGAAACAGGCGAAATGTTAAGTAGGAACTCTACGTAGGGGTTACGAATGACGTAGCGTTAAGAAGGCTCTACGAAGGCTTTGGGAAACCGGCCCCAGTTTCTTAAGTTCCAGGGTCCTTCTTTACCACAGTCATGTTCATTGAGAGCTGATGCTGCTCGCTCCATTGACAGGAGGTCTAAAAAGTCCTTCAGCCAATTGTCAATGCTGAAGCAATTGGGTTTACGTATCTTCCAATTTATCTAAATAATTCGCTTAGCTGACAGGAAAGCCAAGGCTATGATGCGTTGGGTGACTGTTGATTCAATGTTTTCGACTCTACTGCCTAGAAGGCAGGTTAATGGGCAGAGTGGTATTCTCACATTCAAGAAAGAAGACAAATGATAAATAACACATTTCCAAAAACACTGTACTGCGGGGCACTGCCACAATTTATGTATCAATGTTCCTGCCTCTCCGCAACCATGCCAACACAAATGAGAGAGGGAATTGTCCATTTTCTTTAATCTGCTTGGTGTTATATAAGCCCTGTGTAAAATTTTTAGAAGAAGAATTTTATATCTTACACATTTGGATAGGGTTGTAGTGTTTTTTGTTACAGTATCTCAAGGATATGCCCAAGTCCTGTTCCCATTTGTGTTGGATAGAGGATAGGTTATCAACGGATGCAGTGGTCAACAACTCATACAACCTTGACACTGTTCTCTTTTCTGATGCAATCTCCCTCAGTTTTATAGGAACCTCCAGGGCCAGCCTGGAGGTTCCCCAGCAGCATGACTGGACAACCTAGTTTGAGGAGAAGTCTGTGGTCAGGGAGTCCAGAAGGAGTCAGGGAGTTCAGGAATTCGGGAGGAATAGAGTTCTTGTGGTTGTCCTCCAGGATCATGTCTGCAGAAATATACTATTTTAAGTCACCAGGGAATATGTTGCAGTGGGTGTTGACCTCAGCTACATCTTTGTTCAGTGGTGTGTATATTGTCCCAGCCATAAGGTTTTCTGGAGAGTTGCAGGCAGAGGCCAGGTTGGGAAATATTTGGTCAATAAGCTGTGGCAAAGACCTAACCAGTAGTTCATTAGGTATCTTCACTTTATTTTCCCCCACATCTTTGTGTGTTTCCTCCTGGCCCTCAACGATCTTGAGCAGATACTGTGAGAATTCAATCTCAGTTAGATCTGTCCTCATGTTATGTTCCAATGTGTACGTCTGCATCTTCTCACTGAGGGGAGACATCTGGATGCAGGCAGTGACAATCTGAGCTCTGCCGCCTCTTTTCACGACAGGAGGAGTCTGGCGGGCATTGCCGCCCAGACACACAACCTTACCTCCCCATGGTTTTGCACTTGACATCAGATCCCTTATTGTCCTCTCCACTGCCTCCACAACATGCCTGTGTACAGAGAAGATTTCGTCCCAGATGATCAGCTTTGCAGATTGGATGAGCTTGTTTTGCAGAAATTGTTCTAACAGTTTGTTAAGCTCAGATGGAGAGCAATACTAGAGAATGATGGCAAATGTTGCTCTTATTTGGTAGGGGGTACCGTGGTTGGAGGTCTCCTCCAAACTGAAGATCCACTCTGAGTCATCCTCCAGGAGTCCCATCCTCAGACAGACCTCGCGATAGGTTTCACAGGGCTCTCCGTTGTACTGCAGCAGGTCATTGAATGAGGTTGCTCCTCTCTTGTGGTTGAGGAGCAGTCTTAAATAAAACCTCTCACCTCCATCCTGGGTGGGAGATACGCTGCTGATCCTGCCAATCATTATCGGGGCAACTGTGTTGCTGGGCTGCACTTTCCGAATGTTCCAGGAATTGTTGCTCTTGTTCCAGGTGTAGAACTCAGGCATGTCCTTGTATAGCAGCTTCCTGGCGTTTGGGTCCTTAGCATTTAGCTTAAAGTAGGCAGTTAGTGTGGTGTCTTTTGCCCTGTCCATAGCCTGCTCGGCGTTTCCATCTCTGAACACAACGTTCTGTTGGCCTTCGAGGTGGATTGCAAGCTGCATCACAGAGGGAACCCTTTCCTGAATGGGGTACTCCATGATCCTCCAGTGCGCCTCGTAGGGGTCGATGGTGCGGGCGTTGATGAATCTGAAGATTTTGTTGTTGTCTTCCTTCACCCCAACAGTTCCCACATCCACACCCTTGTGCATGTACTTATACAGGTACTTGATGGTGGCGAAGCTGCCCACATACTCAAGGTTGATGTGGCAGCAGAACTTCTTCAGGAAGCAGGGGTTGTGTGGGACCCCCCACCTGAGATAAACATGGAAGGAAATCTTAATGCAATGTTACAGTAAATGGCAAATTATAATTTGGATAGTGAGCAATGTCACTGTTGGAGTTGATATCGACGTGATAGCAAGTTGTTGGGCAATAAGCGTGATTGTAAACATATGCATTGGATGTATGTGGCATTTCCTACCTGTTGTCGAATTTGAAGCCATTCTTCTCGAAGACACAGCCATTAAAAGGCCTGGTGTAAATGGGGTAGCCGTGGCCATTGTGAGGAAAAACTGTTTGCTGGACAAAGTCTTTGGGGTAGTGTTTGGGGTAGTGCTTGCTGCAGACTCCGTTTACCATACAGGGTCCTTCAAAGAAAATGGAGGCATTAATTTGTCTGTAAGATGCTGGTATGCAGATATGTTTGTATACATGTGTAGATATTAGTGAAGTATGCAGAATGAGTGAGTGCAACTTTACCAAACAAACAAATATTAGGTATGTATGATTTTGTTAGAGGATATGACCCATTGTAGTCATGAAGTCAGAAATAGTCACTCACCATGCAACATCATAGTGGTGACACAGCGGAACAATTCAGGGTCCTTTTCAGGGTCGGGCAGCTGGGCGGAGATTATCTTGTCCACATCATCCATCTGAATGGTCTCATGGAGGCGGAGCAACATATGGCAGTGCTTGAGACCCCGGAGCTGGCCCTCTATGGTGTGAACCCTGGCCCTGACTTTTCCAAGTACACCACCTTTGATGTCAGAGATGAGCTCTGTCAGCAAGCGATGGAATATCCGGTTCACCACGTCAGGTCTGTCTGCAGCTGTCATCCCTGGGAACTGCAGGTTTTTCTCCACAGCTGGTAACTTTGGGTTCATAGTCATAGTCAGGAATAGATCGAACTTTCCTTCCTTCTATGCGATGGCAAGGGCATCCAAATAGCGTTTGTACATGTAGCGGGGGGAGCAGGTGAAGGAGGAAGGGAGGACAATCATCTGACCAACCTTCTCCAGCTCTGTCCTTGTGTTGTCTGCTCTGGCATGAGCTAGAGCATCTTGCAACCCGCTGTACTGCTCTGCCCTCAACGTGTCCTGGTTGTGTTTCAGATACTTCAGTCTGGCCCCTTCAATTTTGCAATACTGGTCGCAAATGTACTCCTGGCCTAGTCTCTTTGCTCTGTGCAGTGTGTTGAAAAGTCCATCTCTGACCTGCACATGAAAGGGTACAATAAGTCAAATATATTAGGTGGATTTGTGGGTTTATACAATTTTTTGTGATGGTGTATTTATTGGAAAGGTCCTTTACTACAGGAGAAAAGAGAGCAAAATGTGTGAGTTTTGCTAATTCCACAAACACTTCAATTTACCTGCATGTGGAACCTGTAGAACTCCAGTAGTGTGACTTTGGAGTTTTTGCCAGAGGTTTTGTAGAAGGTGTCTAGGCAGAAGCCCCCCTCTCCCTCTGTCAGGATCAGTGGGTAGGCACAGGGGTCGTACTTCTGGTGCAGCTCGTTGATGTTGATGATGTCCCGCTGTTGTGGATGATGGATTTTGCTCCTGTACAAAACCACATCCCTTGCCTGAGTGTGGTCGCCAGGGGCGATGATGCACACATCAGACACTGCTGGATTGTGAACCCTTTTCCTTGCTGCAGCTGAGCCCTTTTCCTTGAAAACCATTTTTAAATCCTGGCCGGGATTTGCTTTGATAATGTCAGCACCCGCTTTAAACTGCTGCACATAGTAATTGGATTTTTTAAGCTCGTGCTGCAGTATCTCCAGAGTCTGCACTGAGATCTTGTCATCATACCTGTTCATCTAGCCGGTTTTCCAATTCGTGTTCCCCATCATATACGTACAGGTCCTTCTCATATAATTAGCATATTGTGATAAAGTTCAATATTTTCTGTAATGTACTGATAAACATAAGACTTTCATATATTTTAGATTCATTACACACAACTGAAGTAGTTCAAGCCTTTTATTGTTTTAATATTGATGATTTTGGCAAAAAAGTAAAGAAAACCCAAAAATCCCTATCTCAAAAAATTAGCATATTTCATCCGACCAATAAAAGAAAAGTGTTTTTAATACAAAAAAGTCAACCTTCAAATAATTATGTTCAGTTATGCGCTCAATACTTGGTCGGGAATCCTTTCGCAGAAATGACTGCTTCAATGTGGCGTGGCATGGAGGCAATCAGCCTGTGGCACTGCTGAGGTGTTATGGAGGCCCAGGATGCTTCGATAGCGGCCTTAAGCTCATCCACAGTGTTGGGTCTGGTGTCTCTCAACTTCCTCTTCACAATATCCCACAGATTCTCTATGGGGTTCAGGTCAGGAGAGTTGGCAGGCCAATTGAGCACAGTAATACCATGGTCAGTAAACCATTTACCAGTGGTGTTGGCACTGTGAGCAGGTGCCAGGTCTTGTTGAAAAATGAAATCTTCATCTCCATAAAGCTTTTCAGCAGATGGAAGCATGAAGTGCTCCAAAATCTCCTGATAGCTAGCTGCATTGACCCTGCCTTTGATAAAACACAGTGGACCAACACCAGCAGCTGACATGGCACCCCAGACCATCACTGACTGTGGGTACTTGACACTGGACTTCAGGCATTTTGGCATTTCCTTCTCCCCAGTCTTCCTCCAGACTCTGGCACCTTGATTTCCGAATGACATGCAACATTTGCTTTCATCCGAAAAAAGTACTTTGGACCACTGAGCAACAGTCCAGTGCTGCTTCTCTGTAGCCCAGGTCAGGCGCTTCTGCCGCTGTTTCTGGTTCAAAAGTGGCTTGACCTGGGGAATGCGGCACCTGTAGCCCATTTCCTGCACACGCCTGTGCACGGTGGCTCTGGATGTTTCTACTCCAGACTCAGTCCACTGCTTCCGCAGGTCCGCCAAGGTCTGGAATCGGCCCTTCTCCACAATCCTTCTCAGGGTCCGGTCACCTCTTCTGGTTGTGCAGCGTTTTCTGCCACACTTTTTCCTTCCCACAGAGGTGCCTTGATACAGCACTCTGGGAACAGCCTATTCGCTCAGAAATGTCTTTCTGTGTCTTACCCTCTTGCTTGAGGGTGTCAATGATGGCCTTCTGGACAGCAGTCAGGTCGGCAGTCTTACCCATGATTGCGGTTTTGAGTAATGAACCAGGCTGGGAGTTTTTAAAAGCCTCAGGAATCTTTTGCAGGTGTTTAGAGTTAATTAGTTGATTCAGATGATTAGGTTAAGAGCTCGTTTAGAGTACCTTTTCATGATATGCTAATTTTTTGAGATAGGAATTTGGGGTTTTCATTAAAACAACAAAAGACCTGAAATATTTCAGTTGGTGTGCAATTAATCTAAAATATATGAAAGTTCAATTATTATCATTACATTATGGAAGATAATCAACTTTATCACAATATGCTAATTATATGAGAAGGACCTGTATATTTGTGCATACTTGGGCTTCTGATTTGCATCAGGGAAGAGAACACTCGGGATACGGTGGTACATCTGGCCAGACATTTTGAAGGGGGCTGGGCCACGCCCCCGGAAGTCAATCATTCTCCCGTCTTTGATGAGCTTAGAGGCCATAGACACCATCCCATTGTAGCTCCTGATATTCGATAGGAACTGACGGGAGTCCCTGCTGTCACTGGTGTAGAGATCCTGCAAGTCTGGGCTGGGGTCAGCGAAGGGAGTGAGCTTGATGTTTCTGTAGGCGCAGCACTTGCTGAAGGTCTTCCCCAACTGCGTTATCTTGGCCAACTCCCAAGGGAACATCCTTGCTTTGCAATTCACACAGATCTCTGTCATGTCTTGAATTTTTAGCGGCTCCATGTCCTTGACCAAGTCTGGCTCACTCCAGGCTTTCCGGTACATATGTGCTGCCTTTGTTGTCCTTGCATCACTATGGGCTAATTTGTCCGTGTCCATTTGGTGTTGTGTCTTCTGCCTTTTTCTACCCGAATTGTGCCTTCTTTGTATTTTGGCTTCTTCAGATTTTTGTAGGTGGGTTTGATCCGGCTCAAGGGTGCAACTGTGTCCTATTGGCAGCTTGTGTCCTTCTGTCGGCCGACCACATTTTTGGCATCTTCTAACAGGTGATGGGGTCGTGTCCTGTGCAGAACAAATAGTTACTTTTATTATTACTGTCAATGGCAGACTTCCTTGACTTGCTAGGCAGCTGTGTGTGTGTGTGCGCTACCTACCATGTCAGGGAGATCCAGTACAGACAGACACCTCCATAGGCACATCTTGTTCTTGGGTCCCCTTCCTTAACCTGCAGTCCAAATTGTGCCTTCTTTGTTTTTTTGTTTTTTTTTGTAGAAGGTGTGGATCTGGCTCAAGGGTGCAACCATTTCCTCTTGGCAGCTTGTGTCCCTTTAAGGGCCTTCCACATTTTTGGCAGCTCCTAGCAAGTGATGGGTTCTTGTCCTACGCATAACACATGTTTGCGGTTATTATTAATTTGATTTGTGATGAGAGCATGTTCTTTTGTGATAATGATAGTTAAACCTGTTCAATGTCTGTTTCATAGGAGGCACTTTCCACTATTGTTAATGAAAGGGGAAAGCATTAAATAACCTCAAAACATATTTACCATGTTAGTGTCAGGGCAGCAGTTGGAAAGAAGATCAGCTCCAAGCGTGGTTGTGTGCTCTGCAGCATTGATGTAAGTGGCTGGAAACAGCAATGAGCTGTGTAGTAGTCAGAATTAGAAAGAAAGAGATGGTGTGTGTGAGGGAGCGTCACTGTTTAGACACAATTTAGGCAAAGTAAAGCAATGTTTTGGTATGGTGAGAGCCCATAAGGTATCAATGACTCATAATGTAATTTTAAAAAATGGAAGTAAACCCATAGTGATAATGTAGAAACCCTGGTCAATATTGTAACAAATGCTGAGTGGATAATGTAATAACATTTTGCACATATTGTTCCAACTTATTACATTGTGGTTCACCTATTACATTATGAAGTAAGCAAAATATATTTTTTCTAATAGTGTAATTGATTTATTACATTATAAACCAAATTAATGTATGGATTAATGAGGTAATTGTACAATGTTAAGTGTAATATGTATTAAAAGTCATGGCTCAAAGTGTGCATACAGAAAAACACATTGGTTTTAGGTCATGCTTCTGGTCGAAAACAAAAATGCTATTCTGTTTCACGGTTGACACATGTAACTTTCAATGTTTAGGAATGTAAGCTATTTTTTACAGTGTGCACAAACATTACATTTTAAACCGTTCACTATCCATCTGTGCTGGTGAATTGTTAATTGTTTTCATTAAGACAGTAATCTGATATTTTGTCACAATATTTAGTGAGGTCTCAGTTCAAATATGTGCGCACACAGGCATTTGTGTATGACAACTTTCAGCAGAGAATTTCAGGAAAAGCTATATTGAAAAGTGCTTTTACTGCATACATCACTCGTTTAATCCAATGCCTGATTTCAATGTAAGGAAATCAGTACACTATTAGGAGAATAATATTTTGCTTGCTTTGTAATGTAAATAGAGAGCAAAAATGTAATTGGTGGATGCACCCAAATTACAGGGATTTTCTGTGCATTTCTGTTGTTAGGAAGGCCTTATGACATATGAGAGATTCAGAGAGTATCAGAGATGTGATGTAGGCATTGTCTACATGTATTCAGAGCACAGGCCTCATTAAACATTTAACCCTGTTAAAAAAAACATGCAGACTTAAATACTACTTTGGGAAGCAGCAAATGGGTGTGTGTGGGGGGGGGGCAGTTTTGGGAAGCAGCATCTGTAGGAAAATGTGGCAACAACTGTGGATTAGTTGAAAAGTCAAATGAAATCAGTTTTTCTTACTATAGCCATATCAGCCATTTTCTTCAGCAGGCATCACAGTCCGTAAACAACAATATGACAGACACCCCCTGCCCTTAGACCCTTTGCTCATCTGAGGAAAAACTCCCAGCAAAATAGATGTCACTTGTACAGAAAGTAAATAATTATAACAGACAGCTGCTTCTGAAACTGAAAAATAGTGTGCATTTACAGAAGCAAAATGTAAATAAATAGCAATGGGCAAAGCAAGAAATGGTAGGTTAACTGTCAGAACAGCTAATAAGGCAGCAACCTAACTGTAGTGAATTAAAGCACGGCTTGTGTGTTGGAGACGGGGAGGGGGAGTTGAAAGCAGTATAGCTGTAGGCCAGGAGTGAGACAGAAGTAATAGACGCTGTAGGAGGAGAGTCATTGAAAATATAGAAGAAATACAAATCACTGACTTTAAAAAATTAAAATTCCTGGGCAGCGGGGGAGTGTGACTTTCCGACTTAAAAAAATTAAACAATTCTGTGGAGCGGGCAGTGTGGGGGCAGGGTTCGACATAACGCATGGCCCGTAGGCCCGGGGCCAGTAAAATCATATGCAGGGCAAGTTGATTGGCCAGTCACTGTCCCGCCCGGGCCAGTAACGGCCAATCACAGTTCAGTATCTTTTTGTAGACTACATCATGGTTCATTGAAATGCGCGTTGAGAGTCGTAATGAAAGCAGTGTTTATTTAAGACTCAATATAATAAACCTAATATAAAATATATTTTTTAATGAAAGGCCAGTGGACAAACGATGCGTGGGCGTTTTGACAGGCGGAGCAACAAGCGGGCGCACTCTCGCTCCGTTGGCAGAGCTGCCTACTGTCCGCCTGCGAGTCGACAAATCAATCGACTTACTCTGCCCCCTTTCTTTCTTCCCACAGCAGAGGTAGAGGTGCAGAAAATGAAGTGAAAACTGCGCTTTTCCTTTAGCTGCCGCCGTAATGTTACAGTATTTGCATGCAAGCCCCAATGGTAATACAAATGAGAGGCTTTATTTAAACGCTGTGAATGCGCCTCCGGTGATTGTGTCGGATGTAGACAGAAACCAACGGAGGGACTCGGCTCACTGGACAGTTCCTATTAGGGCTGTCAAGCGATTAAAAAAATGTATCTAATTAATTACAGGCTCTGTGATTAATTAATCTAAATTAATCGCATACTTATATGACACTTTTATACCTGTTTATAAACAGCTGTATAGCCTGCTACAGTTTGTTTCTCTCTCTCTCTCCGTCTCTCATAACTTCTGTCTCCACAACAGACAGCGCTGCACTGCCACAGATGCATAATAATTAACTAAAAGAAAAATAACCAAATCTAAAGGGAATATCTATACTGTTACAGTATAGAAATTCCCTTTAGATTTGGTTATTTTTCTTTATTTTTCTAATACAGGTATTATAATTATTGACACTAAATTATGAAGAAAAAAAAAGTGTGTGCAGGGCCAGTGAAAATATGCAAGGGGCCAGTAAAACTCGGATCCACTGGCCCGGTAAGTATCTTAAGCCAGTCTCCAGAAATGTGTTAGGAAAATAATACACCACACTTCCCATACTATTTGTATTTAGGGCACTGAAGTTAGATTGATCTTAATAAACTCTTTTGTTTTCTCTTTTAATATGGACACAAACTCTTCATCCTTGAGTAAAGAGTTGTTAAATCTCCACTGTTTATTTTTATGGTTGTTCTGAGAGAGAGGAGGACTGACAAAGGGGCGTGGTCTGAAATAATAATATTGTGTATTTTGCTGTCAATCACATTCTCCACTATGTTTTGAGACAAAAGTAAATCATCAATCCTTGAGTATGAGTTATGAGCATGAGAATAGAATGTACATTCCCGCAAACCAGGGTTCACTACACGCCATATGTCAGACATTGCCAGAGATTCTTTTAAATCTTTAAATGCTACCGAGAGTGACCTATCAGATGGGAGTGGGCGGCTAGACCTATCTACAGCAGGTTCGCTAACCAGGTTAAAGTCTCCACCCATAAAGATTGGATCAGCAGATAATTGAGCTAAAATCACATTTAATCTAGATGGAAATTCTGCCTGCCCTGTGTTAGGAGCATACATTTACCAAAGTGCACTTTATATTTTATAGGAAACCCGATATAATAATATATCTGCCTTCTTTGTCAGCTATTTCTTGGGTTAACTTAAAAGATAAACGTTTTGCTATTAAAGTGCTGACACCTCTGGAGGCTCCTGTACCTGGAGCTGAAAATACCTGTCCAACCCATCTCTGTCTTAACTTAACAGCTTCTGTATTCTTCAAATGTGTCTCCTGTAACATTGCCACATCACTTTCCAGGGATTTTAAATGAGTTATTATTTTATATCTCTTTGTTTTATTAGAAATCCCTTTTACATAGTAACCTTTTCCACATTGAGTTACAGAACCCATGAATTTGCTGACAGGAGAAAGCAAATAATAAGAACTTAAGATACAAAAATATGCCCTGGAATTCTAAATGTTCTGCACACACACATAGAGGGGGGATAGGCACATAACACACAAAAGACAACATCAAGATTGCCAAAAGGCAAATATACACATAACAAAAAGGAGAACAAATCTAAGTCCATTCCCTGTCCGTGAACTAATATAAAAAGCACAGCTGACCTTGCTGCAGTGATCAGACCTTCACCTTACACAAAATAATAATTATGAAAATAGCTCCAAATAAAAATACAAGAACGGTGCGTCTCCGGCATCATTACGCACGGAAATTCTCATGACGCGCGCTCGCGGTCAAACCGGAACGCTCTCGTCACAGCAAGAAAACATACATTAAATATTCAATCGCTTTAGAGGAGATAGAGAGAATTGTATTTACAGGCTGACTGCTGAAAGTGGTATTCACAGGTAATACGTTGCTGCTTTAATCATACCCAGGGCCGGCGGTAGCCAGGGGCCAGGGTGGGCCGTGCCCACCCAAATGTGGGCTGCGCCCACCCAATCAAAAAAAAATATATATAATTTTTTTTTTTTTTTTTGGTGAAAGTCCAGACCCACTATCGGACGGACCTGTTTATAGTGGTCACTGGTCAGCAGAGCCGGCCCGAGGCATAAGCGAAATGAGCGGTTGCTTAGGGTCCCGACTGCCAGGGGGCCCCCCCAATTTAATTTTTTTTTTTTTTTTTTTTAGTTTGTGTGTTTGATATCAACATCATATTATGTACATGTAAATTATCATACAATTAAAGGAATACAATGTTTTGGTAGATAGTTAATAGCTTAGTAATTGAATCAGTTCATCTGGGAGGTAATCCGAGGTTAACTGATCACGTCACGTTCAAGTCCATGGCATGCACAGTGTGTATTGAGTTTATTTAAAAATATTTGAAAATGGGGCTGCCCTCAGTTGCCCATGCACTGTGTATACTGTAGTCTATAGCCTATGTCAGCCTCGTCTGTGGAAAAAAAGATAACTGGACAACAGAGTTATTCTGCTTCGTTCCTCTCACTGCATTTAAATTAATTCATTATATTACAGAAAAATATGTCACGTAAAAGAAAAAGAGCACCAAGCCCATCCCAGAGGACCCTGCATAATATTTTATTTCAAATGTATATTTCTATGGAAAATCCATGTCTTTCTTCAATAGCTTCTAATTCATCCGACCCAGTGTCTCCAAATTATTTGTTCACACAAAATTCCTCAGATTTAGCCTCTTAATCTTCCTCTCAAAGTGCACCAGATTCATGCATTTCACTTTAAAAAGGTAAAAAAAAAGAGGGTCGTGACCTCGGCTGGCTACTATTTTCACCCAGCTGGACATCGGAGGCAATAGTGGAAAGACTATATATCTAGTGTGTATAGTATATAGCTCTGGACTACCACCATCCAGGTTGCCAGTCCCAAAGCTTTCTCTTCAATCAGCTCAGGCTGCCTACAGTTAATACTGCGATTAAGAAAAATATATACATTATGTTGTTTATAATGTATATTATATGTTATTCATAAACATTTTGGAAAAAAAACATGCACGAATCAAATCTCCCACACAGCAACACTGTTTATCTGCATATTGTGTTCTACACAATTCACAGTAAATGTGCCAAAAAGCAGACGCAGAGATCTTACAAGGGCAAAACACTTCTGGTTGCGCGCTCTACGCGCGCTCGCATCTTCGGTCTCCCTGAAAAGTGTGCCCACCTAAAATTTCTACAGGCCCACCCAAGTCTGACTTTCTAGAACCGGGCCTGATCATACCTCGTCTCTCTGCGAACGTTAACCAAATATAGTTGGAAGCCTGCTCCTCAGATCGTTGGCTGCGTCTGTTGCAGGGCTGTACAGTGCGACAGTTTTGATCGCATTTGCTACTGAAATTGATCACGTGCGATGATGAATACAAGTACACTCGCACGAGAGCTAATGAGCAGATGCTGTCTGTTTGAGACACAGAGGAGTGCTGCACAACACTGCTTAGAGGGCTCTACATTAACACTCTCCAAATTTGGGTAAATGTAGTCTTAGGCAAGTAAGTATTGAGTCCACCCTCCACTTTGGCTGGTGAAAGATGTGTGCTCGGGACCTGTACTTGTGCGGCGATTCTAGCGTCTAATACAGTTCACCAACGGTAATAACCGGAAGGAGACGGCACGCAGTTAAGTTAGCGCGTGTGCAAACAGAACATTTCCTGTGCGCCTTCACATTAAAAGCATGTTACTATAGTAACAAACGTGAGTTGACTTTTTTGAAGCCGGTAAGGACAGGAAGTTTGCGCTTCATAGCTCTGCAGTGCGCTAGCTTGAAAATCAACTGCTTCAGCTGCAGAGAGCAGTCAACAGTAGTCTTTTTAAACAAAGTTTGAAATAACTGATAAGCCACTGAAGAACTACTCCCAACACATTCACAACAACCTATTTAACTTATCCTAAATTGTACCAATATGTATACTTATTTATTTAATAGGCTATATGTTTTAAAGTTAGGTTTTAATTAACAGAAGGACATTTACCAAAAAAAATATTATTATGAATGTAATAATGATATGTATATACAAAAAATATATAGATATTAATTTTATGGGGAGAAATAATTCTGAATCAGCAAAAAATTGCAATTGGCAGGCAGGTTAGATTCTTTTGTCTAAATTACAATCAGTGCACCCCTATACATTTTTCTACAATTATTACTGCACACACTAGGATATGACATTAATTGAGAATTTCAAATGAGACCAAGATGACAGGCTAAAAGGCAATTAGAGCTAAATGCATGGGTTAAGGTTATGCAAGTTTTCGATCATACTTTGTGTGCTACTGAATTTATTTTTGTGCTACTGATTTTTTTTTTTGCTTGCTAGCACCAGTGCTACCACCTAAAAAAATAAGCGTACAGACCTGGAGTCTGTTGGGTTATTATAGATGTGTTTATTCCCTTCGATGGTGACCATCAGTCTTGCAGGATACAACATGCCATATCGTAGGCCTGTGCCTTGCAGCTTCTTCTTGATGTCAGCAAAGTTGGCACGCTGCTTCTTGATATCCACAGGTAGATCCTGAAAAGCGTGGAGACGTCTTCCTCTCCAGCTCAGCTCCTTCTTATTTCCCGCAGCTTTCAGAATAGCCTGTCTGTCGTTCAACCTCAGCATTAGATAAGGGCGAGGAGGTTCGGCTGGTCCCGAGCGGGGACGGAGACTTCGATGATGCCTTTCGACTCGGACCATGTCATCAACTTTTAAATCCAAAATATATCTCAAAATGCCCTCGATCATCTTGTTTGGGTCGCCAGCTTCTGCCCCCTCCTCGAGGCCCACCAACACTATGTTGTTTCTTTTGCTGTGGCCTTCGATTGTGGTTAATTTATTTTTTAATAAATCCGCTTCTTTCGTCAGTTCATTCAGAGTTGTATTGTCTCCGGCAATCTGATCCTCTATAGCGCCGATGCGCTTTTCTGCGTTAATTACTCTGTTTAATGTGGCCCGTGTTTCTTTTTTAAGTCCATTGATCGATTCGTTCAGTTCATCAAAGCTTTGTTTAAACGATTCTTTAAAGCCAGTGACCTCCGTGATCAGGTGTACAGCCCAGTCCGGTGTTTCTTTGTCTGCCATGATTTGTTTGGTGGCTCGCCAGTTGGTCTCCCACTGTTTTACAGATTGCCTGGTCTCTTTGAGCTTACCAACAGCTGACATCAACGCGTCCTTATCTTAGGCATCTTTTCCGTTATTTTGAATTAAGAAATATTTAGAGCAAAAACAAAGGTGTAAAGGTCTGTCACCTGCAGAGGAAGTTACCGTGCCATGCCTTGTAAATAATAATAATAATGGATTGGATTTATATAGCGCTTTTCAAGGCACTCAAAGACGCTTTACAGGGTTCCAGGTTCCATTCATTCACACACAGTCATACTGGTGGTGGTAAACTACCATAGTAGCCACAGCTGCCCTGGGGCAGACTGACGGAAGCGTGGCTGCCATTCAGCGCCTACGGCCCCTCCGACCACCACCTCAAACATACAGCAGTCATACACATTCACACGAGGCAAGGTGGGTGAAGTGTCTTGCCCAAGGACACAACAACCATGACACAGGTGGCAGAGCGGGGATCGAACCGCCAACCCTTGGATCATTGGCCAACCCACGTGACCTCCGACATGTGAAAATCATTTTACTTTATAAAGGTAAAAAAAAATTGACCATCCAACAAGGTACAGGGTCCCTCCAACAGTATCCCAAAATCCTGTGGGAAACACTTACTTCCTTAATATTTTTTTGCCATTAATTGTATGTATCTGTGTGGAAAAGTCAGTGTACCTGACTGGATACGGACGAGTGGCGGGCCCTTTAAGAGTTTGTGCCCAGGGGCCCATTATCTCATAATCCGTCTATGTGTTACGGTTGGGTCTGGAGGACACAGGCGCAGAGACAGTGTGAGTAAAAGAAGGGGTGTTAGGACCGGGATCCGGGGAGGGAAACTGGCTGGCATGGGGGTCCAGGGAGAGAGCAACGGGGCAAGTCCAGGGGGCTGAGTGGAAGCAGGCTAGAGCGGGCAGGCAGGAGGGGTCCGAGGAGTAGTGCTGGAGAGCTAGGGCTGGAGCTGGTGGCTGGAGTCAGGCCGGGAGAACTGTGGCAGAGAAACAGGGGTTAACCAGGAAAAAGTGGAACAGAGCATAGCTGAAAACAAGTGAGCGAGAGAGTGAACTGACTGTGTGAAAAACAGAAGCTACAATCTGGCAGTGTCTGGAAGGTAGGCCCGGGTATAAGTAGCGCAGTTGATGAAGATTGAAGGCAGCTGCAAATGTTGTTAATTGACTCCAGCACACCAGGCTCCACCCCTGCAATTAGCTCAGCACACAAACACAGGTGAAAAGGGAAAACACATCTAAGGCCAAGGAGCCCAAACGGGATCATGACACTATGATCATTTCCCAGTGTGGCGTTCTCATTGATTCTTTGTTTGGATTTGGAAATAATATAAATGTAGTTTAGAAGTTCCATCAATGTCACCTTGCCATCTGAAGTGTCTTTTTGATACGTAGGAGAGTCTCTACAGTAGACACACCAGTCACACAATGATGTAGATTGCTGGGTTTGACAATTGAGCTGTCGGAATATCGGGCAGTCGGTTAAAGGCCATTGTTGTGCAGGATAAAATGGGATAGGTAAAAATAACTATAGACTAAGACCAATGACGGATTACCGCATGGGCAAAGTGGGCACATGTCCAGGGCCCTGGCCAATAGGGGGGCCCTTGATTTTTTTTTTTGTAATTAAAAAAATTTGACGAGCAGTGTGAGCACGGGCCTGCGGGGGGAGTGGGGAGGGGGGGGAATCGTGCTGAGCACGGAACAGGCAAACGGCACTAGTGTGAGTGCGCCCTTATATTCGGGGTCTTATATTCGGCCGGGACAAGCGTGTGCGCGCTTGGAGAGAGAACGATGTGTCTAGAGAAAAAAAGGCACGGGAAATGGCCAAAGAGCTCCACATCCCCGCACTGAAATCAAAGCCTCGACTCATTATGGTGCGAGTCAACGTGTCAGGGGCACGAATCGGCACAGCGATCTGTCCCCTCGACACCCGTTAACGTGCAGGAATACCCTGTGATCAATTAGTCTTAAACCACAGTGTGTCTGCACGGCGGCTCACACTGGCACGGTCTCACTGTGAACGACACCAACACAGCGTTTCACCGGATGACGCGCTGCTTCGCTCAGACATTGAGTGTAGGCTCCGAGGGGGGCAAGGGTGGGCCAAAAAGCATGCGCAGAGATCTATTTCTCTTGCGCAGCACCAGAGAGCTTTATAGAATTGTTTGTGTGTGTCTCTCTCTCTCTCTCTCTCTCTCTCTCTCTCTCTCTCTCGGCTGCATTATAATGTGTGTGTGATTGTGGATTGCACGGTGTGCTAGTGCGTGTATTTGCGTGTTGGTAGGGGTCCATGGCAGGTTTGTGTCCAGGGCCCGTGGTCATGTTAATCCGTCCTTGACTAAGACTATAGCACTTTATTGATCCCAATAGGGAAATTCAAAAAATAGATTAGTATCTCGTTATGAGAGACCTTGTTTCCTTCTTCTGGAGCTGCTCAAACAGTGTAAAATACTCTGCAGGCTCCTTGATAAAGGGTTTTTACTGGGAGTTTTTTCTCAGCCGAGCTAAGGGTGTAAGGGCAGGGTGTCATATTGTATCATATATCATATTGTATGAAATGTAAAGCCCACTGAGACAAATGCATTTGTGATTTTGGGCTATACAAATAAAACTGATTTGATTTGATTTGATTTGATTTGATGATACCTGCGGCAACAATGGATTCCGAGAAAGCAATTCAATTGCTAAATGGATGTTATACATCCATATGTTATATATATTTCCCTAGTGGCATAAATACGCTGCCATAAAAGACAATTAAGTGACAAAGATGCATATATTCCCCTACACTCAGATCCCACTTTAAAGTTTGCTGAAGAAATCCAAACTGTTCAAAAATGTGCACTAGAGATTTTTTGAACAAAGTTGAAAGACTGTCAATTGATGCTATTTTGTGTACCATGGATGTTTCCTGCTTTAACCCTAGTATACCTCATAGCTTATGTAGATGGTCTAGAAACTATGAATCATGGATTTTAATCAAAGAACTGAACATATCCCTCCAGTGAGTTTTTATTATCTTTAAAGCTGGGGTATGTGATTTCTGATTGGTCAAAATTAACATGAGCCTCGCTCAAAGTGTACCACTTTGACCAATCAGAGCGAGGCTCCGATTCAAAAAAATAATAAAAAATAAAATAAAAAATACGATTATCTGTTCTTATTGGCTGTTTGGACTGTCCATTCACTTTGGCACCAACGTTGTTGGTGTAGAGCAGGGCTATTCAATTGGCGGCCCCCGGGCAGGATCCGGCCCGCGAAGGAATATTTACTGGCCCCCGCCTTGACTACCAACCGACCCAATTTATTTATTTATTTATTATATTTTTTAGTGCTGCACAATTTATGTACTAGCACGCGCGATGTGTGCTTGTGCATGGTCATAACTGCGCGAGAGGCCGCTATATGCAGTAGATAAATGCGCACATGTGTCTCAAAGTGTTTCTCTATCAGCTGCTCTGTGTATGCGGCTTTGCGCGCGCGATTGTACCGCACAGCGCGCGACTACGGCATGTACACGGGAGAGTTAAATGAGCAGAAGCAAACTGACAAACACGGTTCTATGGGGATATTTAGCTGAACAGAAAGAAGTGCTCTGCAAAGCTAGAACAGTTTAAAGGACACACCAGTCCGACTACCCAAAAATGGAGTTTGCCGATTCAGGCAGCTCCAGTCTTCCCGTCGCGGCCAAAAAAAGTGCAAAGAACACACCAAGCCGACTGCTGACTTTCCGTACGCTCTGCGCTTGCGCGGGACGTAATGTCTCCATTACAGCAGGCGGCGCTAATCTGTATTGTGGCCCGAAAAAATATGGAAGCCGGAAATGATGGGACGGCTCTCTAGACCATAAACATAGATAGAAATACATATTTATATTTATGGACCATAAAGAGCACCATTTTTAGCAGAGAGTGTCGAGCATGGTGTCGAGCAGTCAACAAGGGTTGACGCATGTGAGTACTCGCTGAACGAAACAAACAAACACATTAAAACAATGGCTAGCTGTTGTTAGCTGTTTGTGCTACCCGCCTCACTTACGGGCTTCACTGATTCGCTAGCCCTCCACAAATCAAATTGCTCCAACTGAAAGAAACTTTTGAGCCGATTGAACAATCGGCTCAAAAGTTCTATTATACACCATATTATATGGTCTTAGTGGTCCCTAATACGTTTTTCTTCAATTGTTTGCTGAAAAAAACTTTCAGATAATTTATTGTACTATGCTGATGTTCAGCTAATCTCACAATGGCCTATTTTTTTAAAAGAGCTGCAGCTCCCCTCGTAAATATACAATCTTTGAGCTCCCCCCGCCCCCTGTCCGGAAGCGAAGCCAGATACGCCTCGCCCTCTGTCTGTTTGTAAACAATGATGACGTATAGCCTGTTAGCACAGTTAGGTTTAGCCTACCCATGAGAAGAACCAAGTCTAGTGCTAGTAACGCACTTTGAACAGTTTGACATGACCTATCCTTGTCTACATGAAAGACTATGTTCATACAGATGCACTGACAGCCACACGCTAATGGAAACGGCATGTTCACAATAAAAATGCTGCAAAATATGGTGGCTACTGCGAAGCTAGCTCGGGAGCTAGCTGCTAACAATACCACTAAAATCAGTGAAAAAATTATCTTCAAAGTCAGACTTCTTCAGTATTCCTTCCAATCCTTTGTCCTATTAAAAACGAGGCATTTCCAGACTGGTGTGGGGAATAGAAATATGTTTTTATGAGCAAAAGCTGAATGCTTGTCCCAAAGCTAATAGCTATACACCAGTCAGGCAAAAATACCAATAAAAAAATGTATTTCAGTTTCACTGTTTGAAAAAAAGCACAAGTAGCTTCCTATCCATTGTGTTATTAAAAACGAGGCTGCTGTTGTTAAGATAAATTAGTGGATTATGCAACATTCATCATGTTTTGCCGTACTACAGGCATCTTGTCGCTTAGCAACAAACAAACAACATGGGGGTGAAGGAATATTTTTCCAGAGGATCTCGGGGCCATGGACCAATAAGAAATAGGGGGGTGGACTGCACAGTGGAAGCTTCTAGCTTTCCAGTTTTTGACAACGGGGAGAATTCTGACTGGAGTATATTGGGTGGAGAGGTGGAGTGTTTCAGAAAAGGGGAGAGTGAGAAAAGGAGAGAGCTTTCTTTTTTTGATACTTTGGCAGTCTGTAGGCACACCGTAGACCCATAATTATGTTCAAAAACATCGGAAAAGTGCATTTGCACAATATGGGAGCTTTAAGACTCCACATCACCGTGGCAACACAACATATCTATCAGCTCAGACAGCGCAGAGAAAGGTTTGATGAATGCATGAGAGTGATGGCCCCTGCAAGTTTCAGTAAGTTTACAGAAGTGCCACACTGTTACTGTCTTTGAAATGCATTTAGTCATTTTAAGGGGAAAACACATTGTATTTATTATTTCAACTATTGAGTTATTTGTAAAACAGCATGCTAGTGTAGGCCAACAAGATTTATTTTATGAATTTTCAATGCTGCTTTATTTTTATGTTTTAAATTGGGAAATACATGTTCCAAAACGACCAATAACCTCTATTTAAAAAGAAATCAAGCAAGTAGGCTCAAAATAACCATTAATGAAGTATAGGCTATCGCATCACAGTAGGTTTATTGTCCACAATAATCGCACAACAGCCCCTCATCCAAAAAGTAACTTTAAAAAGTTGAATTTACACTTTGCATGTTAAGTGTAAGGTCCATTATTTGTATTTAGTGTGTCTGCATAATATTGCACCAGTAGAAGTTTTCTTTGCTTTGTACTGTCTGCATGTTTGCACAAAATTTGTACCTTCACATAGCAAACAAAATTGCACAACTGTAAAGTCAGTGTCTGTTGTTTTTTTGTATTCAAATAAGCAGTTGTTTATTTCTGTACTGCAGCATTGGCATCTTTGAGCAAAATACAGCCAACATTTTCGCCGCGCCTCCCATGACCCTGGACAGTGACCCTTTGACTAAGACATTTTCTGGGGGAAACACTGTGTGCTGTTGCACTTAGAGTAGCCTACATTTATTTATAAGTTTTTGATAAGCTGTTGCACTCTTAGTAAACCTAGGCCTACCTGTATTTTGATAAGCTGTTGCACTCTTAGTAAACCTAGGCCTACCTGTATTTTGATAAGCTGTTGCACTTAGAGTACATGTATTTATATGTATTTTGATAAACTGTTGCACTCTTGAAAAAACCAATAACTATGTATTTTGATAAGCTGTTGAAGAGTTAACCTATTGTGTTTTCCTGAACTGATAAGATTGTTAAAGACTTAAACAACAGGCAGCCTATGTTAATCAAATAGGGATTTCTTTTGATAAGCTGTTGAACTCTATTTGATAAAATAAAGACAATATGCACTCCTATGTTGTTGTAGTGTTTTACGATATATGTAGCTATTGATGTGATGCTCTTCAATTTTAGGCTTTTTTTCTGGCCCCTCATTTTGGATCATTTCCACCAACTGGCCCCCATTCAAAACTAATTGAATAGCCCTGGTGTAGAGCGTGTCAGGGAGGGACCAAAGAGAACAAGTGGAGCAGTTGAGGTATTTGGATTCAAATCTCTATCCTAACTGCTATTTTCTCCCCAAATTCTCCACCCCAGCTTTAACTATGGAGATATTGACAAATGTTTATTTTATTAAGTTTCAAGATCAATACTAGCTCCTTCAACATTATATCAGATTATATTTATACATCCACCCTAACTCTGGTGTTACATAAGGTGAGAGGCAGAATCATATGTAATAATAAATGTATTGTTTTTCTGTTCAAATGTGCTCGTTACATTGGAAAAACAAAAAGAGTTCAAAACCAGGATATTTTAACATAGGTGTTTCTACACGTAATGATGACGATAAATCATCAGTCTAGGCATTTTGCCAGTCATAATCAACCACAGCTTGAGCTATCTACATTACATGGGCATTGGAATTGTGAAAATGCCACGCAGAGGTTGTAATAGAGACACCAATATTATTAAGAGGGAAACGTATTGGATACATTTTCTGGACACATGGGTAGAATGAGGAGTTTTCAGCTTCCTGTTTTTTTTATAAAGGGCACTTGTTGTATTTTTTATAAACATGAATCCGCCTGCTGGGATTGATGTGTTGTGACAATATGGTTTATCATTTATAATAAAGCAAATCTGTGCGGTTTTTGAGTGTTTGCCAGTGCAGGCTGAGGAAGGGCGTATTGTCTTATTTTCATTAGAATGTGTGTTACACAATTATACGTCCATACAATATTTTTACACTTTAATTATGCTATTTTTTCTGTTGAAAATAAATACCAAAGAGCACACGTATCTTTGTGGTAATGATATTGAATTGAAGCAGGTCAGACATTGTGTTGAGCCGGTCTGGGACATAATGCTCATCCCATGCTGAGCTCTCCATCACCTCGGGCCAATCCGAATAGTCCAATCTCCTAACCTATAAGCCTCCTTTCCCATACCTTAACCCCTAAACGTCATCGGGGTTAAGGAGAGATGAAAGGTGCTTCCTATCGAACATAGGAAAAGACAGCACTGTCAAAAGAATTCGACTCCACTTTTCCTAACCGACGTCATTGCGCGACGGCGAGTATTGCTGACGTGAGTCACTAGCGTGAAACTACACTATTAGTCTAGATGGAAGAATAAGTCCACGCGCATAGGGTGGCTTTTTTTATGCAACCTGTTTTTTTCTAATCCTTGATGTGTTTATTTTAAGATTCTGCCAGGTAACAGGCTGAACTAAGGGGTTTTGTGGTTTATTTTTAACAGTTTATTACACATTTACCAATTTCGAAAATGAAAACAGCAAAATTAAACAAAGCATAACTTTTGAAGAAAAAAACATACAGAGGCAAATTACATATAATTCTGACTCAGGGAATTCAGTAAAATAGTTATTTTTAACATTCAAGTACAAGTACATTTTCCCTGTTTTTCTGGACAAGAAAGATAGATTTTATTACATCTATATTTTCTTTTTTTTGTTATTAAATAAACTAATAAATGTAGTAAAAATTTAACTGTTTAGCAGTACCTAACTATTAAACTAACTAACTAACCTAGAATTTTGATAAGAACTACACTCAACAAAAATATAAACGCAACACTTTTGTTTTTGCTCCCATTTTTCATGAGATGGACTTAAAGATCTAAAATTCATTCCAGATACACAATTGTACCATTTCTCTCAAACATTGTTCACAAATCTGTCTAAATGTGTGATAGTGAGCACTTCTGCTTTGCTGAGATAATCCATCCCACCTCACAGGTGTGCCACATCAATATGCTGATCTGACATCATGATTAGTGCACAGGTGTACCTTAGACTGTCCACAATAAAAGGCCACTCTGAAATGTGCATTTTTTTGCTTTATTGGGGGACTGGGGACTCAGAACCAGTCAGTATCTGGTGTGACCACCATTTGCCTCATGCAGTGCAACACATCTTCTTCGCATAGAGTTTATCAGATTGTCAATTGTGGCCTGTGGAATGTTGGTCCACTCCTCTTCAATGGCTGTGCGAAGTTGCTGGAGACGGCTTATGGTGGAGAAATGAACATTCAATGCATGAGCAACAGATCTGGTTGACATTCCTGCTGTCAGCATGCCAATTGCACGCTCCCTCAATGCTTGTGGCATCTGTGGCATTTTGCTGTGAGACAAAACTGCACATTTCAGGGTGGCCTTTTATTGTGGACATAAGGTACACCTGTGCACTAATCATGATGTCAGATCAGCATCTTGATGTGGCACACCTGTGAGGTGGGATGGATTATCTCAGCAAAGCAGAAGTGCTCACTATCACTCATTTAGACAGATTTGCGAACAATGTTTGAGAGAAATGGTACAATTGTGTATCTGGAATGAATTTTAGATCTTTATGTCCATCTCATGAAAAATGGGAGCAAAAACAAAAGTGTTGCGTTTATATTTTTGTTGAGTGTACATATTCCTACTCCCTACAGTCCAGGGAATAGGTATATGTAGTTCAAATTTAGAGTCTTGGGCCTGCCATATAGTCCAGCAGATAGGTGCAATATATGAAGGAATTGTGCTTTTGATGATACAAATATGAGCTTTGGCACACTGTTAGAGCATGCCTTAAGGAAGATCTTTGGCTATAGGGCCTCACCAGTTTTTCGTATGGCACGCCGACGGTTGTTATTTTACATGTAGCTTAGGTTCTAGACCATAGACATAATAAAGGATAGACGCCGCGTTGGGCGTTGAGCGCGAGAAATGCGGGCGCCATCTTGGACCGGTCACAGTTTGGCATCGACAACCACCATTCTGACTTGTTGTCATTGGTTGTGTCTGTCTTTCACAAATTAAGGCTGCACCACATTGCCAAACTCGCCTCGCTTGAATTACAGAAAGGGAGCACAAGAAAGAAGCTCTGTAAAACAGTCCTCTTTCAGGGGTTTTAGCTAATCAGAATCAAATTTTTTTTATTTCTCTTCGGAGTAAAATGCGATTGTAAGGATGGTTAACTTTATTTTATGCATTTGAGTATTATTGTTTGCTGTTTGATTTTCCCTTAATTTAATACTTTTGATTGCTGTGGTTTTGTATTGAATTTGTTTTTAAATGTACCGCGCTGCAAGGCACACATTGATTTCCTGTCTGTGTCTGAGGAACCAACTCGAGACTAGACTGAACTTGGTATCCCCCCCTAGTATAGAACATTGGACAACCAAGAAGACTTTGCTTTTAAATAATCCCGTCCTCTTTTAAGAGGCAATTGCCTAACAAGCTTGTGTTTTAAATTAGAGAAATAAAACATATTTTTACATGAACACTCATGTTGTCCTTCTCTTTTAATGAGATATTATATACACTGGTTTTTATTTATATTTAATGCCTTCATGGGAAACATCTGTACCATGCTCGACTACTCCTCCTAAATTTCCCCGAGCTAACTCCAGTTTAGGAATAACTGCCTTTTCATGTAGTGCCCCTAATTCATGGAATGCTCTGCAGAGCAACTTAAAAATGACTGCTCTTCCTACTCTTGGTTTATTTGAATCTATGATTTCTGAATTTTACACATCTGACTGTAACAGTAGCGGCCAACGCGGCATCTATCCTTTATTATGTCTATGTTCTAGACCACCTCGGATCTTGGTTCTGGTGGCTAATCCTACATTTTTAAGGATGAGGAAGACAGTGGGACTATTTAAAACATGCTGGAAACTACTGAAGTACATGTACATGGCATTCAGGGAACAAAATTATGGTAAAACCATAGAATATTAGCAGAATTTTACATATTTTCCAGTATAAGGCAAGGTAAGTCGCGAGCAGAAACCTTTACTCACATAAAGTTTTAGGTAAAACCCCAAATACATTTGCATAAAAATTTAAAATGGACCTAATCCTACTTTTACAAGAAAAGGTCCTGGTAGTGCGGCCCAGTGAAGTTCCCATCCACCTGTGGCCTTCTTGGACTTGCCTGACGCAGTTACCTATGCTCTCCCATGTGACTTTAGCGACATCTGACAAATATTTCTGGTGGGTTCAGCGTATGGTGGAGTGGTGGTGCTAGAACTAGTACATTGTCCTCAAGTAGCATAGTGCATTGAGGGACCATGGCCAAACTTGTTACTAGAATTATTTCATCAAACAGCCCAAGTGTTTGAATAAAAGGATTTGAGTCAGGCTTCTTCAAAAGCAGGTGAAGTTTACTTGTTTCAGCATACAAGGGAATCAATCAATGCACCATAAGTTATTACATTGTTAAGCATACATGGATTGAGACAAAGATTGAACAGAAATAGCAGAGGTTATATGGTCCAAAAAATTGTGTAGGCGTATACACTCGGTTTGTGTGTCCAGCCCTTGTTTTTCTGGCGAAAGCAGAAATGTTTTTAATGAGAGAGATATTCCCAGAAAATCATCTCAGCACAGGTGTTATTCTTCTGATAACAGAATATGGGAGTCATTTCTCCCTTGGGGCTGAGTGATACAATTGTACTGATTCGAGTGCAAGAAGTCCTTGAACATGTGCTGTGAGTTTCACATCTTGATGTGTGACGAGGCTTAAGAAAAACATGTTTACCACTGTGTTTGTACAACAGAGTTCAATGTGAGGTGAATAGGTGAATAGAATGATAGCATTAATATGTTATACAATCATGTGCTGTGAGTTTCACATCTTGATGTGTGACAAGGCTTAAGAAAAACATGTTTACCACTGTGTTTGTACAACAGAGTTCAATGTGAGGTGAATAGGTGAATAGAATGATAGCATTAATATGTTATACAATCATAGAGAAATAGATTTCGTTAACAAAACTATTCAAGGTGGTGGATCCTAATGAGCAAGAAAGAACGCCTGGCCAATAACCTGGAACAAATGTGTTCCGTTTCAGGAAGACATAAATGATATGCTTAAATGTCCATCTAATTTTGCATGTGGCACAAACCCCTAGGCTACTTGACAAACTTTGTAGACCTCTTTGCCCAAGAGGCCAAGTACCAAACTCAGTGTCTTATCTATCTGTACAATAGAGTGAGATCCAAGAAAGCGAAACAATATAACAGACAATATTAACCATGGCATTACATTCACTGCACTTGTCTCCTATATTAAGGTGTACATGGAGAATCCCCTGTAGCACCAATGTGCAGGGTTACCAATTAGTGTTTTTGCCTCAATCAGACCCTCACCCTCTCACATACTACAGTTTGTGACATGACCACTTCTGGTCCATCTGGTGCAGCTGGAAATAGTTGATGAACTACTGTATGTTTGATCAATAAGAGAGTCCAACTTCCTACTCAATATTGATGCCCTGCCCCTGACCAAGATTGTGCCTTAGTTCATTGCTTTGGGACACAACCACTCCAGATGGATAACAGTCTATTTGCCTAATATGATTACACTGAAAGATACTCATCCAGGTGTGAATGGGCAGTTTCTGAAAGGAAACTTTACCGCGAAGAAGATGACATGCAGCTTCTCAGCCAATGCCATTGACTAGGCCCACAAGCAGAGTATTGCCTCTGTGAAAGGTGCCGGTAGTATTGTAGGCCTGATGGAGAGATTTTTAGGCCTACACTAAGACGAGAAAGGAGACAGCTGGCACCATGAGCAGACCACACATGCACTGATGCCATTTGCATGCAATGTTAACCCGGCATATCCACGGATTTCTTCTCGAAAAACATATCCAACCCCACAGTACAGGTCATCATCCATGGAGGGACTGCTCTCGTTAACATGCTTACTTACAGAAAGTGTTCTCACCATACCGCTTGTCTCAGCTGTAGCATGTCAGCAGAGTGGATGACATGTGGAATGAATATTTCCCTAAAAGTTTTAAGGCCAGAACATACAGCAAGAGAGGGAAGCACGTCTGTAAACGCGATGAGGCATCCAGTGCCATTCTTGAAAACTGGCCAAAGTGTTGCACTGAACTGTTCTCCTTCCTGGCAACTGGTGTGACAGCCCTCAACACTGAAAAACACCTTACTGCACCTGGGAGATGATGTGAAGGAAGGGTATACCAAGGCGTCAATACACACAGTTGAGATGGATTTGCCATTACTGGCAGTGACAGCAGCCAAATCCCTCAACATAAATTAGCTGCATGTTTCCTTTGGAGCTGGGAAAAATGTTCGATATTTAGAAGCTCAGGAGATGGTGAGGGCACTAGGTCCAGATCGATGTTGTGTAGCCTTACCAGTGTTCAAAGCATTTACTGGTTGTGACACCATCATCTTTTAGTGGCAGGGACTAGAAGACAAGGTGGGATACATGGAGAACTTTAATGACATCAAGAGACCCTTCTGTGTCTTGGCTGACTCCTAGACAACTGGATGGAGCCTCTTGATTTTTGTTATTGCTGTATGACTGCATTAGCAGCCAGTAATCAGACGAGCAGCTCTTCACCCAGAAAGGTACAACACAAGCAGCATTGATTCAACACAGAAAGAGGGCTGCCAGTGCCTACCAAGCTAGCCAAAGCTTGGGAGAGATGATGGTTGCAGCCCATCACCAGTTAACTAGGAGTGGAAGTGGAAGGCCACAGGTGGATGGGAACTTCACTGGGCCGCACTACCAGGATCGATACAGGCCTGTTGTAAACTCCTCTGCTGTGGATTCACAAAGGGGTGCAGTGGACAGCGCAATGCCCTCTGCCACTGACGTGGGCTGTTTTTTCAAAAATAATTATGATAAATCTGTCAATTACTGTATAGTTATTGAATTCCTTGTATGCCAGATATATGTTCGTAACTACATATATGTAGTTATTAGCATATTGTCCATAGAACCTCCGCATTCCTCATTCTTTTAAAACTAGGATTAGGCCCATTTTTTATTTTTATGCAAATGTATTTGGGATGTTACCTAAAACTTTATGTGAGTAAAGGTTTCTGCTCGCGACTTACCTTGCCTGATACTGGACAATATGTAAAATTCCGCTAATATTCTATGGTTTTACCATAATTTTGTTCCCTGAATGCCATGTACATGTACTTCAGTAGTTTCCAGCATGTTTTAAATAGTGCCACTGTCTTCCTCATCCTTCAAAATGTAGGATTAGCCACCAGAACCAAGATCCTAGGTGGTCTAGAACCTAAGCTACATGTAAAATAACAACCGTCGGCGGCCATTCACTGGTGCCATAGGAAAAATTGGTGATGGCCCTATAGCCAAAAATCTTCCTTAGGGCATTCTCTAACAGTGTGCCAAAGCTCATATTTGTATCATCAAAAGCACAATTCCTTCATATATTGCACCTATCTGCTGGACTATATGGCAGGCCCAAGACTCTAAATTTGAACCACATATACCTATTCCCTAGACTGTAGGGAGTAGGAATATGTAGTTCTTATCAAAATTCTAGGTTAGTTAGTTAGTTTAATAGTTAGGTACTGCTAAACAGTTACATTTTTACTACATGTATTAGTTTATTTAATAATAATAAAAGAAAATATAGATGTAATAATTTCTTTTTTGCTGTTTTTGTCCAGAAAAACAGGGAAATGTACTTGAATGTTAAAAATAACTATTTTACTGAATTCCCTGAGTCAGAATTATATGGAAAAATTTGTTAATTTGCATCTGTATGTTTTTTTCTTCAAAAGTTATGATTTCTTTAATTTTGCTGTTTTCATTTTCGAAATTGGTAAATGTGTAATAAACTGTTAAAAATTAACCACAAAACCCCTTAGACCTCGAACAATTGTTCCCCCCAAATGTGAGAGCAGATGTCAAATAAATCATTCTGGCAAATCACTGAATATACAAGTACCCACTTAGCTTCCTTTCAGACCACATTACCTCACATACTCACATTTTTAGACTGATTGTACATCATAGTCACAGCAGGTAACCAAATGCACCAGACGGCCGCAATACATTGTCATTTGGGACAATGTGTCATTCCACCGTGCTGCTCTGGTCCATAGCTGGTTTCAACACCACCCACAGTACACAGTTCTATACCTTCCACCATACTCTCCTTATCCAGTTTTTCTCTGCATGGCGGTGGAAGGATGTGGATGAAATTTTCTGGACAGATCCAGCTAGGCGAAGATATAATGTCTAGTATTTTCTATAATAATAATAATAATAATTCATTTTATTTGAGGGCGCCTTTCATAGCACTCAAAGGTCACCTTACAGGGCAGTGTTTAAAAAACAAAATTAACAATCATAAAAAACACAAGAACAAGATACATTGAAACAATTTACACAAGTGGGTGAAATGGGTGGGAGACAATGAACTAGATTGAATATGTCAGTTTAAAAAGATGTGTTTTTAGACGGGACTTAAAAGTGGAGAGAGTGTCAGAGTTACGGATGTCAGATGGGAGGGTGTTCCAGAGGTGGGGGGCAGATCGGCTGAATGCCCTGGACCCCATGGTGACCAGGCGGGCGGTACAGTCAGTTGAATGGAAGAGGAGGACCGGAGAGTGCGGGTGGGTGTGTTGGTGTGCAGAAGTTCACAGATGTATGGAGGGGCGAGGTTGTGGAGGGCCTTGAAGGTGATGAGCAGAATCTTGAAATCAATGCGGGTTTTGACCGGGAGCCAGTGAAGCTGCTGTAGGACAGGAGTGATGTGATTAATGGAGGGGGTTCTGGTGATGATGCGGGCGGCAGAGTTCTGGACCAGTTGAAGCTTACGGATGGACTTGAGGGGGGAGACCAATTAGAGGAGGGAGTTACAGTAATCCATGCGGGAAGTGACCAGGGTGTGAACAAGGATGGCTGTGCTATGGGGTGTAAGGGATGGGCGGAGGCGGTGGATACTATACTGTATGTTTCCTTTATCCGATTTTTTAATTGTATTTATTATTTCTGTAATTTGTAACCTGTACTGGATACAGTATTATATGTGTGTTGTTGTTTGCTGGGATAACAGTGTTATGCAGACTTCTGCAGACATGTTTTGTTGTGATTTTCCATGTTGACTGATTTGGGTGTATGGAGAGAATTAAATAATATTTTCCTCAGTCTGCAGCATTGGTCTTGCCAAGTGTTTGGTGAACTTAATGTATATTTGCACTTTCTCTGTGTACTTTATATACATTACTCAAATCACTGAGAAGTAGAATTACTAAAAGTGTTTAAGGTTAGCAACAGCAGTGTGTAACTGGTTCAGACAGAATTAAGTGATATGAAGCGTGTGTGTTTCATATGGTGACAAAATATGTTTTTTATAAAATAGTGTATAGTTTTGAAAAGAGTGTTTCATTTTGCAAAGGGTCTGAGGTGTTTTGCTAATTGTGTGTAGTGTTTTGAGAAATCAGGCCCTGTTTTCAAAATCGTGCTTAAGCAATCGAAAAAAACTGTAATGGCCAAATGAACAAAATAAGTCAAAAATACAAAACCAAACACATTCACTTCAATGTTTTTATTTATCGCGCAACATAAAACAATATTGTGGGTTTCTTTACCACATACACTATGTATTCACATAATACACCATACAGCTACAAAGAGAGAGAGACTGAACAAAAACACTTTTTTTTTTACATACTGCATCCTTGACATAAAATAAAGAACCAAGAACAACCCAAAAACTCAAAAAGGAATGTAGCTGCCAGTTGTGTAGGTTCATTTATATGTTTTATGGGCCAGGGTCCAAGACTCTATCCCAAATTTGAAGAGTGTTGATTAAATGAGGTTTTCAATAAACTTCTAAAAGTAGGCCATACACATTAGTAAGCGTATGTATTTCTATGTTTGTGTGTGAAAGAGAAAATATACAAGGTGCCAAGAGAAAGAGAGGGGTTGAGTAAAGGAAGTTGGATGACTAAGGAGTGGAAGAGGGAGGCAGGACACAATTGCCATTCTTTTATTCAAATATCTAAGCATTCAGTTACCATAAATAAGTACAACAAACTCAAAAGATCATTTCAATAGTCTTTGGTACTTGCGCTGTACCAAATGAAACCCAGTTAACAGTCTTCCAATAATATGATTATATATCTCATCCTAGTTTTAATGAGTTCAAGTACATTATGAAATGAATATCAATAGAGAATGTAATCAACTGTTGGAGTGCCCCCCTGCCATCAAAAAGAGATGTAAATTTGTAGCGTTGTAACAAAAAGACTTTTCATAAAGTCAGCACCTGGGCAGCTTCCCATTCCGTGAAACTGCTTGAATCAAAAGTATAGTTCTCTTGACATTCCAATAGCTCAGAAAAAATAGCTGTGGTAATCATTTATGCCTCACATTTTTTACACAGTGAATCTTAAGGTGTAGCATCATAGCACCAGCTGACCATCACCCCACATTTAGAAATGTACAAAGTTATTAAGATGCCATGTACACTGTATCCTCAGCACCCATTGTTAGGCAAGTGTGTGTTTGTGTGTGTAATGTGGGCCATGCATAATGGTTAAAAAGTAAAATGGGCCATGTTACTGTGTGCACCAGTCAAACTACCATTGCCGATGATGTGTCAATCATATGATCAATTATTTCAATCTAAGCACATGGTGTCTTCCACGGGGTGTCATGACGTATATGCAAAGTGCATACTTTTATGAGAACTAGCGTAGATAACAGTGATAAGAATACTTCTAAACAAGCAGGGAGGCATTCTCTTACCTGATAGTCTAACACAACTGACAAAGATTGCTGGGCCACTGCTTGCTAAAACATCGCCCACTGATTCACCTCAGACCAGTGTGTTCCTAAATATACCAACCGCCACTTTGGATGTGGTTCTGCACATGACCCATGGTAGATTTATCAAGGGCAACTCTACTGATATTAAGGAAACAGTTCAACACTTTGGCAAATACTTATTGTTAAAATCCAGGTAACTCCCATATATGAAGCTACTGCCAGCAGTCTGTGAATTTAGCTAAGCATAAAGCCTGGTAGCAAAAATAAACAACTAGCTACTGTATGTAGCTCCAGCTACATATTTAGCATACAGATATGAGAGTGGTATTAATCTTTCCATTTTACACTGCGAAAGAAAGTGTATAAACATATTTCCCAAAATGTCAAACTATTCCTGTATATCAAAAATTTTCCTCAGCTAACTAACAACAGATCACTGATGTACAGTACCACATAATTGCAATTTTATTTTATTTTTTTTCATTTTGAATTTTGCTTTGCTATTAATTTGTGACAAGAGTGTTTCTTCTGGGTTGTTAACACCTGCTGTAAAAATATCCAAAAATCCACAAGTGTCAAAAAGACAAGCATTTGTGGATATGGAGTTTGTGTCAGAGAACTGCAGCATGGGGGAATCCTCCTGACTGTCATCAGTGAGTAAGTGTTGTTTCATGTTACATGACTGTGCTAAGGAATTCGTTTTTAGAAAGTGAAAGGTCTTTGTCAGTGACATGCTGACAAGGGGTACAGTACTTACGAAAGTAAAACAGCAGTGTTACTAAGCACACATCTACACACAACACATCGGGACAAAGTGTTGCTTACCGTTGTTGAGGGCTGTCAGAAAATATACCCCCTTGTCATTAATGGTTTAGTTACTATCCTCACAAGTTAAATAATCTTACCTAAATATTTTAATATTTACATTTTGTTTTATCTCTCTCTTGAGAAAAAAAAACAAGCTTCAAGTTATCAATAATCGGCTCTTTCTTTTTGTCATTAAAATCAGGATTAAAAGTGCTTTTATAAATCTTTTCTTCTCTATGTACAATTTGTACTAGCTATATAAAAAAAGATGGAAAAAAAACAATAACATCAAAGACAATCATTATCATCACCATGTAGTAATAAATAAGAGTAAAAAAGCAGGTTAAAATGAGTGTGGAGATATGAGCACACATAGGGACATTTGCATGATTCTCTGCCCTCAGTAGCAAGGTGTGATTGTGATCAGTGTCTCTACAGTGTGAGGTAGAGAGCAGGAGATCCACGGCAGAGGTAACAGGGTCTTTCACAGATGACCACGGCCTTGACCCAAACAACCACCCAACAGCTAGGAGTCAGCCTGCATCAATGGATCATTGTATTTTTCACAACAGTTTGCAACTTAACCATGTCACTGTTTGAATTTAATGAATCAAAAAGTCACTTGGTCGATAGAGGGAAAATAAAAATGATTCAAGGGCCATCAATGAGTCTCTCCCTTTGTCTCTTCTCTTTCAAGCACCCTTGTATTTGTGTCATTCTCAGACACAAACACACACACAAGCAAAGGGAGAGATTTATTGATTCAATGCATTTGCATTTGGCACCAACCCCCAAAAGCTACAGTAATTTTCCGAGGCCTCGCACTGTCTCTCAGTAATATGCTTTTCTCTGTGAATGGGTTGAAATGCACTGTGCTTTCTCTGCCCTGTACAGTGTACTTTGTTTGAGTCGAAACCACTTTGCTACAAGAAACTGCAAATACACTGCAAAAGGAAACAGTTATTGAACCCAAAGACAGGGCTTCAACCATAGGTCAGACACTTTGACCGGCTGGCTCTATGGTGACAAGGTGCCAGCAGAAGGGCCCACTTGCCTCTGCTCGAAGATGGCAGCACCATGCAGAGGAAGGAGCGGGCCCTTTACCGTATCAAGTGTAATAGGAGAGCACCAGAGTGTGTGTGGGAGCACCAAAAAGCCCTGCTGGCCCAACTCTGTTTCCTTTCGCTCTAACCCAGGGGGGGCTTCCCAAAACCATCTCAAGACTTCATTCACTTTAGTGCCACAATTGGACAGAGATTGGACTGTGATGGGGCCCATCCATGGTCAGCAAACAGGGTGTGATACACTCCACTGGCCATGGATGGTTAAAGCATCAAGGCAAAGCTCCACTGGCTCCTGTAAAGATCTCAAGTGCTTGTGGGTATGTTTGTACACACCACTTTGAAAGTCACCGCTGCCCTCTAGAGTTTACATTGGGAAGTGTGTACACCCTACCTGAATGTTACTGACAGATGAAAGCATTTGTAAGATAATTCATACACCTTTCTTTGCATGACAAATTTCCTGCACCTGAGCATTGAAATATAAATCCCATCATTCTGGTACTCCACCCGGGTCAAAGCAAACATATTCACTTGCAAACAGTAGGTGTCCCAGGTTTGAGTGAGAGCACCTAAGTACAGCAACAAGTGCCATGAAGAGAAGCGCAGTGAGAATCGTTCAGAGCTGGAAGTTTAGCACCAGTCGAAAGCTGGGAGGGTGCAGAGGAGGAGGACCACATTGTCTGACGACAAGACAAGCAGCAACATTGTACCCAATGTGGTAAAAAGGGGAATTGCAATCATGTTTTAGTTTTTCATTATTTCCCTTCATTTTGCATCAGGATGATTGGTTTTGTTCATAACTTATGAGTTGAGTTTTGGACTTTTAGGGGCCCTCGTCACAAACCAAACTTATCCAATATAAAGACGTTTTAAATATCCGAGATACATATCTAAATATTATCAATATAGAGATAGATATCTAAAGCAAGCTTAATAGAAAGGCTTTCTTTATGTACGCACATATGACGTTTAATAATGTTGATTTGCTGTCTTGCCAGTCAGACTATGGCTCCTCATCTAAATACAGCTGGAAGATTGACAAGAACCACAAAAATCAAATAAAAAATAGGGTTTTCCAAACATGGAAAAAGCAATTATCTGAGTCTGACTGACTCAGACTGATTGATAAAAAATATACATATAACCAAAAACAATCACATCATTAATAATAACATTAATGAAAACAGCAATAATAAAAAACAAACAAATCTTCATTATAATAATACCTGTAATAACGACATTGACAGTAACAATAGCAATCATAATAATATTGATAATAATAGCAATAATTAGAATCATTAAAATTCTATAAATGAGAAAAAGCAATGGAGTTCCTCTCCAGGAAAGAGAGAAGAAGAGCACCACAGGCAGTGTGTCTGAAGCCCAAACCACTGCCTGACATGAGGTAAAAAACAATAAAAATGTCCCCTCCTCCAAGTGGACTGCGGAGGGGGCAGGATGGAGAGATGCCAGGCTGTGGGACGGCTGAGAGACATTCATCCTGCTCATCACTCTCTCCAGCCCTCCACTGCACCACTGTATAGCTATCAGTCAACTGTCGGACCTCAGACAAAGTGGCTGTAGGGACCAGTGAGGCGGGTGAAGGCATAGGGAGACGCAGTAACTATAGAGGTGGTGTGGAAAGTGGGGGCTAAACGTGTCACTGGCCCCTCCCTCTTGTCTTTAGATTGTCCAGGTCCTGGACTAGCACCTGCCGCCGTAGCCCCCCACTTGCGTTTCTTACCGAGGGCCTTGATTTCTTCCTGGGAGAGGCCGAGAAGAGCCGCTTCCTGCTGCCTCTGCAGCGCACGCTCTGCCAGAAGCTTCATTTTGGCCTCCCACAATGCCTGGCCGTGTGTGGGCTGGTTGAGGTTCTTGTGCTGGTAGAAGACCAGGGAGATGCGGGTGGGGTTTGCGCGGTCAGGCGTTTTGAGCGGAGTGGTAGCATGTAGTTCCCGACGGGCACATTCAATCAGAATGGAGCCGTGGGCAGGTGCTACTGCTACACCACCTATGTTGGGATCCAGGAAGTTGTGCTCGCTGTCAGACCACACCTCATCATCTTCTACAGGGCGCTTGGTACTCTCAGCTTCACTCTCAGCTCGGCTAGGGTTCCAGCATGCCTGATCTGACTGCTGCAGGGCATCAGGAAAAAGGCGACCCTCGGGGGCAGGGGACAGGGTGCTGCCTGCAATTGAACCCCCACAAGACCTCCAGGCATTCTCTTGGAGCCCAAGGGGAGTGGAACAGCGACTTTCTCCAGTTTTGGACCACATCTTATCAGGGTAGGCTCCTGCAGGATGGCTGTGCTGCATACCAGGGCTATATGCCGCAGGCCCCATGGCCCAAGAATTCGGCTGAGGACTAGGTGCAGGGTTTGCCCAGTGCCTGGGCATTCCTGGACCTGGGGTGCCTGGCTGTGGCGTAACAGAGCCTGAGTTAGAGGCTCCAGGTTGTGGTGTAACAGAGTGGGGCGTGAGTGGGGTGGCAGGGCGTGGGGAGCCTTGATGTATGTGACCTGGGAGCAATGTGCCTTGGTGAGGGGACGGAGATCGAGATCGAGTTAACTGGCGTGAAGGCGATGGGCCAGGGGAAGCCATAAGGGCATTTGAGCCAGGATAGGATGTCCACTGCTGGGGGTAAGGAGAGGGCTGCCGCTGCTGGGGGTGCTGGTGAAACTGCTGCTTGTCCGGATACAACACAGAGGCTTCAGAACTTGGGTTCAGATGGCCGTCCCAAGTAGGAACAGTACTTCCATTTAGCTTGTGTCCTGGCCATACCACAGGCTGAGGGGTGCTAGGTGTATTGGCACCAGCATGCCTCTGCATTGTGCCTTCATAGACTGGCACATCCATAGGCTCCTGTTTGACAACTGGAGTGCCTCTGTTTGAGGTTTCAGAGGAGACGGAGGAAGGACGGGACTGGCTCAAGTCCGCAGGCTGGTTGTAAGTGCCATGATTTGGTTGGTTGTCTTGCTCTGGGTGACTGGAGTAGGATTGGGCCAGTCTGGCTTGAAGGATCTGAATATCGGGCTTCTTGTCTACCTGGTCAGCCTTACTATCTACTTTAGGCGAAGAGCCATTTCGTCCCTCGTAGGTCCTCAGCTTGGGGCGGAAAAGTGCATTTGGGGGGTAGTTGTAGTAGCCATAGTGCATTCCGGGGAGATTATGGTGGTAACCATTTACTGGGTCTGGTGCAGAGGGCGGGCCAGTTGGGGGTAGGCCTCCCCTTGCATAATAGGCAGGGTGTGGATAGATGTTGTTGAATGGGTCTGCTGCTAGCAGAGGGTATCCATCTATTGATCCGTTGAAGGGCTCCTTCTTGATGTTGGGCTTCACCTCTTGTTTTATAATTGCTGGTAATGATTGAATGATTGAAACAAAGGAAAAGTAAATTAAAAATGTGAAAGTAAACTTCAATTACATTTAAGTTTTGAATTGTCTATGATGTCTTTGTTGGACCACAGCGACTAACCTTTATTGCCTTTGGGTTGAGGGGAACCGGGGATGCAGACCTCAGCCTTGACCACAGTTTTCTCTGGAGTCTCACCTGCCTGCTGCATGAGTTTATTTTTCTTCTTCTCAGAGGAGGCCTTCTTGGCCTCCAGTCGGCGCTGTCGGCAAGACTTGGCAGGTTCTGGCAACTTGCGTACCTCACGGGGGAAAGCCTGAAGAACCTGGACGGCTCCCGTCTGCATCTTGAGGCGCTGGGCTTCCTCATTGCCAAACTCATCAGTCGTAGACAACTTGTACAGAGGCAACACATGGAGCTGCTCATCCTCAGGGATCCCCGTCACCGTACGGTTGGCCTCTCTTGTTAGAGTACACACCTAGCAGAGAGAGGGCGAGCAAAATAAAAGGTGAACAGTGCGATGCTATAAACACATTCATTTTAAATCCTTTTTTAGCTTATTCACACAAAATAACAATATAACCTTTTCTTGCCTCAAAATAACACAAAAAAACTAATTTAGTGTGGTGTGTGATATGGCAATTATGGTGAGTGACCTTACCACTGTGCAACCATTGTAAAGGTTGTGCTGGTCCTTATGAGCGTGGGCACAGAAGTCCATACAAGCTGTGACTCCGGAGAACGGCCGACCTTCCTTCAAGCCCAGCCTGCAGTCTGGAGCTTTCGACTCCGTCTCGCACTGAGGAAGGAGAGAAGGTTCATCACTTCCTTACTAGATTCATATAAGTTAGACAAACATGGAGCAGTTACGTCTGTTTGCCTATGTCAAAGGCAGCACTTCACAGGTAAAAAAAGAACATTAACACAAATAATATTTTCTGCATTTTTATATTGCTAATAAGGAATTTATTATGTGACCGGCCGCTGAGGTTTCATCATGGTCTGGTTTAGAATAATATCCATTGTGTGTAAAGAAGATGACAGGTGTAGATGGTGGCTGCATGAGATTATAACCTTGTAAAAATGAGTACAGTAAATGTGCACTAAAGTGCATTTTCCTGAACAACAAACCTGGTTACTGTAGGCCTGAGGGGCCAGCTGCTTGTACAAAGGAGCAACTTCAGTTGCTAGATTCTGGAAGTTATTCCTGAGTTTTTCCTCCTGACAATAAAGAAACATGGCACACAGGTCAGAACAAAACAGAGCCAAAAAGCTTTAAAATAGTGGCTTAGAAATCACGAAAGAGACTAAACCCAATCATCTTTAGCATTATTATATTTGTGTTTATTCCAACAAGTGGCTGTGATGTTATGATACCTCTTCAGGGCGTTCTCCTTGAAGTCTGAACTTGCGCGGCGTTTTGCTCCGGGCATACTTACAGCCATTAAAGTACATACTCCAGGAGCAGCCAAAGGAGAAGGAAGCACCACAACTGTCAGAGTCCTTGCCTTGACACGCACAGGTACGACTGCAGGGGGAGACAGTGAGCATACTCTCAGATTCAAGTAGTATGTATTAAAGATGTGTAACTCCTGTACAGGTACATTTCGATCTCCTCAAATGTAAATGTCAATGTGTACACATCTAGTGACAAAGATGAATATGTTTGTTTTTGTGCAGGTACACAGTATTTCGTTAAACTCAGCTTTATGCCTCCAGAGTACTTTTCCATGTGAAATGTGCCCACATGAGTACAGATTATATCATGTACCCCCATCTAATTAAATTGTAGTATACTGTAGTATACTTCCATTGGTGTCATATGTCTTCCTGAAAGTTCTGTTAAAGATGCCTTGAGATATAATTCGTAGAATGATCTTCAAAAATAACTTAGGGTGTATTCACACTGGGAAAGTCCGCTAGTTCACTTGCTTTGGTCCAGACCAAATAGGATTTAGATTTTTTTTGTTTGGTGTGGTCCACATTCATATTGCCCCTTTTGCAAGTGAACCAGCATTATGGAACAAAACCACACATGATCTGAGGTCATTCATTCATTGGACAGACATTCTGGGGTGGAGAGAAGCAGGAAGAACGAAGTAAAAACTGCAAAATATATCATTGATATAATATGGGGTTAAAATAATAAAAAGTCCTACATCCAGACTATAAATAAAGAAGAAAAACATCAAATTATTGTTGTTTCATATGGTTATAATATGTAGCCCTATGTCAATGCCACGTTATGTGGCTTGTAGTCTACGATGTGAAACATAATTTTTACTGTACTTTTACTTTTTGCTGCTGGACGCGAGGCTCGCGAGAAGAATAGGCTCAAGCTGACACACAGCTGCATTAGCTGTGTATCAGATGGGTGTCAGTTCGGCGCAGCTCAGCTCCAAACTGACACGGGGATAGTATTGACGGTCCCGTTACCATGGCAAGAAAAATAAAAACACACACTTCATGCAAAGCGCAGCGTGAATCTGTTGGCACTGTGAGGTAGACGCTCCCCTCTCCTTCATCTGATTGCTGAACACATCAGCATGTGTATGCGACTCTCTATCAAATGTAATATTTTCGCTCGGGGCTCCCAGGCAAACCACAACTAATCTTCCTAACAATGGCGACAACAAACCTTTCCCATAATGTGAAGCTGACGATTTATTAAAAAAGAAAAGAAAGGAAAGGCGCAGTGCTTCCTGCAATTGGGTCGGATTGAGTCCGGCCGAATTCACACCACAAACGAACTGCAGCAGAGTGCGTTTGGAAGCGCATCGAGACCACCTCTTCAGCTGGGTCTCGGAGCGCTTATTTGGTCCGCCCCCGAGTGCGATTGCTGTGTTCACACCTGCCTGAATGATGCGCACCGCAGGCGGAAGTGCACCTGAGTTCGTTTCAACCGAACTAAACACGGCAGGTGTGAATACACCCTTAAATTACAGGTGCAGTGCGCAAGCACATCATTGGACTGCCTGCTATGCACAGACTAGTTTGTTACATATAATAGTCGAAGGGTACTTCATTAGCCACTCACTCATCATTGAGGCCACAGCGTCGGCTGGTGGGGTTGCCATATTTGGTGAGTGTCTCACTGAGTTCCTTGTACAGTGTGTCTGCCAGAGCCCTTGGGACACCTTCCCAGGCCATAATGAGGATGATGATGACAGCATTGGCACAGTGGTGGCCCGCCCGGTGACGTACCAGACACAGCAGTTTCTCTGTTTCACCGCTACGACGAATCACCTGAAATAAAAGCAGATCTTATCGTTACTTGAACTTTTACTCATCTTAGGGAAGGTAAGGTAAACATCCAGGCTTTGTACCAGCAATACCTTCATTTATGTTCACTTATTTAAAACAGGATTACACTCACAAATAAAATTAAATGTCAGTTGATACAATAAAATTCTGCAAAACTTTCTATTCTTTGATTCTGTAGTTACTGAATTCGTTATTAATAAACGTGTGCCTACATGATGTCCAAAATACAAAAGATTTTGAGATACCGATTCTGAACAAGGTGACACAAAGTGAAGGTAACACTGATTTTTGGAAGGATGTTAGAAATTTATACTGAAATCTGAACTGCTGTGTTGACTGGATAGCAATCCTAAATCTGCTTATGATGCTACTAGTTAAATAAATTAACCTGAAGAGTGTATACATTAAAAACTAACATAGACTAACACTAACGAATAACTAGACTCTATATTGTATAGACAATAAGAACATTCTTATACTATAAAATATACCACTATAATACTTATTTTTTCTTCAAAAAAAGATAAGAAAACCTTTGGTGTGAGCATGCCTGCTCTCTTTCCACTCACTTTTATTTTGACACTACCCTCTATAATCTCTCTGTCTTCACACACACACACACACACACACACACACACACACACACACACACACACACACACACACACACACACACACACACACACACACACACACACATACATTAGGAGCACGTGTCAGGGGTGACACGAGAGGGGTTGTTTCAGAGTGAAACCTCCTACTGAGTTACTCACTGTGGGTGACAACCATTAGTCAATTCAACCTGTTTTTAATCCCACTAAGGTCATCCATGCAAAAAATTACGCATCTTCTTTGTTTGGTCCAGATTTTTCAAAAGTTTCCATTCAAACCACAATTACAGGTATGAAATTTACCACGATCCGTACTAAACAGTTGGACAAAAAGAGGTGGTCTCAGTCCAGATTAAACTAAATCATGGCTCTTGTGCAGTGTGAAAGCATTTTTTGGATGGTTCGTACTTTTAGACAGGAAGTCTTGGACGGATATTGCCGGCTGCCACGAGGAATACTTAGCTGCTATAGCACACTCTCTGAGGCAAAACTGACCAAAACTACAGACTGTCCAATGCACCACCAGATGCCGCTGTTTAATCTCACAGAGATGCAGGACAATTTAGATTTCAGTCTTCTTCTTTTTTAACACAATGGTGGCTAAAGCAGGAGGTGTGCATTGTCTAAGCGGCTGCCTGAACTAATAATAAAGCACTGTGGTAAACCACGTAAATTTTTTCTTTATTAATTCATTCAACTGATGAATAATTGATAGGTTTTATATAGCGCTTTATTGCCTAGGCACTCAAAGACGCTTTACATGGTTCCTGAAGTTCATGAAGCCCAACAACTAAACTGACCCCCCGACGTCCGCTGCACACAGAACTGCAATATGAAACTAAATCTGAGCGGATCAAATCTGTGCAGTGGAACAAAAACATTAAGCTTGGTTCCGGACTTTTAGGTGTGAAAAAGTCAATTTCAAAACTTTAACTACATGGCAGATTTGATGAAATGCAACGTTACATACCCACTTAGCAATAGGACATCCTCGTGAGCTCTTTCCTTCTTTGCCTGTGTATAACACCTTCTCAATCCGGATGGCTTCCCCTTTCTCTCCATACCTACAAAGGAGAAGAAATATATTGTTATTTTAACGTTCATCCACGTGAGTAGTTGGGAGTTTGAAGTCACAATGGCTTTTGAGATTAGGTTCCGCAAATACTGACACACCTGACCAAGGTGATATTCAAGTGGCCTTAATTTAAATATAAGCTGTAGTCTTTCCCTTGTGTCATGGCCACCAAGCTAATCTCAAAGAACTAGCACCAACAAAAGCAGACTGATCAGACGCCCTGCATTATTTTTTTTAGCCTCACAAGTTAACACACCGGTCAGCCACTTAATTGCCAACATGGTTGTGTGATCTGTTAACTTAAATTAACTTTTAATGCTGTGAATCTGTTTAAACTGTCATAGCTGAGGTGTAGTATGCTGCTACAATTTCGTTGTACACTGTACAATGACAATAAAGGATTCTGTTTCTGAACAATCTGACAGCTCAGATTGAACATGCTCAATTGGCCAAATAGTTGCTGATGAAGATCAGCAATCTAGTGCCACATTGCTACTATGGGGAACACATGGCCACTCAATACGTATTAAAGCTGCAATGAGAGACACCATCCTGCTGATCAGAAGATAATGATATCATTTTGTCATGGTTTCCCTCAACAAGAGCGTTTCTTATTTTTTTATTCCAACTATTGCATTTAGCTATATTGCTCTGAATAATTATTTTCTCTCTTGCTACAGGAGCTTGTGGAAGAAGTGGTATAATATGTCATTTATGACAAAGACAGGCCAACCTCAGCAGCCCTGGCTGGTGAGAAGTGTTCACAAGACTCTGCTGAGATTCACACAAGCATGGCAGCGTAAACCAGAACACATGAGCATCTACACAATGCCAGCTAGCGTGATTTAACTTGGAGATATTCTGTGCTGGTGTTTTTTGTCCACATGTGCATAAATGAGCCTCCACACAAATTTCTATTTGTCTTGTGTTCATGTGTCTGCAAACACCTGCTTTAGCAAATAATGGAGTGTTGGTAGATGATTTATTTGTGCTACAAATGGTGCATGTGTTTGTATTTCTGCAGCTCGGTTGATAGAGTGAGGAGGTGTAGAAGAGGGGGAGGGGTCAGAGGTTGTGCAGGGGTCCACATAGGTCATAGGAACTTGTCAGATGAATGCTCACGGCTCCTATCAGGTCTCCTGCCCGCTTGATACCTGCCATTGTGCAAACTTCAGCCCTGAACAGATTTTGTGCGACACTGAACACAAGGGGCTACTGCTGAATAGGAACCACCCTGAGGTGGCCGAGGGAGTGGGAGGGGAGTAGGCTTTATCACCACAGGGGTGGCCGGCTGGGGTCAGGGGTGGTTGAAAGGTCAGCTAGGGATATTGGGGGCTTTAACATCTTATGTCATCTCTCAAACCACAAAAAGAGGTCTCCGCCATCCCCCCTCACTGAACCAATGCTCTCTAGGGACTAATGACTCATTGTACCTATTCAAATCCAGTTTCTTATTGAACAGCGGCCAAATTGCCCCCTCAGTATAATGTTTAGTACTGTTAACATGAAGCATAACACAATAAGGCTTCCGATTATAGAAAGTTACAATACAAGTGACAAGAGTATAAGTGTTTTGCATTCTGGGGTTACAAATAACAGACGCCAAAAATATATTGTCAGAATGTGTTTACCAAGTTATTAAAAATAAGCCTTTATTTATCCCCGACAACATTTGATCACCTTTGATAAGTGTTATGTTTCGGTAAGTTATACCAACACATTTAAGAGGCTGTAGCTGCAGTTTGGTTATTAAAATGACAAGCTGAAGACCTTTCTGGAGTTCCTTCCTAAGATGAATAAATATGGAGATGAATATACAACTGTTAAACTCAATCCATATTCTATTTACCATGTCTACTGAGGCATTGCAGACTAAGTAACAAGCATTGGTTTGGTGAAGCCAAAGAGTCAGCCAGAGTCCTGATGGTGAATGCTAAATATCATCTGTTGTCCTATTTAAAAAACATAACTTGATTATGTCTGTGAGATTCATTGTTTTATTTGAGGTTTCAAACAGAGCATATTGACATTACATAATATAGATAACTAAACGTAATATACAGTACATGCACAAAAAATGCACTATTACAGTCAAACTCTGTAACTAAAATTGTAAGTTTTCTCTTTGTTTTTGCCATCCTTTCTTTCAGTCTTTCACTCTGATTTGTTGATAACGTATGTCCTTCTATTCTCTGGTGTTTCATGCTCTCGCTCTGATACGCTGGCTATGCTGATACTTCCTGTTCCTCCTACTGGATTCTGGGTCACAGATTCCCTTAGGACAAAATGTGAGGAGGAGGGGAGGTGGAGAGAGAGGAGAGGAGGAGGAACAGGGAGAGGCAGAGAGGCAAAAGCATGTAGGAGGAAGACTCACCTTGTCTCCATCAGGGTTCGTATGGAGGCTACAGTAGGTCCAGATCCCAGATGATTGTAGTAAGGCCCTTCATCTTTTTCCAGGATTTGTTCTAGAAAAGGGGACAGTAGGGGGTGAGAAATCAGCACATAACCACACTTGAAAGCACACACTAATTCACAGTATACAACATATTTTGGTTGGTGTTGAAAATGTATGTATTGTGTTAATACAATTGTTATATTATTGTAAAATAACAAACTACACCCTCATCATTAGTTTGTGTTTTGATGTATTTTTGGACAAACTCAAAGACATCCTCTTTGTAATCAAGTCATGTATAAGAATCATGAGAAGATGGAACTGATTGCAACATCCAGCTCACACATGAACACACATACCCTCCTGACACACACACAGTGGGGTGTGGTGCTTGTGCAGAGACACTTTGTAAAGCAGAAGCTTTTAATTACTCAGTTTATGTGAGCTGGAGTAATGGTGTGTCTGCATGACTGCTGTGTACATCCATGTTTTGCTGTGAATAATTGTGTATAAAATAAGTGTATGTGTGCTTGACCATTGTCCTATGTCTGTGGTTGTAAAACACTACCTATTACCTTAATGCTAATCTCTGTATGTGAAACTGTGCAGCTGCATGTATCCTACATAAAATGTTACACTCTAATGGACATTAAGAGTGCTATGTGTTTGTATGGCTAATAATACTATGCTGCTGTTGCTTCTGTATACAATATTTATCTATCATAGTATTCCACATACTCTAGATAACAACATTAGCTTATTGCTCTCAATGTACATGCTCTACACTATCAGCTGATTATCTTTAATGTGGACATACACTCAGGGTTGTTTATGTGTGCCTCAGAGGTAATATGAGGTCACATTCCCCTGTTGGTGCAGGGAGGCACCAGGGCGTGGCTCAGGGCAGGAAGTGGAGGAGTCATACTAAATTCTTGCGTGGAAAATAGTTGTGTGTGTGTGTATGTGTACACATCAAGACTGTACTGTATACTGTATCAGTGTGTGTAAGAGGGAGTATCATTCCAGCGCAGTGCTATGCTACGGGGAGTTGACAGGGCAGTGTGTACCCAAGCTTTACTATGAAGACTTGTTGTCTGCTATTCATTACTATTAGTAACAGCACACAGCTAGCAAGTGTTTCACTGCAGCTGCTCTCTCCCTGCTGTGCAACCTCTTCCATGTTTAGGGACAGCAAGGGTCTATTTATCATATCAGGTTCATGGTCCTACAGTTAACACACAGTAACTGCAAGACATTGGTGGTTAGTTTTGGTAGCTTCTATGAAAACAAAGCATTAATTATAAGCTACAACAATTATATTTTACTGAGTCATTCAAAAATCACTAACTGAACAGACAGGCTGGGTCTTTTTGAAAAATAAAGACTTTTTTACTCAAATTATGTCATTCTATCGAAAGAGTAAAATCCAACTAACCTAACTTCATAAACCTGTTAAGGCAAACAAAAATCAGTACATTAAAAAGTACATTTATTTCATAAATCATTTCAAAAATGTTTTATAATACATGATATACACTTGTAGGACCCCCTACTCAGTTGTAAACAAATAATCTGAGCAGGGGACTACCCGGACTATTGGACTGAACCTCTTTTTGTCTAACAAAGGCTCTGTTCTGCTTGCCTGCCAGACCCAAACCCACACAAAAGGCTCCTTCTGCCACCACTGCTATTGTCCCTGCCCTTTGCCTTTAGTGCTTCACACTGTAGCAGTTTGGATGTTTGCAGCCACACACCCTGGCAACACACACACATTCTTAGACACACTAAACATGCAACCAGACAGAAAAGCTAAGGCAGAGGTGGGCTGAAAGATCTTACTTAGGGCCCTATGATTTCCGCGATAACGAAAATGTGGACGGAATCAAGGAATCGGGCAATAAAAACGGAATCTGCTGTTAACACGGAATGTCACGGAATTCGCCATTATTTTGGTGAAATTCAATTTCCAAGGCAAAGGGAAACAACACGGTTGAAATTAAAGCAGAACTAGGGAGGAATTTTGGTTTGGCGACATCTAAAGACAAATATACTGGCGTGAAAAGTAGAGCCTGGCTGCAGTAACGGTAATGTAACACACGGCGCCAAACCCCTTTCACAAATCTGTCTATTCAATGTTTACTTATTAATGTATCCATACACGTAACTCTGACATGTACATAACTTAATTTATTGTTAATAATATGGTCTGTTTATAAATTCGGCATATGATTAAAGCATCTAAAAGCACGCAATCATGTTAAACGTTTACTTTTTTTAAGTTATTAATGTCACTCGCTCCCGCAGATACACAGCACAGGGAGGTCTTATATTCAGCCATTGCTAAAGGGAGTGTTGTATAATGGAACGGTCGCTGCGGTACGTAATTCCAGTCTCAACAATGTTTCCTACACGCAATTATAACTCTAGCGTCTACTAGGGGTGTGCACTAGGGTTGCTGAAATTTCCCGAAATGGCCCCTTTTCAAATCCCGGGATTTCAGAGCTCCTCACGGGATTTCCCGGGATTTCCCGTTGAAACCATTATTGCCCTTTAATACTACTTTAATGGGACTAAATCAATGCCAATAGATAAATAAATGCAGCAGAACAAGGCTATATTACATCACGTTTTATTTCTACTTAAATAACATGAAGAAAAGCCATTCAAATTAGGCAAAATATTTTCCAGAAGTTAAATAGGCCTATTGAAAACGGTGTTTTTATGAAGAAAATACGAAAAATGTTTCAGAGGTTCAATATCAAAACATGGCCAAAAAACGGTGTTTGGCGAACAAATGTATTTCAAACAATCTATTTTTATTTCTATGAACGAAATCAGTTTAAATTGAATATTTTCCAAAGGATAGGCAAATAACAAAAAATGCACTACCGATTGCTCTTAACGTGTGAAATAAGACATGACAGAACTAACAGCCTATTCAAACTGACACGCTAAGCAAGATTACTTTCCAGCTTTCCTTTCTTTTACTTTCATGAAGTGTGACTTCAAGAAACACTGCTCAGCCTGTTTCTGAGCTTTGTCACGAACTGACACCGAGAACGCTCTTTCTTCCACGGACGTCGGCTGTATGGTGGAAAGTGCAGAGTAGAGCTGCTGCAGGCGTTTGGGTCGCTCTTTGGTTGCCTCGAAGAGCGCAAAGTCTTTTGAAATTATTTTGTGGAGGTCATTCCCATACCTCTGGTCTGGCTCGGGACATTGCATGCAGTCATTAGCCTCGTTCGACTTGGAGCCGTCTTGCTCAGACCTGCGCAACTATGAAGCCCGTCTTGCTGAGCGCACAACAAAAATGCTGTGCGCTCAGCAAGCCGAGCGTCATAATTGCGCAGGTCTGAGCAAGACGGCGACATCTCTAACGAGGCTAATGACTGCCTGCTGCAGATGTGCAGTAAGGCTCTGGGTCATCGTCTGCTCGCTTGGCTCTGGCTGATACGCATATTCTTGGGTATCATCAGACTCTTCCTCGGACACAGCACTTTCAGTATTGTAGAGGCGCTGGTATTTCGTATGCCTGCCTGTCTAAAAAATACATTTCACACAAAATATTGTGTAGCCTTTGTTTTATTCATTTTAGCTTATTAAAAAAAATATCCCCCCTAAAAAAAAACGAAAAAAAAAAAAAAAACGGGAGGACGGGTCCCGCGGCCAATTTCCGGTACTCCCGGACTGACTCATTTCACGGGAATCCCGAAATCCCGGGACCCGTCCAGCAACCCTAGTGTGCACGTGTACACGAGTAACCGTTTAGTAAAATCAAAATCTTCAAATTTTAAATGTTCTTTTTTTCAAAGTTTTTAAATATGTTCTGGAGACATGCATTTATTGATTTTACATCACTAATAAACTACTTGGGGAGGATAAAAGCTAGTCTGCCCAATCTGTCTGTCCCTCGGCGTGTGTGTGCGAGTGTGTGTATAATCGCAAACACACGCACACACGGGGAGGCGCCGTTCTCGGGCTCGAGTCACAGCCACGGAAGAGTGATGAAAGATAACCTAAAGATTAAAGTTACCCGGTTGACGTGAACTACGCGCGTAAGTAGCCCGAACTTTATAACACCTGTTCAACCTGCATAAACGTGGACATGTAGAAAGCGATAGGCTATATTAATCAGGAAATTAATGAAGCGCGATAATGACGGCGCACATGACAGGCGAACGCGTATGTGTGTGTGTGCTCGCCTACAGGACGGCGGGCGCACGAGGACAATGACGTCACGGTTAACCGTGTACACGAAAAAAATTCCGTCGTGTACACGGTTAGACATTTTTGTAACCGTTCACACCCCTAGCGTCTACAGCCCGTTGTTTTCATGTAGTGTAACTTTGTAACTTGTAATGTGTTACATTATTCAGCTGTTGCCGTGATGTCGGCTAACGCTGAAGCTAATGATAACTAGATCGCCGTCGCACAATAGACTGTAGGTTGGTGTTGCAGCCCGCTGTTGGGTGAAGGGCTGTCCCACCTGTCCAATATTCACTCTAGTCCAGCTTCTTGAAAAGTTTATAAGGACTCTATTATTTATGTAAAAAATAATTATTTAATGTTTCACTTGAAGCACAAAATTAATGGCTTTATTTTCTGTTATAGCCTACCCAACAAATCTGTTTTTTCGTTTTTTTAAGCACTAAAACAGTGCAATATTGTGTTGTATTCTTATATCTGATTAAATTGTTAGAATATTATTTGTTCGCATTAATTAGACACTCGTTCTGATGATGAAATGAGTGTTAATTGTAAAAAAACGGAAATCATGAGATTAAAACGGAAAAAACTAAATTTGTGAAAAAACTAAACGGAATTTGGAAAAAAAGAAAACGGATTTCATAGGGCCCTACTTACTGAAAGTCATCTCCACTCAGAGATATGTGGGTATGTTTGGAGTTGTGCGATGTGTTAGAACATAATTGAATACTTGTCTGAAAAGTGCTAATACAGTATGTTGATGGACAGTAACCCAGCCCCCTGCATACACAGATATCAACACACTGACTTACCCACACAGGTGCAGGTGGGGAACTCTGCCTGTAGATCCTTTGAAGGAGTATCCACCAAGGTCTTTGTGGGGGTGTCCAGGTAGCGCAGGGGAGACTCTAGGAAGCCTCTGAGAGATGGAGAAGAAGGCAGACTGTCCTTAGTGGGCGTGTCGTCCTCGGAAAAGCATGTGGTGGAAAGAACTGCAATATCACCCGATGTTTCGATCCTCATGCGTTTAGGCAGCGGAGAACCTGGCATGCTGAATGTATCCTCTAACACACTTGGCTTTTGCTGCTTGTCCAAAGTGGCCTCCTGAAATAAAGGAACATGTTGGGGCCCCTCATTCTGCTCCTCCATAGGGCTGTTTGTGGATGCCTGGTTCAAGGTTGCTTCACTTTGGGTCCCTGAATCATCCCTGCTCACTTCCATCTCCTGGTCGTTTGGATTCGATGTGGAGCTGGCTTGAGTGGTTGAAATGAAGGGAGCCGACTGGGCTTTGGATGATGATGTGGGACTGATGTCCTGAGGATTGCTCTGGGACAGATTCCGTGGCTGAGGGGCTGTAGCAGTCTCTTCAATGGGCTGACTTGCAGGTGCGTCTGGGACTGAGTCCCCAAATTCGGCCTCAAACTGGCGGATCAGTTCTTCGTACTTTGGATCTATGTTGACGAGTAATTTTGATGTGGTGGATGGATTTGTGGAGGTCAGAGGTGTGGTGGTGCTGGTGTTACTGCAGGCAAGGCTGCCCTCTGCCTCTAACTTCGCATGGGCTACAGGGGCCACATGTGAGGGCAGAGGGCCCATGAGGGCTGGAGTGTTTTCTGACAATGCAGAAACAATGGAAGAGGGAGTCATTGAGGAGTTGGAAATAGATACCTGAGATTGGGCTGGGCCAGGAAAGCCTGCAGCAGCAGCCTGAGTGGAGTTACTTTGTAGGGGCAGAGAGGGGAGACAACCCGGCTGCAGGCTAGTGAGGGTTGGGGATCTGTCTATCATGAGGACTGGCGGTTTTTGTATGGGGATTTGAGTGTGAGGCAGGAAGGTTGGCAGGGAGGCTTTCTGCTTGGTCTTTTTGATGACGATCTGTTTGGGTTTGGGCAGGGGATGGACTGAAAGCATGCCACTCATAGCTTTTACGACAGGAGATCCTTGGCTGCTTTTCTTCTTCTTGGGTTCCTTGGGTTCCCGTTTGATGGTCAGATGTGGCAAACCTTCTGCCTCAATCTGTGGCCACCATTTTTTCAGGTTTTGGCAAGCCAGAGGTTCACAAGGTCCTGGTGTCCCGAAACCAGCGGAGTGGTTAGAGAAGAGGTTCCTCTTGTAGTGAAGGTGCTGTTGCAAAGCTGCCTGAGTGGAGTGGCTGATGGCTGCCTGACCAGGAGACAAGGGGGTGCCAGGGTAGTGCTGACCCTGCTGCTGACAATTAGCTATGCCGTAATGTCCCATGGAGGCAGTGTGATGGTAGTGCTCACCGGAGTCTGGCTCTTGCTTTATCCTGACCAATGCTGGGCTTTCCTGTGCCTGGTTACCACAATTCTGGCTCAATCTAAGCTGCTGTGTGACTGGAAGCTTGAAATGAGCACTGCTGAACTTGCCACTTGTGTCACCAAGCAGCTGTTTGAGCTCTGACATGGGGTCTGAGCTACTTTGAGGTGCAGCAGCGTAGTGTGACTGGGACTCAGACTTCATACACATCCATGGGTTCTTCTGTTCAGAGCCTCTGTCTGAGCCCTGCTGCCAATGCTGGGGATTAGGACTAAAGCCTGGATGTTTTCCCTTAAAAGGGAAAGGAGAGGTAGAGGATGAGATTGGGGAAAAATTGGATGGCTGATCCTGGGATTGGGGCCTGTGGTGCTCACAGGACACTGGGACCTGCTGGCTGGTGTGTAGTCCTGGAGGGACGGATTGAGAGCGTGAGGAAGATGATTGGGGGCCGGGAGAGGACGAGATCGAGCAAGTGCCATTGGGATGCTGAGATAGGAGATTATGAGTATGTTGGTGGTGGTGGTGGATGTTATTGTTGTAGGGGAATTGACTTGGAGAGACGGCACCATGCGGAGCAGTACCAGATAACTGAGTCAGGGCTTCTATTGCGATGGCTGTTTGGAGACTGACATTCTTTTCCTTGGCTATGGAGAGCACCTGGGGAGAGCAGGGAATTGGGGGTTTGGCGCAGGGAACTTGGTCAGGATGAGGGCCTTTCATTCCCTGCTGTTGGGGGTATGCAGTAGAAAGATGCTGGCTGCCATTCAGCTGGGGGTAGGGCTGAGGTTGATGCTGAAAATGGGCTTTATGTAGGTGAGGTGAGTGTGGGGGAACATCAGGTATCTTGCAGGCACCTGGATCCTCACTGTTTGCTGTCTTAATCTTCTTCTCCAGCCACTCAAGGTAGTCTGGACAGTCAGGCCCATCACAGTTGCAGTTGGGGGGCTTGTGTCCATGTTTGGCTTGGCTCAGTGCTGTCTGTAGGGTGTTTAGGTCTTCAGGAGGTTGGCAACTACTCTCAGTCGCCACTGCAGAGAGTCTGGCCTGAGCCCCCTCGACACCCATCTCCTGGGTGAACTTTTGATACAGCTGGGCTGTGTTAGGTGGCACTAGGCATGAAGGGGAGGAAGAAGGGGGCAAAGAGCCAGCAATAGCAGAAAAAGCCACCAGATTATGGGCATCCTCGATGTCTGCATGGTGAATGGGTTCACCAGGGGTTGAACCACTGCTGCTGTTCCAAGATGGTTGCTTTTGCTGGGTGTCGCTGACCTTGCCATGTCCTGAACCCCACTGCCTTGGAGGCACACCTTCTACCCTTTGCTTCTCTGCTTCCAGAGATGTCTTCTCATCATTAGGATAGCGACTCAACCCATTGACCAGTTCCAGGCTCAGTGCGCCTTCCTGGAGGCGGTCATGTGACCCAATTTCCATCTGGCCTCCACTTCTTGGGCCATCCACTGAAGTGACTTCGTGAACAGTCTGAAAGATAGACATGGAGTGAGGTCAATGAAGTCATAACAATCCAACGAATCCAAGACTGAATAAAAAAAAACAATATTATTATTATATATAGTATGCATATTATTATTATTACTCACTGTGCACAGAGAATAAAATAATAACTTTGACAGAAAGATGAATAACATATCAATTAAATCATGATTTCACCCAGTGAACCATCATGTTGGGAGACTCAGCATGTCAGAGGTGTGGAATTTAATACACACTGAGCGGTGAAGGAAACAAATTACACTACACAAAATGACTGAGGTCAACAAAAGTCCACTTCCAAGAAGTGTTTATTTTCATTATTAACTACATTTGATCAAAAAAAGGCATAGTGAATAGTTTCGTATAATTCATCTGATTACAACATGTGTGGCTCCAATGAAAAACAAGATATTAAGAAATTATGTTCTTTATGAAAATATTGTACCACTTGCTACTGTTTTGACTGAATAGAACTTCTATTGAAACACGTTTTCCAAATGTTCAAAATGGCTCTCCTGATGTTATTTTGTTGTTCAGTGAAAACACTCAAAATTGAGGGATTCACTGTTAATTTCAAAATTATACATCCAAGGTTGATGTTGTGGCTCTGTTTATGTGATGATCTTAAACAATCTGAGCAAGCCCCACAGCTAAGGCTGAGATACACAACAATGTATGAAACATTCACAATTACTAAAGGAGTCTACCAGTGTGAGTGGACTTAATTTGCTTTTAAGTGATGACACAAAGTTCTGAGTTGGTGTATGCAGACATTTTTTATTATTATTTTTTTTAAAGGGCCATATTGCATTATATTTTTAAAATCGGCCGCGGGCCAATAAAAAGCAGGCGGCCCGCGGGCCGTAGTTTGGACACCCCTGGTATAAATGCTTCTTTAAATACAAGTGTTTTGTCCAGAAGTATTTTCGAATCAGTTGTTTATTATGTTTTCTGCTAGGGCTAAAGACCTTCTTAGACATTTGGTAACACTAACTCTCAGCCTCTTATCAGAGTAGCAACATACAGTATCTCACTTTCACTCTTAGTCAAAATTGGGACACTTGTGACATTGGTATACTTGAACTACAAAATTCAAACAGTTTAACATGAATAAATTATGTTAATATGTTAAGGCCAGATTGTATTCTCCAGTTCAATTGAATCTTAAAATGTTACTTGCAAAAACCCAGGTTAACTCCTCATAGATTCAAAAGAAATGAGTCTAAAGAGAAACAGCAAAGGAAGATAATCCAAGGGCAGACTAAGAAATAATTGACAGAGTTCATGTTGTGACTGAAGAGAGTATACCAACACACCTCAAGACTCATAGAGGGAAGCCAATGCACTGCTATAATAACCTGTTTAGTGTCGAAGTCTTTAGCCTTTGTGTTTACTATAAACGGAAAATATACCCTTAACGAGCACCTACTGAATGCTTCATACTGCAAAGTAGCCTTAACTGTAAAGGACAATTCCATACATTATTTTGTTTTGCAAGAACAGTCATTCCCTGACATAAGACACAACAAACCCTGAGTTTTAGAGATAGAATTCCTTACACATGCACACAAACTAACTTCAAGGTAGCTGACGTTCTCACAAATCTCACATGATTTACTAGTTCCTGATTCAGAAGTTTCAAAAGAGAGAGGAAATGGCTTCTCTTTGTAGATCCATCAGTTTATGACAGTAGAAGGGAACCTGACATCCAGCTTCCCCATGATTTCAATATTATTGAAATGAGCCTTTGAAGAGGGTAATTACTGGACAGGCGGTATGCTCAGGTCTTTTGAATCCACCTTCTTCACTGGGTGTCTGTCGGGGGTCCCAGGGGGTGGCGGGGGTATTGGTGAGAGGTGGTTTGGGGTTGGAGGGGAGGGGGCAGGGGGGTAGAGGGTGGCAGTGAACAGCCGGCATGCAATACGTGAGCGGCCCCATGTCTGCACTATTAGTGGCATCAGACGGGAAAGAGGAGGGGGGGGGGGCAGTTGTGCGTGGCAGTTATGAGAACTGCAGTGTGTTGAAACAGAGACCGCAACACTGCACAATTTAACATCCCACAATCACACAGTCAACCTGACACTCTCTTTTCCTCTTTTTTCAGTTACACATCTTTACATCACTCTATGATCTAAGCTTTGATTGACCTTGATTCATGGTGAGTCTGCTGGTTCAAGAAGCAAATGCTGCACTCACACCTGCAGCAGGTGTGAGTGCAGCACACTGTGCAGTCCGGGTGCCTCGGACTGTACAGACCACGTGCTTTGACAAATATTTACACCATGACAGAGTCTACTTTCTTGCCAGGAGCTTATCTCTGTCTCCTCTAACCGTCTCGTTCTACTTCACACACAAACACACACACGTTTGTACAAGCTTGACAGGCAAAACGCGCATCAAGAAGCATCAACACACATAACCGGATCAGATGTTGCAAAACCTGGTAGACCACTTATGTGTAGGAGCCCTTTAAACAAGACAAGCAAAGCAGGGGCTGACACACTGACAATGCAAACAAAACTGAAGGGAGGAGACAAAGTGTGTAAAGATACTAGTAATGGCAGTGAGGGGGTTAAGTTCAGCTTGTGAGTAGACAGCTGAACCTAAATCCCAGATACACAACAACCCCCCCCCCCCACACACACACACACATTCTCCCTCTTGTTCTCCTCCTTCACCCCCACCCCTTCCTTTGCTGCCGTGCCGAGCAGGAACATGAAGCGGCGACCCTGACAATATGAAGCCGGCTGAGACCCGAGGACCAGCGACGCATACTTACGAGTTCCTAGATGTCCAGACTGAGCTGCCGGTCGGAGAGCAGAAAGCAGAAGAGGAGACAGAGAGGAGCATGAGACTTGCCTGTTGGCACAGCAGCCCACAAGCAATCCGGCCTTGTTGGGTTGTATTCCTATTTATTTCCTCCGGTCTGTGCGGTGCACAGACAGAGCGAGTGGCGAAGTACACATGCATACATTCACACACGCACACACAACCATGCACACATAGACAACACACCTCCCCCCAGAACGGCACACACGTTTTTCATTCTCTTGCCTCTTCTTATGGTCGACGCTTTCTGTTCTCTCCTTTTTCCTTTCTCATTATCTGTCTGCTCCTCCCTTCCCTTTTTCAAAATCCTCTTTCTTTCTCTGGGCTACACATGCAGTCGGCTTCTCTTCGCAGCCCCCACCTTCCCCCTTCTCTCTCCCTCCATTCCCCTCCCTCTTGCGCAGCCTCTCCCTCCATCTCTCCTCTCTCTCTTCAGTGTGTGCAGAGCGAGAGGCCATTATCTGAGCCACAGCAGGCACGTACGATGGAATGGAGGAGTGTGCAGTGAGCAGAAACAGAGAGAGCTGTGGGGGATAGCGGCTAACAGCAGCAACCTAGGAAACAGCCCAGTGCAGCAGAGATCTGAGCAATGAGAAAACAATCTAAACCCTTCAACACTACTGGCTCTACTCTACTAGCCGATATTACATTTAAGGCTATATTCTGTGTTTTTGTTTATCCAAAAAAGTCAAGTATTATTGGCTATTTCGGATATGACACAGCTTCTCTGCTGGCAAGTGCAGATGCGACCCAGCAGCTAGCGAGTACACTATCCTAGCACACAATTGCATCAACTGGGAAATGGAGCGAAGAAAAGCAATGTTACAATGCTGGTTTTTGCTACTGCAAATGGTTTTCATAACATAGATTTTTTCCATGTTTGAGCATCTAGATTAGGCTCAACACCGGGCCAAAGGAGAAGTCACAGATAACGGGTATTCGATATCCATTTTCTTCCTCATCCACTATGAAATCGGTAACCCATTCCTCACTTAAAACGAAAAGATGCGATCTTAGATCTGTGGCTGAAAATAGATCTTCTAGCAAGGCTGCATGCACAAGAAGAATAACTGTTGTTGAATGAGGAGGTTGCTGCCTTGCTGTTTTTTTTGCTGGCCCTCCCTCCAAGATCCAAAGAATAGAGAAGAGGTGGAAGGTTTGCGAAGTGACGGATCATTCATTGACACTCTATAATGTAATTTCATTCACCTACAAGGGGTAAGAAAATGGAAGAGCAATGGCGATATGATTTCGAGAAATGGAACATGAATAGTGGATGACACTACGACATCAGTAAGCAACAGTAGCAGGATGAAGAGAGGGGAATTGAGGAACACACTGAGGATCGACAAGACAACAAGAGGGAAGTCTTTGGATTAATAAATTAAAAGACAGACAGAGTTGCTATGTTATTCATGTGACTGATAGTTCAAGGGTAGGGAAGATGAGAAAGAGGAAGAAGATGATGCGAACAGATAAGAGGACCAGCAAGTTGTTGCCAAACAAAAGCAGCGACTACAAGTAATTAAGTGATTACAGTTCGTCGAGGACAATATTCCTGTCCTCTCCTGTCCACCAGCCTACGATAACGTCCTCCTGTAATTCTCGCCTCACCAGTGTTCTTCTTAGACGTGATTGCCATTATCATCTTCAACGTCTTCAAGATTGCTGGATGTTTCCTCTCGCCCCCTTGCTGGCTGACTGGCCTTGTGGCTTCGCCTCTCTTCTGACCAACATTGCTTGAGTTTTGGAGCAGATTTAACCAGGAGGAGGAGGAGGGGGAAAACATGGCCGTCTCCCTCATGCAGGTCGTTGTCAGCTCCTGCGTAGTATTTTTCTCTTATATTACTGAGCGTGTGCCGGCTACACTGCGCTATGGCTGGAACAACTTCAGTAGTCTTTCCCTGCTTCTTGCTACTTTGGCTTTACCCGTTTTTCTTGATCTCTCATTTTCTCTAGCGTTCTAAAACTGCATCTGCCTACCTCTCTGGGATTGTCTCTGTTTTGTTTCCTGAGTCTTCTCTCCTCCTAGCATAGCTTATTGCATTACCGTTCCAACATTTTCTGTTGCACCAGCTCTCTGGCCCTGTAAATTGCACACTCTCGGTCTCTCTGTTGCCACACTTATTCGTATATACACACACACGCAGATGAGCGTCAATCCCAAAGAGAAACACAGCGCAGCCTAAGCTGTCTAAAGGAAGGAGAGGAGAAGTAGAGCATTGGGTCACATGACCGGGGAGCGCCAATGAGAGAGAAGGGAGAGCAGTGATCAAGAGAGGTAGGAAACACATGTAGCGATGACATAGCTGCATCGTCATCATCATCATCCCAATCATCATCATAGTGTCTCCCACCAGGATGCCTGCCTCCACCACTGGGTGGGCACATGTGTCATCTATCACCAACCACCACACACCAACGGACACTTAAAAACATGCTCTTTCATTCGCCTGACTCACTTGTGCTCACTCACTCCCCCGTCTGCAATGACATGGCATTTCTTGCTCAGGACTCAACTTAACCCCTGAATCACTAACTCTCCTGTTTTAAAAGGACTACCGCATTAAACACTCTGTATACTACAGTATAACGCTGTGCTCACAATAAAGAAGAAATAACTTTCAGCCTTTAATGCTAAAGAAATACCAGCTATACAACACTTGCCAAAACATTTTTTTAAACTAACATGCTAAAAGACACCTTGGCAGACCGACACTCAGCGTTACTACAAGTAATAAACAGGGCTATCATTGAGTGATATTTCGTGGCTGTGACATTTCCAATGATACTTAATGAACATCAAGAAAGCAGAACAGAAACAAAGCTGAGCGTGTGACATAGAGGACTGTACCATACTCCCAACATGATACCCTGACTCACTTTGTGAAAACATGAGCACTGAGTAAGTGTGTCGCTGTGCACGTACACATATGAAAACATAGGGAAGTACAATTTGACCAAAACATCCACATCAAAGAAAGAACCTCAATGATAGCAAATTCAGCTGTTTCCAACATGAGACAGATGCTAATAAACAAAACAGTGAATACAGTTTATATGACATTTTCTGTAGGTAAATTAAACTAACTAAACTCTTGATCCAACATTCACACATGTGCTCATTGATGACTCAAAACCAGCAGCAGAAAGCAACTGTCACTTTAAGTGAACCATTGCTTAGCATCTCTGAAGTTCATGTTTGTATCTTTATCAAACAGAGAAGATTTACCAGAACATTTAGATATTGAAGAATGGCAGAAAAATTCCATTTAGTACATTCTTGGCTTCAAGATGTTTCTGTGAGATTAAAGCAATGGGAACGCCACCATGCTGCCAGTCAGGTCTGTGTCCTGAAATCACCTCCAGAGCACGGTGGGTTACTATTCAACTTGATAACATAACAACTTGACAGATAACATTATAACAGAAAGGCATACAGTCTGTAGCAGTGTCCAAGTTAACTTCAAATTAAATTGTGTTCACTTCAAGTGACTCTTAAACCTCCAACACACTGTAAAATACAACAACAATTACTTTTTAGTGGAAATCGAATTCAAAACATGAACCTGTATGGCGCATACTTACAGTAAACCTGCTGCAACCCGTCAATGAGAGAGAGAGGAAGGTACAACACAGAATCCAATTGTCAATGTCACATTGATCCCCTCATCTCACAATCTATTCAAATCATCATTAAAAGGAGTTGTTTCACGCCCTTATCTCTCTCTGCATCACTCTCTCATTTCTCTAGCTCTCGCTCACTGTTTCTCAGCAGCACAGAGGAAAGGTTTGGGTTGTAGGAGGGATGACTGACAACAGAAGTCCATCCTCATCATTGTGTGTTGTGTGAGCTTGCATGACTAAGTCTGAGTCACGTTAGCCTTTTTACCTCAACAGGGCCCTGACCTAAAACCCTCACACACCGAAATAAGCTTTTAAAAAATGTTTACCAGAACATCTGTAGTGGGAGGTCTGGTGTATGAAGCAGAGGTAAGCCAATAAAGAACTACTTGTTCAGTTTCAAGATAGCCAAAGGTGAATAATCTTTCTTCAAATTGATAGTCACAATTTATTTGCCTTCATCTCCTCTCTTTCGTGGGATGATTTGTGCCATTTAGGGTAAAAGGTCATCAAACAACTCGCACGAGTGTCGCTGTCATGACGTGAGGGTCTTTTCCCCCTCCTCCCATCTCTTCCTGTCAGTTGAATCCGCCCCTGTACACCCCCACCCCCAACCCATATTGCCATGTAGTCTAATGAAATCAAGGTCATCTGATCTGACATACTCTGTGACTCTCTGTCCTTCCCCCTCTCCCTCTCTTTTTGCTCTCTGTCTCAATTTTCTACTTTCTTTCTCTTTTTCTCTCCCCCTCCATTTCTCATCACATGCACACAGAGGAAAATACTCTAAAAGCTCCTGCAAATGGACACGCTGGCAACGAACGAGGCACACTAATGATTTTTTCTTCTTCTACGCACACATACATGCTAGTATGCATACAGTATTGGATTGTTCTCCTGTGGGTCACTGGGTTTATTGGTGGGCAGGACAAGAAGCTGCAGAGCTGCACTCAGCACATACAGTATTTAACAGAGTGGAAGCAACGCAAAGTGTTTCAGCCTGCTTGAACAAATAAGAAATATATTTTACTGGATCCTCTTATCATTGTGATAAGAGTATTACTATTAATTATACTAATTTAGTATTTTCATGAACAAATGAGGAATAAAATGTGTTTAGTTTTGGATATCACCAATGTCATGAAGAAGATATAAAAAGTAAACTGATTGACAAAGCCTTTATTGTATGGCTTAAAAAATGTTTGGGCATTCTTTGTAAGGATGTGTCACCATATGCAGAGTGTCAGTGTATCTATCTATGCACTGTATTCTTTCCGTCTGTCTGTTTGTAATGTCTAACAGACTGGCAAAATATTGTTCAAATTGAACCTTGTTATTGCATCCTTGCATCTGTCTGTTTCTCCGGTTCTCTCTCTTTGTCTTTGCTTCCATTGCCATCTGCACAACCCCCCCCCCCCCCCACCCCAACACGCTACCAGGCCAGGCAGAATGGTGTTTGGTTCAGGGTGTGTTTGGGTATATCGTAGTACTGAGTGTAGGGTATCCAGTCTGAGTCATACCTCCTGACTTTTGGCACGTGCAAGTCGGCACGAATAGCCCAGCTGGGGATGCCCCCGCCCTCCCTCCTCACAACCACTCTTCACAAAGAGAAAGGGAGGTGTGGTTTGGGAGGGACGAAAGAAAAAAAATGGAAAGGTGGTAATGGTTGTGGGGGCTGTTGGGCAGGGTGGAGCCACTAAAAAATAATGAGCAGGAGGCGGAAAAAGGAGGGAGGCGCTGTTTCTAATAGGCAGTTCTTTGTGCTTGAGGTTTGGGTCATGAAAGAAGGAGAAGAATGTAATCAATACTCATAATGTGATTGAACATTTTAGGTCTGAGACAAAGAATGTGGACAACATACATAAGTAATGATAGTTCAAAAACAATAAAAGAACACTGTGTAATACATACTATCTTCCAGGCTAATGTGTGCAGACATGAAAAAGAGCTGAGCCGCCAAATCTGATTGGAGACTGACGTAATCATTAACAGAACCCATTCGTTTCAAACACGAGAGCAATGGTTTTCAGGTACACATTACAGCCAGCATGATTATGAGATGAGTTTTTGGAGACAATATTTGGGGGTACAATCACAAATTATACAGACTTAATAGATAAAAACAGAGAAAGCAATAGAACCCGTCCTCAGCTCTGCACAGTGGCTAGTTGCCAGCCTTGTCTCTCTCTCAGGACTCGGGCTAAGATTAGCTTCCCATATGTTCAAGTCAGGCGTAGCCTGTCTTAAAGGGCCAGTGCGGGATTGTGCACTAGGAAGATTTATAATCAAGGTACAAATGTATTTTTAATGATTCAAATGAGAGGCAGACTCCTAGAAGATTGTGGCTGGATAATGTTGTGTCCTTTTAATGTGCGGTTTTTGAGAAAAGATTCCATGCCAAGCACCTCTGAGCTCCTACCAGTTTTATGCCTGGTCTTACCTTATAATCATAATAATTACTCAACTTATTCAAGTTACATGAATACACTTCTGTTGCTTCAAAAATCTATTTTGTCATGTTTGCATTTCAATGGTGTGTAATGAAAACTCCAACAGCTGTGGCACTGAGTTACATAAAACATGGCAGCGTTGGGCTGCAGCGGGATTCAGGATTGTATACACTGTGCCCAGAGGGAGCAGCAGAGCAGCCACCAGAGAGTTTAGAGTTAAAGAGCTCGCACAACAGCTGAGGGCTCCTCCCCCTACTCACTTCATTCATTTTTTATTAACTGCGGCACCAGGCGGCTGACAACCTTCTCCAACATCATACATAGATACCATGAACGACGCCAATGAGCCACTGACCACAGCTCTTAGTGCCATAGACGGTACCAATCTAGCCCAGGACACAGTGGAGGATAAGTCATGTTCACTGCTACATGTAGGACTATACACAGTGTAGCAGGACATCTATCTGCTTGTTGTCATTAAATAGGCATGAAGCATTGCAACAGTGCAGAGCTTATCAATTTCTTATATATTGAGAATTATGTTCAAGTTTGGCAATTGTAATTGACTATGCATTCAAATGTCCCATGAAGATTTACAGCTTGAGGTATCTTTGATAAATCCGTTCCATTACAACCATTAGAGGAAGCTTGAGTGAAAGCCATGTTCACTTCTGCACATCATTCATTGCAGATAAATGAGTTGATCAGTGCCTAAAAGTAACCGAGTCTTCTTGGCTTTGCATGCAGCGCTGTACGCTAGTTTAAAGGGGAAAATTTAGCCATTCACCTTATGGTTAACTTTGAACTTAATTCATGTAGTCAGTGTTTTTTCTCTGAGTGAAAATTGTGTAAAGATAAAGCAGTTCCCCAAAGTATAAAACATCCATACCAACATAAGGCTAAAGTAGAAATGTTTAAAAATATGTAAATACTAGGGATGCACGTAGCGACTAATTTCCCCAATGTTTAAACAGAAGTTTGAATTAAGACTAGTCGAATAGTCTATTAAAAAAACAGTGAGAAAGCTAAGCACATTGCAAATGCTTTAGGAGCCCTTCAGCCTTAACATTCTTGTAGACAATTACCAAGGCAGTATGCCGTTATAATGTGCGGCGCACTGTTTATTCTTAATATGGCCCGTCATTAGACAGACGTAGTCCTACCGGATGGATTTACACACACCGATCGGCAGATATCCATATTTTAAGTATGTCTTTATGAAAGTGGTTGTTTTGTCCCTACTGCCACGCGTACAAAAAATGAAAAAGCGGCTGACAAACGAGTCATCACAGTGGGCCTTTAGGCAGCGGTCAAGAAAATGTTTTGCTTCGATTTGTGAAGCTCTCACCTTTTTATCACTCTCGCTCCATCGTTTACAAGCCCACACACAAGTTAAATCTGAAGTCCAAGTGATGGGCAATAAATTACTAACTGACTAGTATTTCTGGTGCCGACTACTGAGGCTAAGGACGTTTAAACGTTAAACCGACTAGTCCTGTGCATCCCTAATACAAACATTTCTTGTAATAGATTGTATAATATTGTATAGGTGTTGTTTTATTCTATTAACCCATTGATGACGGCTGCTGCGCGATGCCACATTGGCTCTCCTGCCTGATGCTGCGTCGTGCAGCATTATTACTTTATCTAATTTTCATGGCATTCCCAGCATAGAATGCACTGTCATTGGTTCAAATACACATGAGGTGGGTTTTGTTGATTTTTTTAAGACCACTTGACCACCCAAAAGTTGTGTGGTTTGCCGAAAATCATGTCAATAAAAAAAAATAAAACAAAATAATAAAAAAAATACGCCAGCTATGTCGGCGACAGAACAGTTAGTGGCGTTTGGTGCGCAGAATCAAGGTCTACTATAGACTACTGACGAAAATCACACAACACATTGCATCTATTTATTAACAATATTTAATAATTTTCTAATTCATCTAATTTTGACGATTTTTAGAAATATTTATTGGTTTGTAAGCGCTAAGGGAGCATGTTTAAATAAAACCTGTGAACCTTAACTTTTAAATGTATTTTATTTCATGTTTCTATGTGCTACACAGGCTTAGATATTAAGGTTTTGGTAGACTTGACAATTCGTACTATTTTTTCAGAAAACCCTCAGGCATTAAGGACATGCATCCTAGATTGCCATAGTCATCAATGGGTTAAGTCTTTGTGCAGTTATGTTAAATATGCTTTGAAGTATTTAAAAAAAAAAAGATTATAGTATTATAGGTATCTTTTATTTATCAAAGCAACATCAATAGGAAGATATGTTCTAAATAAGCTAAAGCCCTATCTTAAGAACCGAAACCATGTCACAATTATTCACATTTGAATGAATCATTAGATCACTAGTTGCCTTTCAAGGCACAATAGTAACAAGGCTGCAGTTCTTTACTGAGTGGAAACACAGAGCAGTAAATACATCGAAAGCCAACGCTGAATGGAAGAGATGATGTCAAACCCTCCACTTCCTGAGTCTGTACTATATACAAAACCACTAACTACACAAATACACACACATGGTGCTGGCAAGTGGGTCATGTGACCAACCTTGGATGCCGGACTTGAGCTAAAAGTAATGCAATGATGTCATCAGACATTCAGTGTTGCTACGGAAACTAGGTCAGTGTTAACCCTTTGCAAACAAGTCAGGGGATTCCATGCGAGGCCAAACATATGATTAACTAACGTTCCATCTGCTGTCACGCGCTCAGTGGTTTAAGCATTTCTGCTCTGCGTTTGACTTTTTCCCACCAGAGTAATGTGTGTGTAGTTTATCTTATGTATAAAGAGGAAATCCTGTGTATGGGCGTGGAAAAAAAATCACGCGACTGCAGTTCGTCTGTCTTGTAACCTATTGTGGTAAACTCTTGATTCAATTCTGCTTCCTGAACAGAAAAGAAAGGTATGCAACAAACACTACGCTGTAAAACTGAGATGTAACATTGAGAGTACTGCAAGACCCACTTCTAACAATGTCTATTATCACACAATGTTTTTATGTTACAACATTTTGGAGCTGTTGTGTGGGTCCTTGAAATACTTCATTATCAAGTCTAACTAGTTATTTAAACTGTCAAGAGTCAAAAATAGTCAGCTGGTTGGGGGTGGACCGTGCTTGTCTTTGTTTAACCAGGGAAATGTTTTACAAGGAAACAGATCTTCAGGAGATAAACACTCCACCAAGGACACGCACAGGAACTATGACCCTTTACAAACAGGAGCTCAGGGAAGCCACAAAGGCAGAAAACACAAACTTGTTTATCAGTCTATAGCTCTTCTTATGAACTGACAGTTCCCAAAAAAAATCCCAAAACCAGATGGTCATGTATAACTTGTAGATAAAGAGACCGTCTACGCATGGATAGGGATTAGAGCAGGCTTAAAGGTAAACTAGAATATGGCGATACAGCAGAGCTAAACTCATCCATGACATTTTAAACTGATGGACTAACTTATATTTTAAATCACTGTAGTGATGTAGGTGAATGTGTCTGCCGGCATAACTGTCCTCCCGTCCTATCTTGTCCTGTCCACATGTCTAGGTTTGCAACAATGAAATGTTTAACTATGCATCTGTTGTCAAATTAAGTCAAATCAAAGCATTCTTTCTTCTACTGGGAGAGGACATCACAAGATGTGTATAACTCAGACAACAGCTCGTTTTGTGCTCGACAAATCCTTTCTCTATGAAGCCTCGCATCTCGAACTTCCTTTCCATATAAACACACAAGCATGCCCCTTCTTGGCAAAGCTGTGGAACAGCAGCTCACAGCTACCACGCGCCACAGGTTACTACGCCCGACAATCAAACACGTACGCATGCGTGACCCACTAACTTTTACTCCCTTTACCTCATTTGACTCCAGAACCTAGGAGAAGAAGGACGGCCCTCCTGGCTCCTGAGCCAGCGCGTACGCTTCCTCCTCCTCATACTCCCTCCTATCCCTAGTCTCTCGTATCTACACATGTCTGGCTCTGGCACCAATCAGCAGGCAGCGTGGGACGCTTTAAACCGAGTACACCGCCACTTTATCACCGAGGTCCTCAGCTCATAGCAGCTTGGAGGAAAAAGTCAAAGTAGCCAATTTATAACATTCAGTATCCGCCGAGGGCAACAAGGATGGGTAGACGATGCCTAAGCACCTTTACTCCAACCCGCCATGATATCAGGAATAATATAATGAGTTCATGACTGCGCCGGAGTTAGCAACAAATCGATGAAATCCTAGCGACACAGCGTTGACAATCATAGTTGTATCTGCGCAATATACCGACGCTTCAAGACATTCATATATAGATTAACACATGCAAAACTGACAGAGCCTGGTCACATTTGTAAAAATGCATGTATGAACAGACACACATTAAGTAGAGTTACCGGTCACGGTTTTATTAACTGCCATATTTACAACTGCATTCATGAACAGACTGCTTAGTAATAAGCCAACATGGATAGAGATTATGTACACAGATGGCCGAGAAGTCACAGACACAACAGTATGGAAACACAAACCCCATGCCCTCTCTTACCTCGGCTGCCAGTTCGGGGTCTCCGAAGCAGCTTGGACTGTTGTCTTCACAATATTCCACCTTTACAGCCATTCAACAGAGCAAGAGAGGGGGGGAACGGGAAGGAGACAGAGAGAGATGGGAGGGGGAGAGAATAACAATCAATAGAATAATGCGACAATGGCCTTCTGAACAAGACTTGTCATTAAGGACAGCAGGACTGCCAGGTACAACATGCATGCCTTTTTACACACAATCCCGTTATCGTTCGTGTCATTCTCAGCAATCATCAAAAAGCAGCCTAGGACACAAAACTATTTCTTTGATTTGAACTCAAACAGTGAGCCGGCACTTCCCTCTACTGCTGGGACAGAGAATGAGAGACAGCAAAGCCAGATTCCATTTCAATTATAGAATTATGTAATGTCTGTATCCCGAACTGGTGCAGACTTCTAATGTATGCCAGTGTCAGTGGATAGGTTAGCTGAGAGTAAGATGGAAATAGATGGACACTGTTCAAAGCAGGGCTGATTATTGTCAAGCAACAGCATCTTCTTATTTGGCACAGCATGTCCCCCTTGTCTACATGGCCCTAGCTGTCTCAGTGTTAAATTATGTGTTTTGTCTCGAGCTGTTCCCCAGTCCCGCCAACGTTATCTCTCCCCCCCTCCCCTCCCCCCTCCACACCCACCAATCAATCCTAAAATAGTCTGGAGTGAGGAATATTTACCCTCCGAGCCTCTGAGCTTCCTTGGTTTGTACTCCTCCGTCCACTGGCCAAATCCCCATCAGAAGACTCTGGCTCCCTCTCGTCTTCACCTCTATCCCTTTCTTCTCTCTCGCTCAATCTTTCGGTCTCTCTCTACCTCTCCTCTCTTCTTTCACGGTCTCTCACTCTCGTCTGTGTTCCAACAGCCCATTCAGGAAGCCATCTTGTGTTTTTAATCTGGTTTTACATGAGCCCTTGTACACACGCTCTCTCTCTCTCTCCCTCTCTTTCTCTCTCTCGCTTGGTCTCTTGCTCTACCCCGTCGCTCTCTCTCTCTCCCCTGCTAGTATTCCAATAGGTCTACCGCACACACGCTCATAAACACACACACACACAGTCAAGTGTTTTTTTTTTTGGTCTCTGGGATCGCTATCACTCCTTCCTCACACTCGCTCAGTTTTTTTTTCTCTTCTCCTTTTGCACACATGATGTGAATGCCCCCTGAACCATCCCCTCCCCCCACTCTTTCTCTTCAAACATATACACTCATGAACAAATGTACACACACACACACACACACACACAAGCACACACAGAGTTCGTCGGAGAGACGTCACGCTAGAGATAGAACACAAAGCCAGTCCGTCCACCAATCAGAGGCGGGGCTGGGCTCTGCTGCTAGGGTGAAATTGAAGGAGAGCGAGTGAGGGAGTCGAGAGAGAGAGAGAAATTAGAGCTAGTAAAGAGAAGAGGTTCAAATAAAAAGGGAAGGGTCTGTCAGTGTGTGTGTGTGTGTGTGTGTGTGTGTGTGTGTGTGTGTGTGTGTGTGTGTATGTGTGTATGTGTGCAGCACCATAAAAGAGAGGCTGACATAAAGAGATGGATTGAAGGTGGACGGGAGGTGCATGTGGGGGGGATGGGTCCTCTCTATGCCTGTCAATTATCTCCCCCAACTCGCCTTCCCTAAACAATGCCTCTGGTATGTGGTATCGCTGAACACCATCTGTGTCAGGGCTGCCTGCAATAACTGGACTGGACTGTGCGCGCACACTGCACACACACACACACACACACACACACACACACACAGGGACTCTGAAGTTTCCAAGTACCCCCTTCCCACCCCTCCAAAATGCTCTCTTACACAGCAAAGCGCAACATGCTGACTCAAAGCAAGTGAAGAAGACATAGAAAAATGAACAGGAACAGAGACTGTGTGGTTTTAAAAGATATAAGCATCAAAGCTACACAACTGCAGTAAGCAAAGTTGCCATTTAATCACAGGATCACAAATCATCAGATGTGGTTCACATATATACAGTCAATAAGTGATCTGCAAAGCATGCATGTGCAAACACTAGCTTTGCTGCTGGAGGCTTCTTTTGAACACAGCCCGTGCTAAAGTGACATACCAAGCATATTTGGAAAGCCTGTGTTCATAATGTTTACATTCTGAGAATGAACCATCATCTCCGGCTTGTACCTTTTTAAACCAGACATCAGCACAGGCTCTTGCCAGAGTACTGAACACGACCACTAAAGCCAAGGGGAAAAAAAGTCTTCCAATGCAGAAAGCGGTTAAACGCTGCAAAGATGCATTTCTCTTTTTTAATGAAGCCGTTTTAAAAAAACTAAACTAAAACTCCATCAGCTTTTGGAAAAGGGGAAGATAAGCAAAAATGAACAGTGTGACAGAGCAGTATGTTCCGATATGAAAAACAGCAAATATGTGCAAAAGTGGAAAGGGCTGATGAATTAGAAACCTGCGGCAGACAAGGTAACGTAAGTGAAAATTCAGGCTGGCTGGCGAGACATCGCAGACAGACAGCGGGAAGCAGACACAAAAACAGAGAGAGAGAATCGAAAAAAGAAAGGGAGCTAAAGTGCTATGTGGGGAGGCGAGGTAGCCGCATAGTGACACAGCGTTTGTATTGTCTGTCTGACGCTCTCATATGGCATGGGAAATCCCCTCTGCTGACGTCACACGGCCACGTGTGTATGTGAGTGTGTGTTTATGTGGGAGCAGCGACGTGTTTGTACTAAGCTGGATAGTGAGAGTAGCTGCTTGGCTTCAATGTGCTTCGTTACAGGTGGACGGTGTGGTTGTGGTGCTTGGAGCCGTCATCGTAGCAATGGTGTAGTCGTAGTACACGCTTGTCAGTAAAGGCAGCGGTAAAAGTAATAGGTACTGAAGTTATGGTATTACAGCTGTTTGTAGAATTAATATAAAATAGGTTAAGTAATGTAGAGAGGTAGTGTTATAACAAGTTAAAGCTAAAGAGATGGCAAAAGGAAATAATACATTCTGTGCTAGTAATGTGATTCAAGAGCTACGGCCCACCTGTCAATGGAGGCTAGTTAGAAATATGTATGCACAATCAAATGTAATCTAGGACATCAAACATTCGCTCTTCCCCTTTCAGAGTTTCACAGCTTTCCATGGACACCTGGCAATCACTGAGAGAGCACAATCACACAAGTCCTATTTATTTATAAACAGCGCAACTGTTGTCTAGTCATATACACATACACACAGGGCAGGGAGGCTCATTGCAGCCGTTCTGATAGCCTGCAGGTAGGGCTGGGCGATATGACGATATCATATCGGGTACGATATGAAAGTGTCTACCGGGAGAGATTTGGCCATACCGTTTATATCACGGAGAAAAAAAGTTCATGTGGCGGGATCATAGATGGAGCGGGAGGCAGCTGTCCCTCCGAGTCCCTACAGTTACACTGCAGTTACACCGCCGCGCCACACGGGGGCTCTGCAGCAGAGTTCTGGGCTGCAATACAGCTTCTCTACCCGCAACAGAAGAAGCCTCATCTGTTGCTCTAGGGCCGTGTCTGAACTGCCATACTAGCGTCCTACACCCTACATACTCACCATCTATATACTGCATACTCTCTACTCAAAGATCGATTGTGTATGCGAGCTGCGTCTAAAACGTTCTCAGTTGAAGTATACTCAAGCAATGAAGAATTTCTTCTTCTTCTTATAAGATTCAGGCAGTTTAGACACTGTTAAGCTTATAACCGCCCTCTACAGGTTAGATATTGAACTAGATTTTTACAGTCCTGTGTTCATCATCTGTGTTTTAGACCTCTTGTTTTATAATAATGATGTTTTGAGGCGGAGGATCCCTCCGACGCTCTCTATCCGGCTCATCAGCACTCAGCTGTCTGTGAGTTGAGCTGGACGAGCCGCGGTGTGTGGTACAGCGATCTGTTCTGATCTCTCTCCACTATCAGACTCACAACACTCATTTCACTTAGTGACTCTAATGTTGTTAGGTATTTATCTTCATCTCTTATCTATTGTAAGAGTGTATGAATGACTGCACGTACAGTTGTCAGATCGCGGAACCCCAAACAATGTTGTTGCCTAGCAACTTGCTCGAAAATATTTCATTTTCCTGGGCGGGTAGAATTGACCCAGTGCATTGTGGGGCGGTTGAGTAGGAAAAGTATACGATCGATTCATACCCAAAATCTTCCCGGAAGTTAGTACTCATCCGGGAATTTCTCACATACCCAAACTCGCATACCCAACCGTCACATACTCAAATTGAAGTCAAAATGAGTATGAGTAGGACGTTAGTATGGCAGTTCAGACACGGCCTAGCTGTCTAGCTCTGGTGCGCCATGACTACAGTTAACAAACCAACTCCGTGTCACGGTCAAAAATGTCATCGGGCAAAGGAAACTTGCTTGATGCTTCAGCGTGCTGTTGCCGTGACGTAGAGTTGGCTTGTTTTAAGCCGCAAACTACATGGGTTAGCTCTCGTGAGCTAGCTGGCTAATAATGACATCTTTAGCCTACTCGGGGCTTCACCCCCGTGCTGTTATTGTTGGAGACAGCCAGCAATGCTGGTTTTATGTAACTTTAAAACATGTCAAACTTGAAAATAGTATTTGTGTTGAAGCTGGAGTTAAAGTATTACCAGACATTTGCTCATTAGTTAATTTTGACAGCTTTTTTAAATGAAGATGAGCAAATACTGCAGGAAAATTCAAGTCTTTCATTATTTTGATATAGGCTACTATCAATTGGAAAATGTAGGCTCTTTGGTTGATGCTGTCATTTTTATTTTGCGCTGACTGACTAAAGCCAGACTGGTGTGGTATTTTGCACCAGTTTTTCTTTTGTATGGAAATTTAAGTTCCAAGCAAAATATGAAAATAATCTAATGTGATTAAAGTTCAGTACGGTTATTGTAATCCATTGAATTTTAAGGAAAAATACTATATCATGATATATATCCATATCGTGATATAAAATTACCTATATTGTGATATAAGATTTGGTCCATATCGCCCAGCCCTACCTGCAGGTAGGATTGACAGAGAAAGATAGGCGTGCTGGGTTAATTTGACTGCAATTAGACCAATTATTCTAATTAATGGTATTATTTAAGCTAATCTGTTTTACCTTTTATACTGACAAAAGCACTAGACATCCTTCTGTTAACCCGACTCCTTAATTTCACACACATTACCCATTATAGTCAACTGTCTATGGGGATGAAACCTGAACTCTATTGGCACACTAAGCACATTATTGTATTATTGTCTGGGTGGAATTGCAAGCAAGTGTTTAGGGTTAAAAAAAGGTTTATCAAAAATAAATAAATAATAATTAAATAATTAAACCAAATATTTCATGGTTAATACATAGCTATTGAATATTGTAAACCGCTAGATATTAAAGCTGTTGCCAATCTTCTCATTGTACAACAGTGAGATGCAGTTGTCACAAGACAAAATGGACGATGTGGTTGCCAGGCAATAAGGGAGTCAGTCAGCTGCTGCATCCATATTGAGGTCAGAGGGCAGAGATGGTGAGATTGTGCAGGGGGGGTATTGATTGATGGATGGATGGATGGTTCAGAGCTGCTACATCTTCTGCACATTTCCTGATGCTCTAACTAGGCTCACTACACAAAAACATTTGACAACCAACAGTGTGGTATTTTGGGATTAAGCTGTTTATAGCTATCATTCTGTAACAGAGCTGAATATTTGACTCAACATTAGTATGGACAGTGTCAGAGGCAGGGTAAGACCACAAGGAGGCTTGGTCTGGCTGTGGTCTGGGAGCATCTCTATTGTTAGAGCCAGACAAAATAACTGACCAGTATCTTAAAGATCTACAAATCTTTGCATCACAGCCTATCAATATAGACTGTTGGGTTACATTTTAAATAGATGCCTTCTTAGTGGGGCCCGACCGAAATATCGGGCGGCCGATTATAGCACATCTCTGAAAAATTGGCAATTTGTTGCCGATTTTTTTTTTTTTCAAGCAATCATGTAGGCTGCCCCAGAGGTAGCCTACATCCATAGCATTAAAGTTATAGCCTATTAACAGCAGCAGCAGGTCTGTTGTAATACATTGGATTGTTAATAGTAATTGATAGAATTTCTATAGTGCTTTATTGGAGGTCATTCAAAGACACTTCACATCATACATATAGAAAATCATACTTATAGAAAAAGAAAACACAATACAGACAAATTAAAGATAAGGTTTGGAGTAGAGTCAGGTGTAATTATGCTTTCTTAAAGAGGTGAGTTTTCAATTGACTTTTGAATGAGTTTATTTAGTCTAAGATGCTGATGTTTGGAGGGAGGGAGTTCCAGACGGTTGGGTGCAGTTACATAAAATGCTTAATGTCTGAGTTTATAAATGCGTCATGTCACTTTAGACATATTTGTAACAGTTTTTTTTTTTAATAATGCATATTTCAATTAATATAAAGTTCCTGTACGCCTATTGACAGTAACAAGTATTCATATATATTCAAGGGTTCAAAAAAAAAGTTTTCAATATACAGTGGAGGAAATAAGTATTTGATCCCTCACCGATTTTGTGAGTTTGCCCATTTACAAAGAAATGAGCGGTCTATAATTTTAATGCTAGGTTTATTTTAACAGTGATAGACAGAATATCAAAAAGAAAATCCAGAAAATCAGATTTAAAAAAATATATAAATTATTTTGCATTTCATTGAGTGAAAAAAGTATTTGATTCCCTACCAATTACAAAGAATTCTGGCTCCCACAGATTAGTCCTTGTGCTTTAAAAAAGTACTCCTAATCTCAACTAGTTTCCCGTATAAAACACACCTGTCTCAACTTGTTACCTGTATAAAAGACACCTGTCCACAGAGTCAATAAATCAAACTCCAACATCTCCATCATGGGCAAGACCAAAGAGCTGTCTAAGGACATCAGGGACAAGATTGTAGACCTGCACAAGGCCGGAATAGACTACAAGACCATTGGTGAGAAGCTGGGTGAGAAGGAGACAAGTGCGATCATTCAAAAATGAAAGAAACACAAAATGACCATCAATCTCCCTTGGTCTGGGGCTCCATGCAAGATCTCACCTCGTGGGGTATCAATGACAGTGTTTCCCGCAGGATTTTTTTCAGCAGCGGTGCTGTGGTCCCCGAACCCTGTAGGGGGGTCCGGGGGCATGCCCCCCTGGCCGAATTTTTTTTGTACCCTGTACATTGGAATCCATGAATCTGGTGCACTTTGAGAGGAGAATATGCACTTAAATCCTATTCACACAGTCCTGTGTATTACTGTAGATAGGATTATTGGTGTTGTAACTTTGCCTTTTGTGTCTAACAGATTTTGACATTTTTGTATAGAAATTAATATTTAAACAAAAAATGCCACAACGCAAAAATAATTTGCACAATTTATTTACAGATTTTTGCCTAATGCTTAAACACTAAAAGTGGTTGCTATGCCCAAAGCATCACAACCTCTAACTTTGGTGACCATGCCCAAAACACAAGCACCAACCCTACAAACACAATAAGTGCTTTGCACTGTGTTTGAAATTCTCCAACACACTTCTTTCAAAACACTACACACTGTTTTTTACACAAGACACATTGTTCAAAAATGAAATCTCAGGATCTACCACTGCACCCTCTCTCTCTTGTTCTCCTTGCTTCTCTGTCCCTTGTCTTTCCTCCCTTACTTGGTCTACCTGTATTTTCTGTAATAAACTTGACCACTTAAACAACAAGTAAGAAATGCTAGAAATCTTATTTGTTTCCTTCAAATTACCCTATATACATGTATTTGTAATGTTCAAATAATATCACCTAACATTATGCATTCAAATCCAAAAGAAAATTCTCATTAGCTTGAAAGTTTGCTTCCCTAATTTGCTTCACTAACCTCAGCTCCTCCATTGTCCCCGTCTGCCTTTCTTTTTCACCCAGCTTTTTAGACTCATCTGCAAATGTAATATATATTATTTAACTATGTATATATACATTGTGCACAGTGCATCCCTTAAGAGCTTGTACCAGCCTTTTAAACTCTGAGCCCTAAGCCATTTTTGAGATGTTTTGGTTTGCCTGGATTTATTCTCTTATTAAGATTGCATTCATCACCCCTATAATGCATAGCTGTCAAGCTATCATTTATTTGGGCCACAACCTGGACTATAAGAATATGTGTGCTGCAGTGATGTCGTTTGAATGTAGGAAATTATCAATTAGACAGTAAAAAAGCTAAAAATATCTCACAATTATTTATTGATATGACACAAAAAGGCACAATGATTAAGCTTGTTATTGCTTAAAACACTTCTTCTTAGTCTTGAGAGTCAAAAAGTGATGAGAAAATTCTAAAATAAATATAAATTATACATAATAGAAACTATTCATAATCTTTTAAAAAGTCCATAGGCTTTTTCCCTGCATTTATGCTAATGACCACATGCTTACAGGCGATTAGCATAAATCCCTAACTAAAATACGCGATGAAAACAGATTTTATATGGCAATAAAGAACAACATCGGATCTAACAGTTCCCGAAAATACCTAGGCTACAAGCTCCTGACTGGATATAAGCTCCTGTAAAGGCTATGAGTGATCCAAAAAGAGCGACAACACACACACACACACACACACACACACACACACACACACACACACACACACACACACACACACACACACACACACACACACACACACAATAGTCTACTAGAAGAAAAACGGCACGGAGGTTACGGTTTATAGCCTAGATAAAATAAAATAAAATTACGATAGGGCTCAGAGGGTTTTTAACACTGGAGGTCATGTAGCGACACATTTTAGCAACTTTTTTTCTCTCTCTCTCTCTCTTTCCTTCTTTCTTCGTGTAGAAAAGGCCCCAAAGTTATAGGTTACAGTGTTTAATACTTCTTACAGTGTGTTAAGTTGTGTTTTGTTTAGTGTGGGTAGCTGTCAGTTAGGGCCGTGACGTCAGTCGGCTGGAGAGTCTTTTTAGTAGTTTCCTCTCTCCTCTCGCTTGGTCAGATGTGCGAGCGTGCATGTAGCGATCATTCTACAGTTTGTACATGTTTGTTTGAGTTGTGGAATCACCCGTGTGTGAGTAAGATTGCTGTTCTAAGTTAGTTTTATGCATGTTTTAACGGCTGCGATTCGCGGGTCGCAATAACAGCTGTTCCAACGTCTCATCAGGAGCGGAGTTAAACCCTTTGTTCTTTTTCCGCGATCTGTGTGCTGCTGTGTCTGTGAAAGAGAAGAAAATAAAGAGCGGATAAACCCAACTCCTCCTCTCCTAGTCTCATGCTTATAATCTGACGTTTTTGGCCATAAGTGGTGTTCTGGCCGACACCTCTGAAGTGAAACCAGTGATACAAGCAAATCAGCGCGGTAAGCTACATTCACCAGTTTCCTCCGCTACACTTCGCTCTTCCGCTTCACTCGCTGCTGGAATCAATGTAACTTTGCAACCGTGTAGGCTACTACTGCCAACAACTGCCACACTCGCTATTAGGTTATTCTTCTTCTTAGATGTTGGCTACGTGATGATGTGCCGCGTGCTGCGCAATTTACGTTACGCGCTGCCCATTTTCTAAAAGGAGCTACGTACAAAAAAAAATAAAAAATTGAAAATGCGGAGGAGAAGGATTTTTATAGAAGCGGCGCACGTCGGGAAACACTGAATGATCATGAGAAAGGTGAGGGATCAGCCCAGATCTACACGGGAGGAGCTTGTTTATGATCCCAAGGCAGCTGGGACCACAGTCACCAAAAAAACCATTGGTAACACACTATGCCGTAATGGATTGAAATCCTGTAGTGCCCGTAAGGTCCCCTTGCTCAAAAAGGGACATGTACAGAACCGTCTGAAGTTTGCCAATGAACACCTGAACGACTCAGAGAATGCAGCACTGTGTCAATACAACAGTAACAATCATTTTACATCAAGTTCTGATTTCACTCATTGAACACAATGTCGATTTGGGCAGTAACTGGCTTTTTATTCATGAATTGAATATCGCTCAGCCAATGCTTTACTCCAAACAAAAATGGACAAGTCCTTACTTTTACTTGACCAATACTACAAAGGCCAGATTGATTCTAGTAAAAAAGGAAAAAGTCCACACAAGCATGCAGAATATTGATATTGTACTGTAATGTGTATGATTTTAGAGTTTTGTTATGGTCTATAAGTTTCACAGGCTTTAAATATTTCCAAATTATTTGCGAGTGAACGACACATCTTTAATATTTGCATGGAAATAGCTGGGCTTTGGAATTGTTACAAATATGTTAGACTATAATAATATTTGAATTCCCTAATTGTTTGTAATAAATCTGTTATAAACTGATTAATGTCATACAAGGGCCTCTATCCTTTTTAGTTGTTGACATTACAAAGAAACATTAAACACTGTTTAGTCATCAAGCCGTGTGAGACAGACCGTTAGTATGGGAAAAACAGAAAGAGTGGTGTGTGCTGGTTTCGCTGTGTGCTTGCCCTGGTAGGAGGGTAAGTGTTTATTCCTGGGTTTGGATTATTTTAGAGGTCTATTCTAGTTTTTCCTGCTTTTCCTCCTCCTAAACTGCTGACCATTTACTGCATCTTCCTGTCTACCCCCCCACCCCCCACCCCCTCCCCACACACACACACACACAGCCGCCTTAAGACACTGATGCACAAACAAACACACAGAGCCACGCACACACACATGCACGTCCATTCACACAAGTGCACACTGCACACTCTTAACACATTCACTCTTTCTCTTTCTTCACACACCCACACACACAAGATTACAAACTGGCTGGAGGTTAACCCCCAACCTCTTTCGAAGCCTTAGAGGTCAAAGGACAAAGCCCAGGCAACTGCAGGAATTCTCCACCACTGCTTTTTGGTAGCGCTCAGTCTCTCAGCCACGCAAACACACACACACTGTCCACTGAGTCTGTTAAAAACCGGCACACACACATGCATACTCCCCTTTTCCTTAACTACATTAACTTTATTTTAGTTGATATATAAAAGGGTTTGCTCATTGTTTTTTTCTGACTTTTGAAGACACTTTATATCCCTACTTTTAATAAATGAGTGTGTGTGTGTGTGTGTGTGTGTGTGTGTGTGTGTGTGTGTGTGTGTGTGTGTGTGTGTGTGTGTGCGTGTGTATGTGGGCCTCACTGCTGCTGCTCTGTTTGGGACATCCTCACAGGCTGGAGCTTGTGGACTTAAAAACCTTCTGAATACATGACATAGATCAGTGAGAGCACTCACAAAAGACCAATAATAAATCTAGTTAAAGGTGAAGTACTGATAATGGTAAATCTTACAAAGGAAACAGTGCTTAAACCTTTTTTATTAATCTAAAACTTTGTTTTACTCATCAACTTATTGTTTGATCTATTTTGCCATGTTTTCCTATATGCTGTCAAAATAGTTTTAAGTAGAAATAATTAGTTTTTAAATAGTTATAGCAATGCTTAATAACCTGGTTTTGTAATATAATATTAATTTTTGTAGCCAGTATAACCAGTAATCCTTTGATCATGTGTGTAAAGCACAAAGTATTGCATCACTGTATGACATCCTCTGTTTCCTGTCAATTTGAATGTTCAGACTTCCACCCATTCTTGTTAAACAGTAGTGAATGTTCATCAGTAGAAGCTGAGACAGAAGAGGAGTTTGCCATGGGGACAGTAAAATATTAGACTGCGGATAAAAATGTATATATTTGACTATTGGAAGTTAATTCCTTGTACAATTGTCACATCTGTTCACTTCATAGTTAGTCATTTGGATAAGAGCTGTAATATAAAAACACTTATACTGTATTTATATGGCAAGTGCAACTGAGCAGACATTTAAACGCAGCCTGAGGACAGGCAGGTCTAGGCTCGACAGATTAGGAATGCTTAGAGTAGCACCAGCAGCTACAAAGCGCAATGCTATTTGTCTGAATGGACATCTCAAACAAAACATCTGATGGTCTGTAATGTAAGTACTGCAGCAAGCAGGTGGATGAATAGTAGAGCGTCTTCTCCCCAAGTACCTTGAGCATTGCACTACATCAACAACTTACCCAGAACATGCTTTTACTGACTGAACCCCCAGTGTGAGTGTGTAACAGGATAATGTGAGTGTGTTTTCGGTGGTGAACAAGAGTTGAAATAATATCTAACTCAGAAAACTTCTAAAGAAGAACAGAACACTTCCTTTAGCTGTTCCGTCAGCATTTGTTGTCTTTCTCTAGATTTTTTAGGTTAAAAGGTTGTGCTGTGGTTGAAATGTGCCCTTTGGAACAAAAAAGTACCGGACCTACCAATCATAACAGTTTAAATTCTTTGGACCATTTTTGTGTGAGGAAAGGACTCTAGGGCCAAGTCTAAATCAATGAAAATTTTCTAAATTTGAAAACTAATTTCTTGTCAATCTTAATCATGTAATGTTTAAAATTATGTCCCCCCCAATGTGTATTATTATGACAGCCTTGCTGAGAGTGTTGGTCATGCCAGTCAGAAACTTTCCCTAGAAACGTAGAACACCACTACTATTGGTATGCTAACACCAATACAATACTCCCATACACAATAGATGTAATGTAATCAGACATAAACAAATTGGTACCTCACTTACCTCCCACTCGTTCGGTTTCTTCTTCAGCTGATCACATTTGCGCAGCTTGCAGATCTGCTTGCCAATCTTTCGGTTCACACAGTTTGTGCAGTCACCACAGTTCTCTTTGCGAAGGCAGGGGGTGCAGGAACCACATTTCTTCCTCTTTTTCTTCTGGTGGTCAAGAGTGGCGTCCAGCGAAGCATCACAGGGAAACAGAGAGAAGAGCCCCGCTTGATGGTGCTCAGTCTCAATATATTTGCTAAGGGGAGACGTCTTCTCGAAGGATCTCCTATGCAACTGGAGAGACTGAGCCTCCTCGGCATCCATGGAGAATTCAAAAATGTCTTCAGGTGGGGCTCTAGGCCCTACCCCTGGCCTGGGCATGGTGACTGTTCGGCTTTATGCCTCTACTGTCCCTCAATTAGGGAGATTAAAAACTCAGTTGAACAGTTACATCTAAGAGGTTTAAAATCAACACCAAGTACTCCAAATACACCATGAATATCAGGCTTTACTTGCTGCAAGCTTGGCTGGTCTTAACAGTTGGCGAGTAGATAACTAGATATTCCACCAGCTTGAGAAAGCCTCAATCTCCTTTACTCAAGGGGTTGTATCCAAGGAAAAGTTAGCTTAATGTTCATCTTCTACTCTGAGCCCTCCAGAGACAACTAAATTATCATACTGCGTTCTTGGTCACCCGGGTGGCCCTTTAGAATCCGGGTGGTATCCAGTGTGGAGGCCATCTTTCCCAGCTAGCCTGACGGACGGTTTGCGGTCCACCGCAGCCTGGGCATCGTAGCTGAAGCCTGGGGAGTCATGGCAGTGTCTGCCCAGCCTTGCTACAGTCTGGAACTAACAGCAAGGACAAAGAGGGATTAGACCAAACATTGTAATTAATACTGGATGCCTGATTTTGCTCAAAGAAGAATACAGGACAAGGGATTTACAGTGCAGACACAGAAGAACAATTGTATTTCATAGCTTTGGTGAGTTTTGACATGCGATATTGAACTTTGATAGAACAAATAGAACCTGAGAGCCCTACAAAAAGGAAGCTACTCTAGTATATCCATGCGATTTTGTATAACCCTGCCCTGCCAATCGAGGAGTATTCCCAACAGTGTTCTCCTCTTCATTTGCAGTTTGCCACAAACAAACTTAGCCAAAACCAACAATAACCACTACCACTGACATAACATTAGGTTCTAGTTCCACTTATCTTGTGAGGATATACAAATACATTTTTAATGGGTCACTTCCTGGTGTGATCGAGCACCAAAGGATTTCTGTGTTAAATTATGGATTTGGCCGAAATTGGCTGTGCAGCATTTCATATTACTACATTATTGTCCCAATAGTAGAGTGCATTTGGACACCCCTGATCACTGTCTGGATACTGTCTGGTTTCCAAACACAGCTGTCAGTGCCATGCATCCAGTTGGCTCATGGCCATACAGGCCTACGTGAGCAGTTTGGGAAGATCCTGTGTTTTAATGGCAGACCCCACATGGATGCAGGGGGGCTTATGTTTCCCTGAATGAAAGAGGGTTAAAAAGGGTGGGGGTGATAAGTTGATGCCAGGGACACTCCTCTTCTTTGTCTTGTGGTCACACCATGGGTCACACGCTCCAGTCAACCACCGAAAGAGTTAATTGTGCTGAGAAAACCCAATGTTTCTTTGCCGCCTGGTTTCACAGCCTACACTGAACATGTTGACAGCAAACTAGCTGAGGGTAAAAAGCCAACTAAGTTCAATTTACCATAGAAAATGTTGACAATTTTTCTTAAACTTAACATTATCCAGAGGGCCACTGTGGCAGGGCCTTTCAACAAATTAAAACCTCAAAATGGTTTTCTATTGCAATACAATTGTATGCCTACAAGTGTTTTGCTTTCTAGCCTCATAAGTACCCGAGTCGTCAGCATAAGTGTTAAGGCCAGACGAGTATGTTTTTCACCTCTCTAAACTCTTAAGAAAAAAGTCCAAATGTCCAAAAGTTCAGTTAAAGACTGAGGTGAAGTTGGAAGATATTGAAAGATTTGAACTTCCAGAATCTCGACATTTCGACTTTATTCTCAACATAATGACAACAAATAACCCCCCCTCCCCCCAAAAAAGATTGTAGGGGAGAGTGGCCTAAGTTGTGCCGGTGGGCAAGTTGTGCCACCCCTTGTTTCTAGAAAACCATAGAAGAAATTGGAAATGTGACCACATATTTAAGAGCCATCCATTAAATTCATCCTGTAAAGAAGGGAGAAACATGGAATAAGATATAAGCATATTTAAGCTCAAATATGCTTATATCTTACGGGGTTGCCTTTCAAAGTAAAATTTCCATGATCAAGGTTTTTTGATTACTACCCAAGGGGCAAAGTGATTTTATGGACATGGAGCGTTGTAAAAGGTTGTTCACCAAAAATGACATCTAGGACCTTCCACGATCACAACCTGGGTGGACAACCTGGTCAACTAGCTGCTGGAAAGATACAGCGGGCCGACATAGCAAATCAGAACGACTTGGGCGACTGTGGCTCAGTTGGTAGAGCGGGTCGGCCGATGATCAAAGGGTTGGAGGTTCGATCCCCGCCCTGCCACTTGTGTCATAGTTGTTGTGTCCTTGGGCAAGACACTTCACCCACCTTGCCTCGTGTGAATGTCGATAGTTAGCCTGCTATCGGTGTATGAACGAGTGTGTGAATGGTAACGTGTAAATGGGAACAGGTCTCCCTTGCAAAAGAGTCTTCGGACTCAATGGGATATACCTGTATAAATAAAGGTTAAAGAAAAGAAAGAAAGAACCACTGTTCAAGTGAATGGGGGTGAACGGGGATGGGCTAATGGGGAATTTTTTGAACTTATAGATATCATTATGAAACTTTGCCAGTTGATTACTGACATTAAAACAAAAACTTTTTGTATTACAGTATTTTACAAAATGTTTAAATAAATATGAAAAATCATCTATATCTTACTAATGATGCGTAAATTTGCATATCTGCAAAGCCCCAAAATCTAGATGTTGGAAGAAAACAAAGTCAATTTGTTTTTAAATTTTTAAAACAAAACAAGTGTCCAACTGCCTGAAGCCTTTCCTAATCACAGTTCAAATTTGATAATAACCCATAGAAAATAAATTTTTTACACAGTTACATTTCATGTGCCATGGACCAAAAGTGTCCTTTTGGAGTCTCCAGCTGGTATTTTAGGAAACGGCTTGGAAAAAACTGTGTAGAAAATTCACTTTCTATGGGTTATTGATCAAATTTGAACTGTGATTAGGAAAAGCTTCAGGCAGTTGGACACTTGTTTTGTTTTCAAAATTTAAAAACAAATTGACTCTGCTTTTGTCCAACATCCAGATTTTGGGGCTTTGCAGATATGCAAATTTACGCAACATTAGTAAGATATTGATGATTTTTCATATTTATTCAAACTTTTTGGAAAATACTGTAATACAAAAAGTTGTTGTTTTAATGTCAGTAATCAACTTGCAAAGTTTCATAATGATATCTATAAATTAAAAAGAAATCCCTATTAGCCCACCCCCATTCGCTTAAACAGTGGTTCTGATTGATTGACTATCGGCCCGCTGTAGCTTTCCAGCAGCTAGTTGACCAGGTTGTCCACCCAGGTTTGGATCCTTGAAGGTCCTAGATATCATTTCTGGTGAACAACCTTCTACAACGCTCCATGTCTGTTTTTAAAAAAAATGGGGTTTTGCCCCCTAGGTATACTGTGTCTGAACAATTATAGACACGTTTGAAAACATTTGACACGTGTTTTAGTGCTTCAGTATGCTACACTTTGTGTCTATATAGTTAGCACGATGTCAGTCCTAAACTGCTGCATCATGCTTACTATCCAAAATTCTGGGGATGGGGTGATTTGTGCCAGAGGGCCTAGGTGAGTTATAAGTAAGTAAGTAAGTAAGTAAAATGTATTTATAAAAGCACATTTACAACAGTTTGCACTGTCCAAAGTGCTTTACATAGTGCATTCAGTAGGTAAAAAATTAAGGTAAAATAACAATAACCAAAATAAAAGACATAAAGCCCAGACATCCACATATGAACAAAGATAGTAGTGCAGAGGTAAGATAGTTAATGGGGAGGAAAAACCAGGGTGTACAGATGGGTTTTGAGCCAGGATTTAAAGGCAGAAATGGAGAGGGAATCGCATATGCCAGGTGGCAGTTGGTTCTACAAGGGTGGAGCAGCTAGTGCAAAGTACATTTCTGAGAGTTGTGCCATTGGCATGGCTGTATACACTGGTCACCAAAAGCAAGGGATTGTCTACAGTAGCTCAGAAGAGACTGACATCTCAATTCCACTTAACAACACCACTGACAAGAGTTCAGATGTCCAGAAAGATGATGATGGTGACTTTGTCATTGTTAGCTTTGCAGGCAAAACCACCTAGGTCTGCTAGGCCTTGTTTAAGAACATTGACCTTCAATCTTTGTAAAATATTTACTTTATTTTAGGGCTGTCAAAATTAACGCGTTAACGCAGGGTGATTAATTTCTGGAATTATCGGCGTTAATTTTTTTAACGCATTTAACGCATGTGCAGAATGATCCGCCCCGTACATCCCACCGGCTCTGTTCTACTGTCACTCTAATGTTGTGGCTGACCCAGGATCAGTAGCTGCGCGCAGCCAAACATAGCAGCACGTTAGCCCGTGCCGTGTTTTAAAGTTTTAAACTGCTAACGGCCACGTCTGTGTCGGGGGCATTGATAGTATATAAAATCAACTGCCGCGGGTGACAGTTGATGTCGGGAGCAACAGGAGGAGAAACATTGTCCGCACTGTTCAGAGCCCGCGAGGACACAAACGTCTGCAGTTTTCAGAGGTGTGTGAGATCAGACATCAACATAACGTCGGCTTCCTGGCTCACATGAACAGTCCCCTAGGACGTGGTCGCGCGTACAAACACACCCACCCACGCACGCGCACGCACGCACCCCGCGGACTGTAATCAAGTTGTATTCAAGAATGCACAACCTATAGATTCACCAAATAAATGCCATTCTATAGCCTATCCTATATTTGCCTAAAGACATAGTAAAGAGACAGACCAATTGAATTATGGTTTGGTTGGTAGGCCTATATATTTTAGTTTGATTTAAATTTATTTTCAGTATTAAAACCATCATTTGGATTTTCAATTAATAAACATACTAATTTTAAATGTACATATCCACCTTCTGTCCTTTATCTTTCCGTTCATACATCAATATACAGAGAAAATCCGAATTTTTTCGGGCATATTTCGAATGGTAAAATTAATCGTGATTAATTCACAGAATCCTGTGATTAATCTGATTAAAAATGTTAATCGTTTGACAGCCCTACTTTATTTACTTTAAATAAACCTTAAATAAGTGATTGTCTAATGTATTTGTCTTGCATTACATATATATATATATCAATGGCACAATTTATATATAATTTACCCCATGGTATTTTCTCCAATGGCACAATTTACACCACACCTGGGGCAAGTTGTGCCACAAGACAACTTTTTTTCCAAAAGCTATATTTCTTCAACAGTTTATTCCAGATCCAAAGTTTTTATTGCCAGGGATGCACAACACCCTGAAATATATGTATATATTTGAGTTGGAAACTTTACTGTCAAGGCCTCACTTTAAAGTCACTTTGAGTAAAAAGTGGCACAATTTAGGCCACTCTCCCCTATAGGCATTCTTGAGCTTGTTTTCTAGCTAGCTAACGCACAGTTTACGTTTTGACATTTGCCTAGCGTTAGCAGAATAACACTAGCCTATTGCCGCTCACTGCTATATTTGTACAAAGAATATAGGCTAGCCTAGGCTAAGAAGTTGTAGGTTTAATTTAGCTAAACAAACTCTCTCTGAGTTCTGGGCAAAAAACCTTACCACAAATGGCTCCATGGTGTAGCTTATAGTTTTGGGGGGTTATTTTAGCAGAGTGGTATTGGCCTACTAATAGGCTACACACCTATTTAACCGCGCGAAATGCAATTGCGTCGCTGCAGCAACACGCGCCCTGCCACCTACGCACGTGGTTTCATCAGCACATCTGTCGCGCGTGGTTATTCAGTGTAGTGCTGTGTCTGTAGGCTACGCGCCCGTTAGTACCATGGCGGTTAGTACCCTACTGTGAGGGAGCTGCACTATGTTACTGTATGTGCACGTGCTTACAGGCAGGGCACCACTACACACCCCTACGTAATAGGTCCATGCGTGGAGCACGGCCCCAGCCCTCTGCCATCAGATAAAAACAAACAGGCATCCTTAGATTTACATTAAGATAATGATCATTACCTACAGCAGGATACACAAACCACACCAGAGCTGTGAGTGAGCGCAATGGGATAACTGCTTTAGGCGACAAAAGTAGCACTTTCACCGGGTGTGAACACCGTTTGATTTACATGCGCGTGACAGACCTGCATGCAGATGTTATTGCCTGCTACTAGTGGTTCTACACGTCACACGGTCATCAAATACAATCTTAATATTTGAATTTTGTAAAAAGGAAAATTGATGTCTGTGCACAAATAAAACATTGTAGCCTATAAGTAGACATAGCTACTGCCGCAAATACACTTTACTGTTATTTGCAGACAAGCACGAGATTGGTTTAAAAAATTTAACTTGAATTAGCAGCCAGTGCATCCAAGTTTTTAGAAAAGCATTCGTAATAGTAATAGATATAGTTAACCTACCGCCCGCTTTGAATGGGTATCTCTAAGCCTCAATATTCTTCTTCAGTCCAGCTTGCAAATGCGATGGCAAATTGAAAATAATAATAATTAAAAAAAAAGTTATGACAGGATGAAGTAAAACTCGAGTGGCATACATCTAACAGGCCTACGCCTGCAAAATGGTCTTGATAAAATAATAGTCACGCACAAAAGGGGATAAGGGGAAAAGTTATATCCTCTTGACATAAACTTCAAGCGGCCGTCTGGTCGATGGTGTTGGGAAACTAGAGAGAGAGAGAGAGAGAGAGAGAGAGAGAGAGAGAGAGAGAGAGAGAGAGAGAGAGAGAGAGAGAGAGACAGAGGTTGTATGTTTTGGAAGGGTTTAAGTCATCAGTAAATTATGGAGTGGAGTCCAGCCAGCTGGAGCAAGGGTTTCTTGTGACGTCCTACAAAGGGGATGTAGGGGTTAAAAATTGCTGTTAGAGAAGTGGTGGTAGTCTATTGCTAATACAGTGATTTAAGGCTGCCCTCATGATGCTTTCATTAAACTTAAATTGGTGGATCAAATGCCAAAGAGGTGGGTGATAGCTACATTCCTGTGATGTGATGAGTGGCTTTTAAACCAGATGTTGTGACGTCATGAGGGGGACAACGAGGATCAGGACTATAGTGGTGCAAACTTGGCAGATAAAGAAAGTTTTTTCTGGCGAATATAATATCAGATGGAGGACCTTTACAAAAATGTGATGCTGGTTCAGCTGGAAACGGCACCTATTGTAATTGACCTCATATGAAGTTAAAAGGGTCAGAACAAAACAGAAGGTTTGGTGGTGGCGCTCTTCTCATGATTGTGACTGCACCGTTTTATAATGCTGTGACAGTGTTAAATTAAATTAATCAGATAAGGGTATCTAGACCATAAACTGAAGATTGTAACCCACTGTGCATGCATTTGTGGTTTTCTGACATGAAAATGTTCATCTAAAGTGTAGCTTTGAAATCTGTTTAAACATTGAGAACTACAATTCATATAAATGTCCAAGAGACAATACCTCACTGCACAGAACATCAAACCCCATTCAATGATTAGTGTCATCATTCAGTTCTAACACATCAAATCTTTATTTCTTTTACACCATTATAACACTCCATTGGAGGCTGTTTAAAAACAAAATGCAAACCGTCACCATTTCTTCTGAGGTACCTGGCCATCATTCCAAAATACATAGTTTAAATTTGTTATTTTTAATTTGATTTGTTAAATCGATATGAAGAATGTACAGTTGTTTCCACAGGGTAGTGATGAGTGTTGAGCACAAAATTGACTAGATCAAAAACCTCTATCTTGGCCATGTTTCATTATGGTGAGAACAAAAGCCAATTAGTTTGTAATAATGTGGTTAAATAACAAGCTGTTGTAGGGTTAAAGTTTTGCAGGATTTAATGACAGTATGCAGATATGGGGAAACATAGCACACGCAACAGTACTTGTACAGCAAATGTAAAACATTTGTTTTGTTTAATAAATAATAATCAAAAGGTGAATAAAACAGGTAAATGTGTACCTGAAATTTCCCCAGAAACCTTCATCTTAATAAATAGCTTCAGTAACTCTACATCCAGCTAATTTGCATCAAAAAGGAAATGTTAGTACCAGCAGGTGTGAAAGTGCAAGATCGGGGACGGCTCCAGTGTCACATTGTCATAATTAGGTCAGTGTGCTGACTCCAGTGCTGCAGACAAAATGCTCAAAGCATTGCAAAGAGTTCAAGATGAGTACAAGAACATAACAGACGAGAAAAGTAAAAATAAGAAAGGCGAATGCTGGAAAAAGGAATGACAAAAAGCTGGACAGGAAAGGGAGGAGGAGAAGGTCATAGCAAATTTCATTGGTTTCCTAAAGATCAGAGAAAGTAACGTAGAACAATGTTGTATAACGTTAAGGTATTTTGTGTAAAAAAAAGATACTGATATTCTTTTTTATTTAATTTAGGTTTATCTAAAACAATATAGGCTAACCTGTCCTACTGATTTATAGCAACAAACAAAAAAAACTTACAGGAGAGGATCTTACAGTATATCCTGATTAACTGCGAATAGTTTATTTACTCATTCTTAGCGCCACTGTGCTGTAAGGCAATGCCATTGTTCCATCTAGCAAAGGTTCTTTGACCAGGCAAAACACTTTGTTCCTGTCATTCTTTAAAACTTGTCATTCTTTAAAACTTGTGCAATTATTATTTATTATTGAAGAAGCTCTATTTTCAAATGCTATTGGCCCAATATCTCTTGTTGGAACAGTCCAGACAAACATGCCATAGAGTAGATAATGGCACCCTGTTTTGAAACGTGAAAGACCAGCTGAAAAAGGACCGCATCAGATTCTGGCCTTTTTGTTTGTTTATAAGAGCTTAGTCTAAACTTTGGGGCTGAATTGACACAAACTGGCATAAACCTCTCATGTAACAGCATGGTGTGGGCACAGGATTTAAATGGTCAATGATAAATGTTGTTAACAGTTGAAATGTGGATAAATATATCCTGGGATCAGTTGGGTTTGGCCCGGGTTCAGCATGGAAAAAGATGTACATGTTTTAAACTTCTCTTGAGACTCAGTCAAAGTTTCTACGAGCAATGGTCCATTCTTAACTGCTACAAGGCGCCACCAACATTGTATGTAAATCCTGAAATGCATATACAGTACACACGGAATGTACCAACTCCCATTTTATAATTCCCCCCCCCTCAGTCTCATGGTGGTTTGGTCCGGTTGTCACAGAGCAGCAGTCTTTATGTCCGCACCTGGAACTTGCCAGCCTTCGTCATGTACTTGATGCCTTTGAAAGGTTTGTACTTTTCACCGTACATGTCAAGTCGATTCACCTTTAGCCCTGCAAAATGGACACAATATCACTTATTTCTTCACATACAGTCTGATGTGCACTTTACTTGAAGAGAACAGAGACCAGAACCAAACCAGAACAATGGTGGATGTCCTGTGGCTCAGAGTAGGGATGATGAAATGATAGACTTTCCAGGGAGATTAGAAGAGGTACAACATTAGCATTAGGTTTCTACACCATCTTACTCAATGTCCACTCTCAGCCCACATGTATACTCAAGTCGCAGACACAAAGCATCTGATCTTCCCAATAAGATACTCCTGGTAAACTATTTTTCATTTCAATCGTTCAAGAGTCTTTAAATGATTTTTTAACTTTCTGGATTAAAAAATGTCTGCTCAATGCCCCATTAAAAAAATATTTATAGCTTGTTTGAAGAGTTCCCCCTTTTGCTACCAATTTAAATAAAGACGGAAGCTGAATATAACATTTGCACAACATGAACCCAATTGTTAACATTGCTGGATATAGAACGATAAAGAGTCATTGAGTTTTGTGGGAATACCTTTAGAACTCTCTGACTGTTGTCTGTGCCCATGCAGCGAACAGCAGGTTCCGTATATTCTGCTGTCTTGACCCTGAACAGAGTCCTGCATAGGGCTCCAGACACTAGGGGACTCCAGAGTTCTGCTGGGAGACTTCAACGTGCATATGGGCAGCGATGGAGACACCTTGGGAAGTGTGACGGGGAGGTACGGGCTCCTTGTTCTAAACCTGAGCAGTCTGTTTGTCATTGGACTTCTGTGCTTGTCATGGACTGTCCATAACGCAGGGCTTGGCAGTGCAACTAATTTCACGGCACCTGCGCCTACACATCCGTGGAAAGAGGCTAAATATTTTCATTGGTTGCACCAGTGTGCCTGAAATGTATCAGGTCTAAAACATGTAAACAATAAATCAACGGAGTGTGTGGACAATTGACATTGACCAACATTTAAATTAATTATTAAAGCTGATTTAGACATCGTATGGTGGGATTTTATGTTCACTCACAGACAGTGTAAAACCACCCTTAATAAGAACTTCAATCAGAAGGCTGCTAGAATAAAGAATTATCCTAGAGACATTTAAACATCTGCTAATAAATCATTCCTGATGTCATGTGAGGAGGTGTATGTATAGTATTTGGCACCATCTAGTGGCCACTGTGTCACTTTGCTCACAGAAAAGGGCAGTCAGGTGGTTATCAGCTGAGTAGGCCATCTGATGAAAGCCTCTCTTATGGGTGGGGTTTGAGGTCAAATTATTTTCAATTCAAAATATAAAGTGGAATTGATATTCATTAGTTAATGATTAAAAGACAAATCTAACTGGTAGTATTTTTTGTGAGAGATAAGCGTGTGCGTTTGTGGGCGTGCATGAGTGTGTGTGTACCTGAGATGGCCATCTGTTGGATCTTTAACTGGATGTTGATGGTGGGGTTCTCGTCAGGTTTAGAGGCCCCAGCCTGCAGACTCATGCTGCCTTTCAGACTGGGAAGCTTCTGTGGGTTGATCTTACCAACATCCCACGACAAGAGCTAGACAAAACACAAAACATCAAGATGGCATTAGCACATTACTCCCACTTGAAAAAGGTCACACCAAAGTAAATGGTTGTGTCTAAGAAGATGGATGTAAATTGAAAATGTGGAATCAGTGAATCTAAAGAATGCTTGTTGTCAAAAACGCTTTTTGTCAAAATCATTGAATATCTCACGACCAAGGGGATTAGAAAAGCAACTTCCATGTAACAAAACTGACCTAAGGCCATCATTTGTATTCAGGCACACTTCCTTTCTTCCTTCTTCTAGGTGTATAACACATTCAGAGACAATTCTAAGTACCTTTGTGACTGGGTCGAAAGTGTATGTTCCCTGGGAGGGGTTGAGGTTAGCGTTGAGGACACCGCGGGGCAGCTGGCTGGTGACTAGGACAGACTCCACAGACTTGCCCATGGTCTGTTTGGGCCCCAGGGTCAAGTCAAAACGTCCCTGGGAGCTTCCCTCTCTGAAGGTGATGTTATGCTTGACGTACACTGGGATCGCCACCAGGCTGGAGAAGAAGCAGACCAACAAACAGGAGTCAGAGTGATGTCACTGGAGTAAGATTCTGTTGTTTCCTTGCTAATATTAATACACTGCTTGAGAGAAAATTCCTCCACAAAGGACACATATGGATGATATGCTGAAGGGTGTTTTGTCTTGAAGCTATAGTGCATATCTTCTGTCGCCCCCATGGAAATTATTAGTTATTACAACAAAACTGTCATCACATCTACATGAGGTAAGCCTTCAGTGATCACGTATGGATTTTATTCAACTCATTTGGCGATGGCTTGAATGTAACCAACATTCATTCATATGAAAAAGTTACGCATTATAGCTTTAATGTGTCTTTTCCATTATGTTTCATGATTCTGAATGAAAAACCACTGACTTCTGAGAGCTGACGTGGTAGGAGAGCAACCGGAAGTTTCCATCAGGCGGGATGAAGGAGAGGATCCGCTCGGCTTCCCAGCGCTTGAACCGCACACACGGGTGGAAGCTGACATCATCCAGCAGCCGGGGATTCTGGGAGAGTGAGTAAAGTAAGTCAAATAAAATGTTAAAACATATACTGTAAAGATCATTCCATTGCTCTTGCTGGTGGCTTTTATATTTCCATCGGTTTAAACAATTGACGTTTCTTGAAGTCATTTGGATTAGGACAACATGTCTTTGAAAACATACAGACATTATCCATTCACTTCTTTGCAAGACTGACAGTGTAAATTCACTTAAGTGGAGTACATAAATAGGGACTATACTAAAAGAAAACAAGCTAGCTCATTTGGCCGAACACAAGAGGCTTAAAAAACTCTTAGAAAGAAGGAACTCACCATAAATGATAGAGTGAGGTCGGGCATTCCTGTCAGTTTAACACAGGCATCAATAACTCCTTGAATTTCTGCTGTAATAGTGGAGCCTGCGGAGGAGGGTTGGGGGATGATGTGAATAAAAAAAATCAAATAACAACTAAATAGATTTTGAAGGAAGAAACTAAAATTATGTAGTGAAGCTTTAATATTCTTATCTGACTATTCTATTGACAACACAGTAATCCAAATAAAGTGCTTCTTCCAAACAGAAATAGTGCAACATGCAAAATGATCTAAAATAATAGAATCAAATTACATCAATGTGATATTAATTCTTATATTAAACAATAATGCTAAGCTATCTTTGTCAGGAGTTTTTTTTGTTTTGTTTTTGGAAAGAAACACGTCATGTAATCTACTGAGCTGAAAGAGAAATGTAGTCACAGCTGACCAGAGTGACTAAATAATGGCGCAATAGAACTGTCAGGGCTGTTCAGCAATACCTGATTTATCGATGATAGCATCAATCTCTTCCACCACATCAAAATAGGCTTCATTGTTGGTGTATTTGACTCCGGTGCGTCGCCATGGCACCACTGAAAGCTGGCCTGTAGGAAGCTGTTCACCAACATTGGTGCTGCCTGGAATACAGACATGAACCAGATATTAATGCCAAGCACATTTACAGTGAACACAGAAATCTGTTGATGATGTCATTCACACCGATACTGAATCTGACAGTGTTATTCAACACATTTGTGAATTAGACCTTACACTATTATAGAATCTTAATGTGATCTCGGCTCTTTATCTATGAATAAAACATGAATGTTTAACTACTTGCTTTAGATAGAAGTGTTGTCTTGTGAATATAAAGTTACCTCTAAACTATATACTGTACATAGCACATTACATTAACAGCAGTCCTCCCTTTCCCCTCCAAATGATAACATGAACTCATTTGCATAAAAACGACTAAAGTGTTAGATTAGAAAGCTTAGTTTTTTAACACTAAAACAGCAGACTGTGCCATAATAGAAATACCCGAACAATAGGATATAAAGGTGGAATAAGCGATTCTGGAGAATGCTTGTTGTCTGAATCACTTTGTCAAAATCAATGAATATCAACCCCACGATATGTAACCTTTTTCGTAGTGTGCGTGTGTCCTGTTAATACACAGCCCAGGCTCTGTAAATAGGCCTGTTGCTAGCAACATGGGCCTGTTTGTTTACAGGCTGTCTATAAACACTGGATTCTTCATCAGCGTTCTCCAGAAGCGGTGACTCCACCTTTAATAACGGTTTAACCTATAGTGACTGACCACTTACCAGGACTAAAGGCATTGGCACACATTATATCTTACAACACTATCATGATTTGACAAAATATTTCAATATAATATTCAGTTGTATTCTAAATTATGAAAGTGTCCAATACTGCTTGAATCTTACAGGGACTGTGGCCTGAGGGTTAGCATGTAAACGGTTGTACCTGTGATGGTGTTGACCATTGTGCGGAGGATGGTGGGAGGCTTAATCAGCTCTTTGAGGATGTTGGACTCAGTGGCCAGCGGGAAGCCGTTGTCCAGCATCTCCTCCAGTAGTTCATAGACAACCACCACATTGTCCTTAATAGCAGCCTCTGTGCACACTCCAAAATAGTCCTGAGAAAACAAAGAACATGGGTATTTAGAGTCAGACGTAGATTTGTTTAATTCAACTCAAAGTGGACTGAAAATCGCTAGAGATGTATAACCTGGAATGTGTCGACGACTCTGTGCAGAAACTCGATGACGAACAGCGGGGGCACTTCACTCTGAATGACTGCCACAAAGTAGATCCGGTGCCTGAGCACGCTGATCAGGTAGTGGTGCGGCGTAGGGATCACCGGCGGGACGTTCTCTGGCTCAGTGGCGCGCTCCTGTGCCTCAAAGAAGTAGTCGCACACGGAGCGGCTCACCACGCTTTTCCAGTGCTTCTCCAGGAAAATGTCTCCCGAGGAGTTGATGAGGAACAGGCTGTGGATCATGGTGGCTGGAGGCTGAAGATGAGAAAGAGACAACCAAAACATTTCACATGAGAAAAAAAGGCAGAGTCTGTATTTTACACAATATGATGCAAGGGTTACAGTACTATAGTAATTCCATTGTCCTTCTTTCTCTCACATGACCATTTCTTGCTGGATAAAAGGATGTTTTTTCTCTCTCTCACACACACACACACACACACACACACACACACACACACACACACACACACACACACACACACACACACACACACACACACACACACACACACACACACACACACACACACACACACACACACACACACACACACACACACACACACACACACAGTGTGCTTCCTTCAGTAGCAGATAATGGGTCTGTGTGCTCAATACGTGTAGGTTTATCATATTTATACTATGTAACTACACATGTTTCTAATGTTGGCGAGTTTTATTTGTTTTGTTATTCCAATCCATGAAGTTTACTAACATAATATCATATCCGTTTAATGCTCTGATGTTAAAATAGCAATACATATCTATCTATCTATCTATCTATCTATCTATCTATCTATCTATCTATCTATCTATCTATCTATCTATCTATCTATCTCATGTCTGTAATCTTTTAATGTCATTTGTGCTGCTTTTTAACTTTTATGTCGTCAAATAATCATTTGAATAAAACTCAGGGTGTACAAACTTTCACGTCAACTCGTTTAATGAATGGGATATGTACCATATATGTCCATGATATGTACGGGTAATTTTGCTAAGGCGATACAAAATTAATTCCAATTGTTTTAAAATGAGTTTGATACGTCGCTCTCTTCATATCACATACGGTGGCCAGCGCGTATTCATTTTTAACAGTATCATTCAATTAAGTCTTGTCCAGCCCGAATGTGACACCGGAACATTAATTAAATATGCGACACGGATATCGAGTTCAGACCTGGTACAACTCAGCGCTACACGAACCTGAATGAACTGCAACTACGCGTACTTATTACAATGTCATACATTTAAACGTCTAACTAAATGAACTATCTCTGAATTGCACAGCAGTTGAAGGCCTACGTCTCCACACAAGATGCTACACCAGTCCCTCCTCTCAGTCTCATGACAGACGAAAAGCCCCGTCACCCGGTTCACGGTAGAAAAGAAAAACACTGAGTGAATGATGCCTTCCTGACAAAAAAAATGACAATTCGCCACGCGAGTAGCTAATGAAAGAGTAAGTGACCTACCGAAGACAAATGTGTACGTTTTCGTCTCGCCTTTTGCCTTTTTTCCCAATGAAAGATTAAGCAGCCGTCGTTGCTTCCCGTTAGGTGGAGCAGATCCTGATGTGAAAAGGGATTGAAGAGTGTAGTGAACCAATCAGAATCCGAAGAGACTATAAAATTCCGCCCACTCTGTCGATTCATTGGTCAAAAATACGGAAGCTGTTGGCTCGTGACTTGTCTGTGATTGGACCATGGAGGGAAGGCTACAGTAAACACCAGTATGACTACCCGCTGATTGGCCGTAAAATGCAGCCTGTCTGACATTTTGTTTCCAGTATCAGATTTCATCTTGTGGAGTCCAGTCCCTCTCCATTCAAACATACAGGCAATAATACTATCCCAATACATCCAAATAGTTTGTTTGATACGCCATTAAACATGATACTGCAATGTTTAGAGTCAGTGCATTCCCAGCATGCATTGGGCTGCTTATTTTATGTAGCCTAAATAGGAAATATTTTTGTTATATTTATTTCCCCCAGACAAGATTATATGAATACCAAAAGCAAATAGGTAGGCCTAGATGGCACAGGATACCATGGGATGCTGATACAGGAGTCATTCCTAAATGCACAATAGATGCCTTTTTATTGCTAAACCCCTGTTATAACTGGTGTGTAGGCTTAAGCTGACAGCAAGTTAATTGGAAAGCAAGTAAAGACATTACCTAGGTCTTATGGGGCATATAGGGATTATGTTTTGTTAAATGTGTCAAACTTTTCCCTGCTAAAATAGTAGGCCTTTTATAGTAGCCTATGTTAAATATACACTACTGTTAAGTTTTTTTTAAATTGCAAATATTGTCCTCAGTCTGCAGCTCCACCTTCTATTCATGTGCTACTCACGCCTTTAGTGTCAACACCACACTTGCAAACAACGAGGTCATTAAAATCACGCCCCCAGTGTCAATCAGTTTAATTTTAACAGTAAATCATCAGAACACTTGACGTAGTGGTTTATTTAGGAGGCGAGGCATTCAACAACTGTTCTGTCATGACCTGACCACCTGACCAGACAATACACTCTTACATTATGTGGATTATTTAAGTTAGTCTCTAGGCTACTACATACATCTGACAAAGGTAACTCCAGTGTGATCAGTGATATTGAAGCATTGAAACTCAGACTAATTGATTCACAGCCCGTCAAAATACAAGGAGGCAAAGTCTGTAGCTATTTGGATTTAATTGATGTAGATGAAAATCAATGATTTTTGATACAGTAGTTTGTTCAGGTTCCACATGGACATCTAGTGGCCACAAAGGGTCAAGGCAACTCCACCAGTGACAGAACTACATGTAGCCACAGTATGCAAGTCCATAATCAATTTCCGCTAACTATGGGGTCAAATTGATCAATTGATGGATTTATTTATGAGGTCTTTGTGGTCACTGATCTATTTGCTAATTAACAGAATCAATTACACACTTTCTAAGCATAGCTGCAGGTAGAAGATAGGCCTATATCCTAATCCCCCATGGGCGTGGGTGATCCTAAAGAAGTTGTGCAGATGAATGATTCTAAACATGATTTAACAACATTCGTCATATGATTTTTGGTGATCAACTTAAATTTCAACACGGGGCAAGAATGTAGGAAACCTTCTTCATCACTTTGAGAAATGAGGTCCTACATGGAAACACTATTTCATGCCAGAGTTTAAACATGGGCAGGTCTCAGTAGGCGAATCATGACGTTGCTTACATGTGATGGCAGTTGACAGTTGTGGCACTGTCAAACCACACCCACAAAATGAAGATGAAACACATTAGCCACTAATTAATAACTAATTTCTTCAAATTTTTACGAGTGTTACATTTATGAAGGATATATTCAACAAGTTAGCAAAGCCATTTTAATACAAATGTCCACAATTTGGAACAACGTCCTTGTCACTGTTAGGCAGTATTAATGCCTGACACCGCTAACTTGTCCTAACCAAATGTGCTACACTCCTAACTTAATCTTAACAAATAAATAACAATGCCAAATACAAAAATATTAAATGATATAATAATGTGAAGTATTTAGAAAAATATGCATGTTATTGAGAATGATTAAAGCATCTTGTTTTGCATCAACTTTTACTGTAGAACTAGAACTCGGAAATCATTTTAAAAAGCTCAAGGAGAACATGAATGGCTCAACATAATTTATTTTCATTTTATGTTAAAATGTACAGAGTTCTTTTAAAGTACTTGCTAAGAAAGAAAGAAAAAAAACAGAATAAATGGAAATACATACAGGGACAGAGTAGAGAGTTGAGGCCGCTGAGTGCAAATCAACCTTCACTGTGTGCCCAGCTGTCACTCCTCTCTTTATTTTGCGCTCTCTCTTAGCATACAACGCAACATGTACAATTACAAAGGATACAAAAAGGGAAGCGATATAAACAGACAGAAATATACTGAGCTCCTTTTTACATGCCTCTTAAATGTAAGGAAGTCATCCTATACACACACAAGTAAAAAAAAAGAAAAGAAAAAGAAGAATGCCAAGTGACCTTTAGATATTTGTAGTCCTTTTGTTTAAAATAGCTTTAATATACTACACAAAGATAGAAAAACTCTAGAGATGAGATGGAATGGAAAGGTTAAAGGCATCTTAAAGTCACTAAAAGTGAGTGGTAATTTTTGTAAATTTTGAATTTCATAGTAATTATTACCCAAGAGGCGAGCTAAAAAATATGTAGTTTTTTTTTCCTGAAACAGAAGTGAAAAAAATGACAGTACCAATATCAATGTCAGAGTTTCCTTTTATATTATAGAAAAAACATTTTCTCTACAATAGGTTTTCTAAAGTCAAAAAGAGTCAGCTTGTGTCATAAAAGAAAGCTGCCCAGTCTGATAAAATTCAGAAAGAAACACAACAAAAAATAAGTACAGAACGGAATACACACAAATAAGGTATGCAATGTCAGGTCTGTAAGGTAATGAACTCCTCTTTTGACTTTGAATACTGGTACATGGAGCAACAAGGTCAACCGTTTGCCCCCCCTGCCAGCTGTACGTCATAACCAACAGGACCTCCAACACTTACTCACCTCTGACCCTGCTTTCATATGAGTGTGTCTCTATGTGAGCGCCAAACCATGCACTAGATCAGGCATTCAGGCAAACCTTTTATAAAGGCTGACTGTCTACTGCCATATGTCTAGCCAATGGGAGTGCAGAATTTTGCAGAAAAGAAAAAAATACAATACAAAAAATAAATTTTTAACATAATACATCATTCAAAAGCAGACTCCTTGACCTCTTTGGGTCACTAACACTTACAGAGCGGAGGTCAGCTTAAGTTAACTGACTTTCCTTAAAGCAGTTGTATGGAAATCCCACCCTTTGATTTGCATTCCCTGAACTGCTAAAAAAAAAAAAAAAAGAAAAGAAAAAAAAGAAAGGAAGGCTGACATAATACACTGTCTGTCAGTGGAGTGTGGACAAGAACAGCTGAATGTTGTACTTTCCTGAGCTAGCCACCAATTGGTGAAGCTAGCCAGTTTGTGTTTGTGTGTATGTGTGCTGGATATTGGGAAGTACCAGAATATTTACATCTAAACGATTCAGAGTGGTGGCAAACTGGAAAATAATGCTACTCGTTTCATTGATGGACATTGAATAAGACAGTAATGCGCTCGTCTCTTGTGTCCTTGCTGTTTTTTGGTACAACACTGTCCATCCGGGAAGACAGACACTCTGGAGAACAGCTCAACACCTCAAACATCGGAGGCCACGCTCCTCTGCTTTTCTGGAACCGGGTGAGAAGCCGTCTGGCCACAGAGATGTTTGGGTTATTTCTGAATGAGCGAGACGGTGGATCACCATTTCAGTATGCCACACGTATAAAGACCAAAGCATATAAGAGGTCGGACTGCACACGAGTATTTCAAAAAACAGTCAACAGAAACAACAACAACAAAAATAAGATACATTATGTTTAACAAAACAAAAACAAGAGTCCGCCTACAATGTTTCATTGTCTCTTTTTTCAAGGTAAGGCTTCCTATATCAATTAAAAGATTGTGTGCATGGTTGAATATATTCAGTTAACCACTGTTTTTCCATTCGCAGTCTGACAAAGCAAGGTATTCCCGTATTGTCTTCCTTGTCCTCCCCTACTCTCCCCCTGCGCATCACGGGGAGGAGGAGACTCCCGGGCCTGTGTGAAACCACATTTCAGAGGACTGTGAAGGCCTTGTGTGGAAGCAGCATGGCACATCCTAGGTCCATGTACACACCCCTAACCCGGGATCCTACTGACTGGCTCCCATACAGAGCCAGCAGGGAGGGGAGGGGGAAACTCGCCCAAATGAAAAGGGACAAAATGACAACATAGAAAAACAGGAAACCCCAAAGATCCTCTCTGTCTCCAGTCACCTCCACTCACTGGCGCTGTGCCGCGGCACTGGAGAGGGTGAACAGGAGTTATGGACATTTAGAGAACAGCGAGTGTCAGCTCTGGCCCCATGTCTCCCCTTTCTGAGTTCTTAGCTGCTCATCTGCTCATGTACGGTGACTGTTTTGGGACGGGGGCGTAGCTGTGGTGGGAGGGGCCCGTGTACATCATGTTGCTGTGGTGATTGGGCTGCATAGGCTGCTGGGGGTAACCCTGCCCTCCCATCATGCCCATCTGCATCTGCATGGGGTACTGAGCTGGCTGATTCATGTATGGGGGGTTGCCGTGGTAACCGCTGTTCATCATGGGTTGGGGCATTCGGTATCCGGCCGACATGGCGTTGAGGGGCATGTTCATGGAGTTGTACTGCGCCGGCGTGGGCATGAGGTTTGGCATCATGCCGCGCTGCACGGCCAGAGTGCGTGGCGTGCCCTGCATGCTCACAGCCCCAGAGCTGCGGCCGTAGAGCTGCTGCTGGTGCGGGGCCGGGGCCAGCTGCTGGGTGGCTTTGGAGCGGATGGAGATATGTCCTTTGACCGTAGCCATCTGGCCTTGTAGCCGTTGTGTGTGTGGTGGGGGGCCCAGGCCGATGTTGGTGCCAGGCATGTTGCATTGCAGCTGCAGGGAACCCAGGTTCATAGATCCGGAGCCGAGGTTAGGAGGCGGGGTCATGGTGGGCTGGCCCTGACCGTGGGGTGAAGGGGCCAGCCCGGGGTTGGACAGAGAAACGCTGGTGGCGTAGGAGGTGACGGAGGCTGCATGAGAGTAAGGCATGGAGTGGGGGTCCATGATGGTGTTGGTGAGCTGCTGGAGTTTGGCTAGGCTAAAGGTGGCAGAGGGCTGAGGGTAACCCCCTGTGCCAAAGTCCTGACCCATGCGCTCGTACAGGGTGCGGCCCCCTCCTCCGCCTCCACTCTCGGGGATCTCCATGATCATGGGCGTGGAGGAGAAGCCGTTGCCCATGCTACACTGGGACAGGGCCTGTTGTTGTTGTTGTTGTTGCTGCTGCTGCTGCTGCTGTTGTTGCTGCTGCTGCTGCTGCTGTTGTTGTTGTTGTTGTTGTTGTTGCGGTGATGGGCCTGAAGGTTGAGGCTGAGGGGCTTGTTGTTGATGCTGCTGCTGAGAAACCTTTTTTTGAGACTGCTGCTGGTTGGTGCTGGGCGGCCTCTCAATCACACCACAACTCTGAGGAGACTTAATGCCACAGCCGGGGGTGTTGGAGGGCGGCGGGGGTGGTGGGGGCTGGGGAACAGCACTGCCTACGTTACCGGCGCCTGGTCCGCTGTTAGGCCCTGGTCCTGTTTGCTGGATGAGGCTACAGCCGCCCATGGCTAGCTGGGATCCTCCAGTTCCCGTGGAAGAGATGTGACTGGGCGTTGGCCCATAGGAACAGGTGTTAGACTGGGAGGAGGAGGATGGAGTGGCTGAGCTTGAAGAAGAGGCTGATGACGAGGAGGCAGAGGAAGATCCTGCCGCTACAGTAACTGACATTCCACCTCCGTTCCCCGTCCCGTTGCCTCCTCCTCCGCCCATGGTGGAGTCGTAGCTGCTGGGGTTGTCGTAGTTCTCCGTGGTGCTCTCTATGCTGCCCAGGTCACTGAAGCCACTGTCCACCACCTGCTGCGAGTGGTCCGGCACGGAGGGGACGTCCATCATGGGTGACGTCTCAATGTTCTGCTGGGAGGGGGCTGACAGAGAGCTGGGGTGCTCTGGAGTAATCTGGGTGTACCCTCCCCCTCCAGCACTTCCACCATTGCCGGCTCCTCCGGTGGGTCCGGGCGTCCCTCCTCTCTGGCTTGCCGGCGTCGTGTCCATGATGGGGAGCCCTGGACTATTAACCGAGCGCACAGATTGACTTGGCAGGGGCTGCACAGGGGGATTGGGGAGCGGGCTGCTGTGTTGGGAGGCCCCGCACTCCTCCACTAAGGCCAGCGCTGCCGCCTCCTCTTCAGTCTCCCCTGTGTGGCTGTAGCTCTGTAGCGTCCGGCAGGCGGCTAGCGTCTCCTCACAGTCCTGGTAGGCCCCGTGGTGCGGCGGTGGCTGGGGCTCCGTCTCTTCGTCCTGGGCCTCCCCTTGAGTCAGGGACTGGACGGCCTGCATGGTCTCCAGGTCCAGCTCGTTGGAGTGGTGGTGTGGTTGGTGATGGTGGTGCGGTTGATGGTGGTGGCCCAGCTCCTCTTTAAAGTCCTGGGAGTGTGTGTGGGAGGTGGAGTGCGGATGGGAGTGCTGGGGTTCCATCAACAGCGTGACGTCCTTGTCGTCCGTGTCGTGCAGTGGCTGGAGCTCCATGGGCTCAGAGGGAACAGACATGGCGGTGACTGTCTCGACGGCGGCGGCTGCAGCGGCGGACTCTTCTTGCTCTCTGCGTCGCCTCTCTTCCTGCTGGGGGTCAGGGGCAGAGGAGGAGGGAGTGGGCCGACACTTGGCCTCCTCCTCTTCCTCCTCAGCCTCCTCCTCCTCCTCTTCCTCCTCCACCTCCTCTTCCTGCTTGCTGACGTAGTCCCGCGCCACGCTGTTCTCCATGTCTAAAAAAGCCTCTGCGCCTTGGGGTTCTTCTTTGACCGGAGGGGAGCTGGCGTGAGATGCAGGCTCCTCCTCCTCATCTTCCTCATCCTCATCTTCCTCTTCAGACTCCTGACCTTTTCTCTTCTTGCTGCCATTGTTGTTGTTGCTTTTGTCCTCCAGGTGTCCATCTCCTTCGTCGTCTGCGTCGTGGTCCTCACTGCGTCGGCTCCCTGAACCCTGAGTGACGGATGCCCGTCTGTTGACAGTCCCACCGCCGCTGCCTGTGCTGCCACACTCCTCTTCCTCCCTCTCCTCTTCATCCTCGTCCTCTTCCCTGTCGGCCATGTCTGTGTCCTGAGGCCGGGGCTGTGGTGCCCGGGGGCCCGAGGTGGAAGAAGGGGACAGGAGGGGACGGGACGGGGGACGGCTTGGTTTGTCTTCCTCCCAGGTTCTTTCCGTCTCCTCCTCTTCCTCCTCCTCTGGCTCAGAGGTGGGCGGTGGTTTGGGGACGGGCTGCTGTGGCGGTGGCAGGCGGTTCTTGGGCGGTCTCCCTCGCCTCTTGGGCACCTTCTGCTCCACAGGCTTAGGGAGATAGTCGTCTTCTTCGTCAGAGTCTTTCGGTTTGGTGTCAGCGCTGGTTCTGCACACTCGCTTGCTGTTGTGGTCTTCCATCTTAAGCAGATGTGGGTCTTTGTCTTTGCCCAGTTGCTGTTCCGACAGCCTCTGTTGTTCCTTCTCTTGCCTCTCGGCCTCCTCCTGGGCGCGCTGCAGGTACCAGCTCCGAGGCTTGCGGCCTGGCTTCATCTTGATTTTGGGAGGTGGAGGGACCCCGCCTTGGGCCTGGCCGTCTGCAGGTGGTTGTCCAGGTTCCCGTTGCTTCCAGTGCAGTGGTTTGCGACTCTTTCCCTTGGGCCAGCCTTTCTTCTTCTTAACTGGGACATCGGGGTTAGTTGTTAGGGTCTCTGATGGCATTGTGGGCAGAGCAGCCACAGGCTTCAGCACAGGCGTTAAATCTGAGAAGGAGGAAAGAAGATGAGCTAGCGTTAGACAAAGCTGCACACGCTAGGGTTGGAAGGTATTACAATTTTGATACCTGTCCCACCTTGATACGCTTAAAGTACTTTAGGCTGCATTCTTATTTTTAAGATGATATACACAATGAAGAAGCAGTTGTTATTTTGGGGGGACCAACTTATGTTGGCCATATTTTCTTTCCAATGATCCCTTCTGAGAAGAGGCTGTCAAGTGACCTGTGAGTATAAGTGCCTTTAAATAGCTTTGTCCTTTTTTGATTATTGGTTATTTATTTGACAAATTATTTGTAGGAGTTCTGTCATCAATTTTATAGAATCTTCAAACTGATTTTTTCATGACGGTAATAAAAGGAATACTTTTCTTATTTTTTAAAACCCGGGGATATGGTAGTACCTGCCTACCCTGCCACATGTACACGTTTAAATTCAAACCAATTAAAACTGAATCCTGCTAAGTATGTCACCAAAACCCTGCTCTCACCGTCTTCCTCTGAGTCTGTGAGGTTGGAGTGTCGTCCCCTCTTGGGTGCTGGGTCAGACAGCCTGAGGGCAGAGCGGGCCGGGCCGTAGCGGTGCAGTGGGTGGTGTCCCAGGGGCGTCTCCTCCACCAGCCGCGGCATAGGCCTCTCCGAGTCAGAGTCCACAAAGGGCTCGTCCAGCACCTCTGTGGTCTCAGAGATGGTCTCCGTCACCACGCTGCTGTGAGGGTGGCTGCGCTGGCGAAAACGACGCTTCCTCAGTGGCTTCTGGGTGCAAACAGGATGAGGAATTAGGTGTGCCTTTTGAAACGTTGCCTAAAATGACAGACTTAAAAAGGTCCCCGACTGACTGAGACCAAGATAATTAGCTTCGATCTCATGACATGGACATATATCCAGCTCAAATAAAATGTAATGCTTATTTATTTAGATCGTTTAAGCGCCACGACATGTTGTCAGAAGGACAACAAAGTAATGTTAAAGATGGAGGCAGCAATTCCGGAGAAAATATGTTGTCAAAATACATTTTTGTCAAAATCAGGTAAATGTCGAAAAAACAAAAACTGTTTTAATACACAGCCTAGGCTCTGTTAACAGGCATGTTGCTAACCACGATGGGTCCCTTTGTTTAAACAACACTAGGTTCTTTTTCTGCGCTCACACAGTACGTACAGGTAGTGTATCGTAAGGAGATATTCACTTATTTTGACAAAAAGTGATTTTGACAACAAGCATTCTCCAGAATATCTGACTCCAAGTATTAATCAGTTAATAATTTAAACCTAATTTCCGTATCAGTAAATCTGAACACTGTTAGTTTCCTACCTTGCATTTGAGCCCCATTGCAGGCTTAGTGAGGATGGGTGGGGAACATGCCCTCCTCTCATCATCATCATCATCATCTTCATCATCATCATCCTCCTCCTCCTCCTCCTCGTCACTGCTCTCACTGAAGCAGCTCTTCCTGATAGGTGGAGAGTCATTCAACCTGGAGACCATAGGGAGCTGTGGCAGCCCCTCTCCAGGCCCGTCTGTCAGTCTGGGCTTAGGGCCCCTCTTTTTCCTGGGGGGCCGGCCTCTCCGTGTCGGGGTTATGGAAGGGTGCCTGGCCATGTCCAATGAGTGAAAGGCTGTGGACTCTGCTTGTCTGTCCAGGGAGAAAAAGGAGGGGGGGCTGCTGGCAGAGCTTGTGGGTTTTCCTCCTTCTGTCCTCTCCTCCTCTTCATCATCATCTTCGTCCTCCACTGGGCGGACTTTGGGGGGCCGTCCCACCCGATTGCCCTCTTTCACTTTGCCCCAGGGCCAGTTTTTGGGCGGGCGCCCCCGTGGTCTGCGCTCTCCATTGGCTGGAGGAGGGGGTCGTGGTGGATCAGGGACAGGGGGAGGACACCGGACGGGAGTGGAAGTTGGAGAGCTTTGGCTGATGGGAAACCCCACGAAGCACTTTCTTTCCTCTTCTTCAGCCTCCTCTTCTTCATCCTCCTCCTCCTCCTTCTTTTTCTCTTGGCGCATGCGCCAGGACATGGGCGGGACTTTGTGACTTGGTTTGATCTATATAAAAATAAAGTAAATACGCCATGAATATTTAGGCCAACATTATATTCAGCAACTTTGAGATCAATTGATTATCTTAATGTTGAGCAAAATACTAATTCAATGTATTTACCTCTTTGTGATTGTCTTCCTCTACTTCTTCATCCTCCTCGTCATCATCCTCATCTCCAGAGACCACAGTGTTGGTTACAACGACAGGAGTCCAGCGGAGACTATCTGGGTCCACCTCCAGCTGCCGTGGCCGAGCATTGAGACGAGACATGTGGTTCACCACCAGCTTCTCCCTTCGCACCAGGACCAGCCTGACAAATCCCAAGCAAAAACAAACAATAAAATGTCTACTCTGAATGCATGTTTAAGTGTGGAGAAAATAGATGAATATTGCTTTGTACAATCATATGTGTACGTGTCTATTCACCAGCCGATCGATGGGCACCAAGAGGCTTGTTTTGCCTTGATCGATGCTCGGACGGACAACGCAGCTTTCTACATGATATAAACACTATATGTAGTGAGTAGGGCTGTCACTTTTTATTCGAAATTTGAATATTTGTTCGAAGGTGGGTTGAAAAGTTCATATTTGAACGTTCATTTCCCATTCGATATGTGTGCTGCTGTCTCACAAGCATATCAGACCAGTCAAAGTAGTTTCCCTTGTGATCCAGCAGAGGGCGCTTTCTAATTTTAAGCTTTTAACTATCAGTTTAAACCATTGTATGCTTACCCTCTTGCCCTATCATTGATTACCAAAAAATAGAAGCGGTAGCGTGGGGAAGTATTTTGTTTTGGGAAAATGAAGTTTTGGGAACTTAATTTTTGGAAATAGTGACAGCCCTCGTAGTGTGCACTATTAAATTACTGCTAATGCAAACTAAACATTGCCTACAGCTGCACCTTCACATTAAAAGCAGTAACTGGTTAACACACAGTAGGCCTGAAATGAGCAGTGGAGCACTACTCCAAAAACGTTTGTAACAACCAGTTACATTTTTTTGTACAAATTTAGTACCATTAGTAAATGTGTTTTGTTATATGTTTGAAAGTTTGGTTTTCCAAATAAAATAAATAATGTTTGGTGTATGCTGTAAATAAAAGTTCTAAACGGGAAAAAATAAATAATAAATTTGACGGGTTAATTGGGATCGGCCAAGAACTTTGCAATCCCCAAAAACAGGTCCAGCTCACTGATAATTGTTGTTTACATCATAATGTAAATTGTAACACTGCAATCAGGAGGAGCTTCCAATTATGTGGAACAGTATAAACGACGGGGGTGCGCCCATGACCCATTTACCGCGGCACTAAATAATTGAAGTTGCGTTTGGTGCATTCCGTAGTGTATGCGTGTCGGACCTGTCTGCTCGCTGCTCCAGCATGGTGAGGCTGTGTAGAGTGGTGGTGATGTCTTGCGGGCAGATCCCCGTCAGTTTGCTGAGTTGCCGTATAGTGATCTGTCTGTCGCGGACCTCATGGAGACACTCCAGCACCACACTGCGCCAGTACGCCATGTAGGACAGCCGGCCCAGGTCTGACAGAGGCTTCTCTGGAGATCCTGGCTGGCCCTCGCGCTTGGACAATAAGTAGCCTGAAGGGAGGGAGAGAATAAACCAAGGACACAGACACCATGAGCCACTGAAGATGTACTCTGCAGTAGTTGTTCTATTCTGGAATGTGTTCATTTAGTCTATTTATGCTAGACACTGCAGGCGCATATCGTGTATAAACGGCCAGTATCTCAATATTAGAAGTTGGGTTCAGACCATTTAAATCAAATCAAAATCAAATCAAATGTAAATCAACTTAACTTTCCATAATCATTCTTAGCACTATTCTGAAGGTTATAACAGAAGTATCTGTTCATGTGTTGTTAACTGTCTGATTTAATCATCCATTTGATTCTTAAAAACACTCCAAACATTTATTATTTATAAAGTGGAAAAAGGCTGTATGCAAAATCTGTTCCGTAAATACTTTGGACTGTAACATGTTGAAAAAATTAAATAAAAGATTTGAACTCTTTATCCAACATCTGGATGTTTAGTTTTTCAAAATGCTTGCGTGAGATAGATATTGCAAAATTTGCATTAGTATTCCAACATCTCTGAAAAAAATTGTGATACAGAAAAATCTTTATTGTAATGTAAGTAATCACCTGGAAAAGTTTCATGGTCATATCTATAAGTAACATTGTTTACCCTATTCACTTCTCGCCTTAAAGAAATAGATTCAACAGATAGATTTTCCGGGTATTGTTGTTGTTGTGTGTGAGTGTGTTATGTCTGAGGTTGGAGCCCTTACTGAAGTCGATGAGAAAGCGCCCGTAGCCCTGGCGCTGGTACTGTGGAAGAATCATGATGCATGACACGTTGTATTTCTGTTGACAGTGCTTTTCCTGGAGAAGAGAGAAAAAAAAAGACACAGACACATTCCGCCATTAGAAAACAAATCACAGACGCTACATCCACAAAGCGGGCCCTTGTGGATGTACAGCAGGGTGTGTTGATGGCGCAGCGTTTGCCTCACTAACTGCTGTGTTTTGGCAGCGAGGTGGCATGTTTAATGGGAGCACCTGCGACTGCTAAATCCACAGAGGGGCAAACAGAGCTCACAGCGTCGTAGTGTTTATCTGGGACAACATGAGCATTTATAGGTTTGCAGGAATACACGAGCGTGGGCTGATGCCAGTTCATTTCATTTGAAAATATTTTTCTCTCTATTTTGGTTCATGTAGTTGTTTTTAAATATGTTTGTGCAGTGTGATTACAATCTAAAATGGGTTAGTATTGCATGAAGATAAAGGAGGCGTGGTGGTAATATAAAGTTTCCACTGAATGTGACTTCACTGATGAGAGGCTGTGTGCGAGAGGGACTGGAATCCAGCAGTGGGATGAGGCTATACCTTGGAGAAGTAGCCGACGAGGTGGCACCCTTTGCTGTCATTCTGGGTGAGGACGTAGAAAAGGAAGGGCTCCACGTCGTAGTACAGGGTCTTGTGGTCCAGGAACAGCTTGGCAAGGAGACACAGGTTCTGACAGTAGATTGTGCTCACGTTCCCATCAACCTGGAAGTGAGAAAACACACCAGCTCAGTGCCACACGATGACATTAAGTTGACCACACGGTTCACTGTTCAGTCCCAGAATCAGCACTGTCCAGTGGTGCATGTTTAAACCGCTGTTGTTAGGAAGCTGTGGAACAAAGTGAAGGTGAATAAATTAGAAGCTTGGGGCAAAGATCTCAGCCATGTCTCCAGAGAGGCTGACAGATAGAGAGGGTGGAGGAGAGAAACAAAGAGCTGTAAAGAGAAAGAGAAAGGTTGGCATGTGGCCAGGTATGGCTGCAGAGCGGGGAAACAGACACTGCAGTGGCCCTGGCCTGGAGACAACCATACAGTGGATTGATCTGATGCTGCGCTACGAGACCCAGAGGAACAGCATAACTGTTAACTACTAACAATGAATTATTCTTATTAGAACGCTGATTCTCCCTGATGATTTAAACAATGTTCCACTACAGTAGGAAGGGATTTCAATTATCTACCATAAGGACTGGATCAACATACTGTATTTTAATTACGTGGGTGGGAAAGAACCGGTGGGCCAGGCATATGATTTATCTCTGACCATGCAGATACTCTTAATCAAAAATCATTGGGTGAATGTCTATGCAAAGCAAGGCATGTGTTTGTTCATTGGCCTGTGCTGTGACTGACTATGCAGTCCAAAGTGAATTCCTGGGCTAGAGTAAGGGAGCATGCTTGACGCCTTAAGTCTAGTTTGTTTGACCAGTGTGTGTGCTCCGTACAATACACAAGCACAGTACACTTCCCTGGACCAGTTTGAGTAGGTGAGCTTCGGCATGGTTCGGATGCTAATGTACGAGCATGCGCACGGGCATGACCATTGTCGACAGCGGTCCTGATGTCAGTTTATATGCGACCATTGCTGTCAACAGACATATACAAAAAAAAAAAAAAAAAAAGTGTTTGCCGGATGAAAATATTAACGATAGATAACGCTCCAACCATAGACTATATGGATACAACGCAAAATAAAATCTTGTTTTGGCCCGGTATGGGGCAACTGGTCCTAGAGTGAGTGCGCCCTTAGAATACTAGGTCGGAGGGGAGAATACTGTAGCTCGCTGTGTTCTGCGCTTTGAACAGGTGCCCGTTTCTCTCCATTACAGTGTCGTCCACCATCACTCACAATATGTCATCTTCCTTAAGGTCTTCCAGCTCAATACCTGTCACCATCGTTCAGTCAACCATATTTCTAAATTCGCCCTCACCTCAAATACAGACACTTCTTCCTTCCTGTAGATCTCGTTGGCAGGCGGATGGAACCAGCTGCACTTCTTCATGTGCTGGTAGAGGATGCTGCGACTCTTCATGTAGCGCAGGCAGAACTCACACAAGTACAGCTTGGGTAGTCTGGGAAATATAGAAGAAAATTTAAGAATTGTTTGTAAAAAAAAAATCTCAGCTAGAGACCAAATACATAGTCTATTAATCGGTTATTTGAATGGCAAAAAGTATTTAATGTTTAAGTCATTAACCGTAAAAATGCAAAACTATTTTCTGGTTCAGCTGTTGTGGATTTTTGCTGGTGGAAATTATTGGCAGATTAGTCAATAATAACAATAATTGCCAGTTGCAGCCTTTTTCACAACTCTGGTTTTGAAAGGAGCGAATAACTGTGCAATGCTTGAGACACATGGGGAACCAATAGGAATTGGGTAACATTTTAAGGGTTAATATGTTACAGTAGGCGAGGGTTTATTCAACAGTCAGTTACATACATGAACAAAATAAATACACCCTCAGGAAATCATAATCAAGTGGCCCTCCCTCCCTGTGGTTGGTTACCTGCCAAAGTGGGTGGTACAACTTTATAATTGAGCTCCATTACGCTGGTGGTAAACTCTGTGCCTACAAGCAGCACTGAGGGCTAAGGATAATATGCTGCTGTGCTTTATTATGATGAGTAAGCTTACCTGCTGTACTCCTGGGGGTAGGGAGATGAATACCACGTCTGGATTTCAAACTTTCCAAACTCGATGACTGACGGACATCGCATCTGAGGGTCCGGGGGACCTGTCACCCCGACTTTCTGTTCGGGTGAGCAACAAGGATGAAGGAAGACACAGAGACAGAGATGTGGATGGTTAAGTACAGGTTTGCTAGTGTAGTGATTGGTAGAAAGTATTACACATCATCACACCAGGGATTACTGTTCTGGTATGGTGGTAGGGAGGACACCCACTGGGAGTTCATAAAGTCACAAAACACATCGGTAAAAAAGGCAAACCGGAGGAACCCAAAATAGTATAACATTAAAACTAAAACTGTGAATCGCTTAAAGGTGCACTGTGTAACTTTGGGTGTCTCAGAGAAGTGAGCATTTTCTTTAAGGTTTATACATTCCTGGAGCACTGTTTCAGGCTAGAAAGCTACCTGACAAGTTACTGTTTTACTGTTGTGGTTTACAGCAGCAGGGTCCACGGTTTGGTTTACAAACATATTCTAGTCTTACGTTTGGTTCCAGGAGCTTCAAAATAATTATGAGTTATATAATTATTCAATTCAATACTAATAATGACCATACAGGTAGAGTAAATATGTTTTGTGAACTAACTGCAGGCTCTGCTAAGGTAATCAAATCCCCATCTTCCAAAACTGCATAGTGCACCTTTAAGTCAGTGACCACACATTATACTTTCGTATTGCTTAGATTCTCAGAGTGACCAGGTTACCGGCTAGCATGACAGATGAGCTTTGAGTGGGGCATTGAAAATACATTGATAAGACAGTTTGGATATCCCTGCCTGTTGTTTATGACGATCATGTACTCTACTGCACTGCCACTCAGCCCACATTATCACATCGACCCTTTCTTCACACATCATTAACACTTACTACACTGCCTGCATCCAACACTTAAACACTGGTGTGAATAATGTGGTCGGGAACTGGGTAAGTGTTTTTAATATGACTCCCGTGACGCTAGGCCAAACAACCCACGCGCTGCTCTATTGCTACACTGCATGAAAGGGTCCGTTAAGGCTGCTACATTATGTTTCCTCTAGCTACACTGGCTAGGCTAGCCTGTCAGTGCAGAACACACAGCGTAGCCTAGCTCAATGTCCACACTTCTTTGACACCAACACTTATTGTATGAGCCCAACTGAGACATAGCATAGAGCTCGGGCACTCGACCACAGAATGCCTCCAGGCTAAGGTTACACTGACCAGGCCCTGCACTGTCAAACAGTAGTGTAGAGAAGCTTTTGTCCAACAATTACCACTTGTTAAGTCCCTTTCACACTTGCCAAAAAAACCTGCTTACATTCGACTTTTGTCTGCAGTGTCAAAGTGGGAAATCTGCTATTTTTAGCAGGTTTACCGGCGTTTAAAAACCAAGTGTCTACACCGTCATGTTGGTGTGAAAAGCATTTTATTTGCAACTTTAAGTCATTTCAATCAAACCTTTGATCCTCACTGAATCCTACACTCATCGTTCCGCTCTGCCCCATGTGCCTTGCTTTGATGGTAATGGCTGATTTTAATATACGTGCTGAATCTGGCAGCTGTTCTATGGGAAGGGATGCTCTCTCACAGCTCACTGACTTTTCCACCCACCAACGTGCCTACATCCTGCACACCTCGTCTGAGACTGTGACTTTAAGCTTTTACAACCTGGGTATGTCTCTCTACTCTCTCTGACCACTAGCTTCCCCCTGTGGGTTTAAATAACATCAACACCATCCATAGTAGTTGTCTGCGTACCTGTAGTGCCAGCTCCTGGATGTGTCTGAAGAGCTCAATGTCTTTTTCCGTCAGGTTCTCGTGGCCGGGTAGTTTTTCATCTTCGTCACGCCAGTCGCTGCCATCCTGATTGTCTGGGGGTCAAAGACAGAGTCCACATGAATGTGCAACTAGGGAGAAGCTTGCTAGACGGAGGGCCAAGATGTTTGCTGATTAATGTTTACAATGTACGCTACTGGGCAAACATTGAGGCATTTATACATGGTCAGCAGTCACACATCTGGATAACATGTATGAAAGTGCTTACCCATTGTACACCAAGATGGCTAAAGACTGGTGCCAGTGAAAGTTGTTATAATCCTCCCGATGGTCTGTTAGTTATTCTCCTCTGCTGTGCAATAATTATGGATGGTTCAGTGGAAGTAAAGCTGCAGGTAGCCACTTTATATCCCAAAGCAATTTCCTTTTATGCATAAGCAAGAATATTCTGAGGCAGAATATGACAAAACAGTCCTACGCCATTTTAACCCCTCATCTACAATATCTAAATATGTAACATCTGGGATGGATCATTTTTAAAAAGGGAAAAAGAAGAAAGTAATGCATCACAGAAACAGCCGGTGGTATAGAGTCTGTTTGTCAGCAAATATCTAGCTGAAAACTCCTTATGGACTGATCAAGGTATATGGAAAGCACACGCGACAATTGAAATGTTTTTTTTTTATATTGTGATGCAGATGGCTTATCTATGTGAATCTATTGGCAATTTATGCTGTGGAACTGTGAGTAGCCTATTTCTCATGTGCTCACAGCCCCTCCATTAAAATGATGTAAAGAACATACACATCACTTCATTCACACCACTAATCACCTATTGCAATTCCAAATATCTAAGTGGAAACGTGAACTTTAAAAACTTGTTTTTGGATTCCACAACATATTGTAAGGTGTAAATCTGGTAAAGCTGTAACAAAACATTTATTATCCCAAATGTGTGTTTAATACGCAGTGAAAGATGTAATCCTTACCGCCCCTATCGTCTCCTTCTTTGCGGTTCTTCTTTCGGATGCGACACTGCTGTGAGTAGTCCACCACCTCGTGCCGGGCCTTGCGGCCCTCAGGTGACGGGGTGAAGAACTTAGTGAGGGCGTCGATGAGGCCCTTGGTCTTGTTGTTGAAGCGCAGGCTGCTGTGGGACATGTCCCCGTCGTCATGCAGAGAGAACAGCAGCCGGTCGTCTCCAGGGTAACCCTCACACGACGAGCTGGAGGAGGAGTGGGCCGACGCCGAGCGCTTCCGCCTGCCACGCCCGCCCAGCTTCTTAAAGGGCCGGCCCGGTCTGGGGAGAGAGGGAGGAGTTAAGACTGGGGAGGGAGGTCAGAAAGCTTTAGTAGGGTCCCAGAGTGCTGCCTACTGGACCATACCTGAACCCTAAACCTAACCCTCTAAACCTAACCCTAACCTTCTAAACCTAACCCAACCCTCTAAACCTAACCCTAACCTTCTAAACCTAACCCAACCCTCTAACCCTAACCCTCTAAACCTAACCCGGTCTGAGGAGGGAGGGAGGAGTTAAGACTGGGGAGGGAGGTCAGAAAGCTTTAGTAGGGTCCAGAGTCCTGACTTCTGGACCACAACTCAACCCTAACCCTGCTCTACACACGACTATATTTACCTTAAGACACTTTTAATTGATTTGTTATTTCATCAAAAACAGTGGGGTGTGTCCTTTATACCAGTGAGATACATATACCAGTATACAATGCAGAGGTATTTTATTGTGTTATGGAGTTTTACCCATCAGATAGCGCTATATATAATTGAGCTAAAGCTCTGTCACGGACATGCACATCATTATCGCCGGGAAATAACGTTGCAGCGCTATGGGGACTAAGCATACAGCCAATAACGCTAGGTTATATGAATTACTGTAATTTACGTTAACAAGATAGTTATCAATGTTAGCTATCTTGCTAACATTTCTTTTTCCCTCCAATTTGATCTACTTTGTTAGGCTGTCAGAACTGCCATGTATTTAGGAGTTTATAGTTGACTTGACTCCTTTGCGACTTTTTTCGGCTATTATATCCACAAAGCGGGCGAGAGACCCATGATGCTCTGGGCTCGCGCTCACAGCCAGGCTTGATTGATTCCATTTTGATGACGCATATCTTCAGCTGATGTTCACTCTCTGTTGTTTTTCAGATCTACATGAATCGCCTAGGTGGCACATTTTGCTGGAAGGGGACAACTTTGCATGCAAGTACCAAGAAAGAGCGGATATAAACCGGATTTGACGGTAGATAGATAAATTAGAAACAAATGGCTACAAAAGAAAACAATGGCTGTAAGCTTATCTGGAGTAGGTTGTAGCTGATAGCTTGTCTACCCTCTAGTAAAGCATAAACAAGGCATCTTGCTGAGGCTCTCCACTAGGCTGACATTGAAGAAGACACCATTAGCTCCGGGCGTTTCTCTCTTACCTGTTCTTGGGCCGTCCCAGAGGAGCGTTGTAGCGCCGTTTGATTTGTGCTGCCTTTTCATGTAAAAGCTTCTTGCCCTTTTTCCTGGGTTGGCAGATTTGACAAATCCACATGCCTGGGAGAGGAAGAGAGACACACAGCGCAGGTTCACACACACACTGAGGCAGGGGCGTTGCACCAAATTCTGGGCCCCTATACAGGAAGTCCTGATGGGCCCTCTGACAGGCGGTCTTACAATACAAACATGTAAAAGCTATGTTTCTCTATAGTCCAAAACGTATGAGTGACTGGACCCTCTGAGCCAGATAACAACACGTTTCTATTGATGAATGACCAAATCATTAAGCGTACTTGAACACAACCCCTGGTCTAATGACTCTTAATAACCATGCACACACACAGTGTTTCTCACCGGAATTTGGGAGACTGTGTCGTGGACCCTGGACCTTCTAGGGGGGTCCGGGGGAATGGTCCCCCGGAATAATTTATTTTAAATGTTAAAGTAAAATTCATCAATCTGGTGCACTTTGAGAAGAAAACTAAGGCCAAATCAACTGTTTCCTATGTAAGCTATTTAGTACTATTTGCTGGAATAATTTATAGACACAGAATGACCAAAAAGCAGAAAGAAGAAATGTACATGTTTAAAAAATCAGTCAGCCTCTGGAATTTTTTCCCTTTGTTTGTATTTTTTAATGGCCCAATATAGTCCCCTGATCTTCATAGCCCCGAACAATGTTATTTAAAAAATAACAAATGTACTGACGAATGAAAGGCCCCTGATATCCGTTTTTTTTTCTTCCTAAATAACATTTTTCTGGGCCTTCAAAGATCAGGGGCCTATATTGAGCCAGTAAAAAAAAAATAATACAAAAAATACGTTTTTATTTTTTTTGGTGCAGCCCCCCTCTGCCTTGGGCCCCCCAAGCCTGTCCGCAGTCAGACGGCCCTGAACGTAACTGACCATCGTCAGATGCTCATAATTACCGAGTAGAAGATGAATGCGTCATAATACAATTCAATGCAGCCTCTGAATGGGCGCATAGGCTACTGGAGCACTGTCAGACAGTAATATGTGTGAAACACATAGTCACTGTAGTAGTAACGTTCAGTTATAGTTACTGTAGGAACCGTTGGTCTACAATGAACTGGCGACTTTTTTTTTCTTTTTTTTTAATGAACTGGCGACTTGATCAGAGTGTAGCGCGGCCAGATGACAGCTAACGTAGGATTCAGTCTGCGCCCCGTCAAAGGTAATGTTATCAATGAACAAGTAGTAGGCTAATTGTTTCAGCCTCCCTCTGTAGTTTTACTCTCACCATTCTTAGAAAAAAAGTTTTTGAAGTCCTGGGCCCCTGCTCTGCTGCTCATATCCTACTCCTGGCCTCCTTCTCAACTCTTTTCTGGTGTGCGAACTTGTGCTTTTTGGGGGGCATCCTCGCCCTGCTTGAGTTCGCTGCGCTCGCGCTCACTTAATTCCAATGAGGAAGAACGAACCGCGGGGTGGACCAAACCATTTTTTAAGAAGGGGCCCAGTGGGTTATTGAAATGATTAAAACTAGAATATTGTATGACTTGTGGCTTTGTTTTAATTCGGACTCATTTCTATGATTATATATTAGTTCACTGTAGCCTATGCATAATCATTTTGTCGTAGATTCTACTGGGGGCTGTGTGGGCCCTAGCTGGCTGTGGGCCCTTATAATCGTCATAACCTTTACCCCCTATACGACGGCCCTGCACTGAGGGGGATGAGACCAGACAGGCCTCAGTACCAACACGCTCTGGGACCAATCCAACACATTAGCACTTTGTGGTGAAGCATTAAGAGCTTGAGGTAACTATTTAAAAAATCATTTAGTTTGACTATAATGAAATATAGAGGAGTCATGTCTGAGCCTTGTGTACTCTTTCAGAAGCAGAACAGATACAAGTTGAGTCCATGAGAGGGGGGGGGGGGGGGGCTCTAAATAAATAATGAAGAGGGAGCTGATGAGTTAATGGAGAAGTGCTGTTTATTTACCTTTTGGCATCCGCGTGAGGGGAGGATCACAGCACTCCATGTGGAAGCCCCGGTCACAGGAGTCACAGAACAACATGTTGTCCTGTGCAGTCAAAGAAAACACACATTGATGATTCCCAAATGCTGTAGAAGGGTTACACACAAGGCCTTACACATGAACAACATACATGAGAGCTTTGCCAAAATTCTATTTTTAATAACCTAGCTAGTACGTGTCTGTCAGGGTCATTCACAACCAATGAGATGGATATGTCTACTTTGTGTGAAGATACATTTACATGTACTGATAAAAGCAGCTGTGCTCATGCTAATATCATATTTATGAGTGTATTTTTATTACTATAAACTTGCCATTTTAAGTTGAACCATCATTTGAAAACATCCACCATGAATGATTTAAGCACTGTTTTTATACCTTTTATTCTCTGTCCTCATGCATTATTTAACATTGTGCATCTTGGCAGTCTGTTGTGTGTTTTGTCTCACCATCAACAGTTGACTAACAATGATTCCTTACTTGACAAGTCAGAGAATACGAGTGAGAGATCTTGCCGACGCTGACTAAAATAGCTCAATCGCAGGACCACAGATATGTCTGTCAGCATCTCTATCCGCCACTTATGCAGAGAAGAGACAGAGTTAGGCTGCCAGTCCTCTCCGCCATATTCACTCCTTCACTCACCGCATTCTTTCCTTGATCCTGACAGCTGCTGCAAGTCTTGCATTCGATGCACTGCCACCACAGAGCCTTGACTCTGGTTGTGAGCTCCGGGGAGAACTTGAGACAGGACGGGTGGCCTGCAGGTAGGTAGGTAGGTAGACACACACACACACACACACACACACACAAGAGCATCAACATCAGTGACTCGTTTTCTTTTGCCGCTGCTGACTGACAGCCGTGACCCACTTGCATCATTGTAGGAGAGAAAAAAAAAACACTGAAAGCCCTCACTGAATCAAACCTGGCTACATGAAGAGTGTTCAGACATAAATGACAACCCATCATAGCGGTGCCTTCGCTCTGTTTGACGAGCAGAAAACAAGACGGCCTTGTCTAGGACAGAAACCCCACCGAGGGAGGAGGAGAAACACAGTCTGCTTTCACTTAGCCGTGTCAGGCCTTAGTGAAGATAGCGCTAACTCCTGGTAGAGGAAAAGGAGATTTGGAAGGGAAACCATTGTAACTGTATCCTATTTTTTCTGAAAAATTTGATCTATGCCAGAATCTGTGTGATCAATTACTGTGTTCATCTTGCACCTGGTCTACATGTGAAAAAAGTTGCAGAACGGGTACATTTGTCTTTAATATAAATTCTCAGGTGTGGGCAAAGGTTAAAATTAACTAAATGCGGGCATGAAACGGGTAAAAGTGTGTTTGTGTGTGCCACGACATTAGATCTTTTGAGACTGTGTACAGCAATGGATTGTGTGAACTTGCACAGCGCATAATTGATATTGGCGCACAAGCCGGCCCTGTGAACGAACTGCAGCTTCTGCCCGATCCAACCACTGTCTCCCACAGGCTGACTTAATATGCTGAGGATGTGTTACACCTTTCCTGTTTGTGGCTTCCAGACCGTGGCTGGGAAGCACCAGGGATACGTTCCCTCCAGGGCCCAAGTTTTCTCAGGGGAAACACCCTTCACCAATCTACCGTAACTTGAGAAGCTTTGTTTGTTTTTATTGTTCACTGTAAACTCACTGTACATTGACTCTACGTCCGTTATCTCTTTTCCCGTCCTATATACATTTTCCTTTATTTATTCTCGAAAGATCAATTGAGGGTGACCCTCTTTTACAATGACGTCGAGACAATTACAGATACACAATATACAATGAGAATACACAACAAGCTTACAAAGAGACAACAACAATTAAAACATTCAGATCAATTGAATAAAGCAGAACGATAGCCTAAATAAAACAGTTACAATTGGAGTGGGGCTGATTAAAAATAATAACTTTAAATTGGTTAACAGTTATGAGTGTATTTATTTTAATTTGATGTTGTAGGCTGTTCCAGGAGTCAGGGGCACTGTGGCTAAAAGCAGTTTTACCAAGGTCAGACCGGGCGTATGGAACATATAACATGAGCATTTCAGTTGAGCGGGTATGATAAAGCCCATCTGAAATATGCAGCATTGTTGTCAAATAGAGTGGTAGCTTTCCGGTCAGGGCTTTATATATAAAAATATGCCAATGTGCATCACGTCTCTCTTTAAGAGAAGACCACCCAACCTTTTCATATAAAAGACAATGGTGAGTGTCATAAGCATCTCCTGTAATGAACCTTAAGGCAGAGTGAAAAACGGAGTCTAGGAGTTTAAGACATGATTGAGATGCATGCCTATAAACCACATCGCCGTAATCAAGGACAGACATAAAAACTGCCTCAATAATCCTTTTCCTACAAAACAACGGGAAGGTGGCTTTGTTCCTATAAAAATACACACCGCCGCACTCTTTTACTACTACTTTTCTAAAAATGCAACTGTCTTCACCAAATTGTTGAGTTGAGGCAAACTAAAATTCTTCAGTTTTAAAGAAAATTGATGCAATAAGTCAAATAAATTATCTTTAGTTGAGATAAAATAAAAATGTATCTTTCATATGCATAAAAACCTCACATTTTGAGTTCTACATACTAAGAATTTCAAACTAACAGTTGTGCCAACGAATCATCAAAACATTGAGAACAAAAAAATAATAAGTCGGCACAACTGTTACTTTTTGGAATTCCTTACAGTAGTATGTAGAACTCAAAACTTGGTGTTAGATTACATCTGAATGATACGTTAAAGCAATAAAAGATGATTAGTTGGCTCAAATACAGTCAGATCTAGTCGGCCTCGAAACTCAAAAATCTAGTGAATCTTTCATTTTTACACTGTACTCCCGCTCGCTCTCCCTGCTCGACCACACACACACACACAACACATCTTGCCATTCTCGCTCTCACTAACACTGCTCTGGTAACAGATGTCAGGCAGCTTGTAGCCTCTGTGTGTGTTTGATCACGGGGTCGGGTCACAGTTTCTGTTAACGTGTGTGGATTTGAACTTGACATAATGACGGGTCTGGTCTGGTACTTTGCTTCACGGGTTGGGGCAGGTGCTGGGTTTAAAAAAAAAAATGGACCTGTGCAGGACTCTGTAATTAAAGGCTGCATGGCCTGTATGTGTGTGTGTTCACAGAAACAACAAAAAAAAGTTGTGTTTCTGGTTGTGGCAGTCTAAATGCAAGTAGTGAAAGAAGGTGAAATGGTAATAAAAATTAATATTTTCTCTTTCAGTAGCAAGCCCTTATTGAAGCTGAAGTGCAAATGAAAAAAGAATAAGAAGCCTACGGATTTACTACTACATGATAAGTGTATTATATAACTCTTTCCTTTTCAGACAGCCGACTGGATTTGTTTTCCTTTATTTGTTTTCTACAACAAAACAATGAATATTTAACAATGTTTATCCTGGATTGAACTGGGTGCTGAGAAGTTAGTGAAGAAGTTCTGGTTTCCACTGTCACAAAGCTGCACTCACCACTGTTGCCACAGTCTGCGCAGGAGATGAGCTCCTCCGGCCTCTTATCGCGGTTCTGCTCCTTGGTCCCCAGGCAGAAGCTGCAGATGGGGATGGGCTCGGCCACCGGCTGGCAGAGGGACAGAGGGGGAGAGAGGGCAGAGAAAGATGAGACTGCAGGTCAACTCAACAGCTTAATTGTACTAAAAAAAAAAACAAAAGCGGCCCCTGTGTGTCCCCGCCACAGTGGATGACTGGTGTGCCGTGTGTATTAACAAGAACAGAGTGAAAACTACAATGACACACCACAGAGCGGGCGGAGCTGTGAACAGAGAGTTTAGGATAATGAAGAGGCATGAGAGCTACTCTGATGAGCCGGCTTACATAATTTATGTGAGGCGTCATGTTAGAGGGCCACCGCCGTGTGTCAATGTCTCGGTCGATTCATGTGATGCTTGATCTAAAGCGGTGACTCAAGCTCCTTCAATGGCGCTGGCGTGCTGGAGTTTAATTCCAGTGCATAGTGTCCCACTTTGACACTGATTCTCAAACACGCAATATCAGATATTCAGTTCTGGGACGACTGTATAAATCTTTCAGCGTGCCGTGTCCCCGAAAAAACACCAACCACGTGAGCAGGTTTATACTCAAGACACAAAAACAAACACATCATGTGATATGTGAAACCTAAACCAGGCTTTCCCCCAGCAACACAAAAGGCAGGATAACGATTAACATGTTGTTAGAAACAAATAGGCCTTGGTCGTCCAATAAAGCAGAAGGATCCCATCCCTGAAGCAGTGCAGGTGCACTTCACAAAGGCACAAACAAAAGAAGGGGCAAGGGGGGGTGGGCGGTGTACTGGGTTAGTCCTCTTTAAAGTTTCTGTAGCCTGGACACCCTAAGGCAGGGCTGTACAGTGCGACAGTTTTGATCGCATTTGCTACTGAAATTGATCACGTGCGATAATAATTTCACATCCGCTAGCACCGGTGCGATTGGTTGTTAAGGACCCGTGCCAAAAAATATACGTCTTTCTGTATTGCTCTCAATGGCACTGCTAAGGACGAGTGTGTGTATCTTTAAAACTATGATGGGAGCGATGCATCTAGGGAAATGTATTTCGAATTTTAGGCTCGCCAGTTCCGCTCAACTACTAAAACACTACATTTCCCGAACATCCGCACGTTGCCGAAGAGGATTTGTTACGGTCGAGGGGTAAATAAACTTTGAAAAATGAAGAGGTATTTCTCCGTTCTCGGAAGTTCTTCTAATGGAAACTCAGAAAAGAATCAACGCATGGAAGAGTCAATCTCGGTGACCACTTCCACAGAACCGGCACCAGCGGACGAAGCCTGCTCCGCCCATGATATCGTCTCGGCCAAAGAGAAGATGTACAGGTTTAACCCCTTGTGGCTAAAATCCTATAATTGGCTGGTCTACGACCAATCAAAGCAGTCTATGTTTTGTAAATATTGCCTTGAGGCAGGGGAAAAGACAGCTGGTAAGACACCCTACATTACAGGCAACACAAATTTCAAGAGGGACAATGTTAACAAGCACAACATGTCAAAGCGACACATCGCTTCCCGGGAGACGTTTTTGGCAAAAACACAGGTCAACCGTCCTGGTTCCATCACCGCTGCTGTGATAAATCAAAACAAAAGCGTGAACGAGGAAATTATTAGGGAAATGAAAATGAAAATGAATATTGCCTACTGCATCGCAAAGGAGGAGCTCCCATTCACCAAATTCGCTTCACTAATTTTACTTCATAAAAAGAATGGTGTACAAATGAATCCGACATATGATAATCATGTGCGTTGCGCTGAGATGATCGGACAGATTGCGGACGACATGAAAAGAGAACTCGGGGACAAAGTTAGAGATACGAATTACCTGTCCATCATGATAGACGGGGACACGGACATATCCACCACAGAGTGTGAGATTGTTTACGTCAGGCTGCTTGAGGATGGGAAGCCGGTGAACAAGCTTGTTGGGCAGCAATCAGTTCAGCACGCGAATGCAACTGGTAAGTGAATTAATTTTCGCAAAAGTATGATGCCTTCTTGTTTCCTTAGTCTACTTAAATCAATTCCAAAGTTATTGTATATCATAATTTGTTTAATGTCAGAAAGTCTGGTCCTTTCCTTGGGTTGCCTGGGTCCTAGTGCCAGACTCCCTATGTAACTGTCTGTCACATTAACAGTAACATGATTTATTCTCGTTATTTTTCTCCATAAAAACCTGTTTTTTTTATGTTTATTAAATGTTTTAAGGTGTACTGGAAGCAACCAAAGCAGCATTTGAACAGCTGGGTGCAGATACCAATGGCTGGCGGAACAAGCTTATTGGTTTCGGCGCTGAGGGCCTGCATTAAATATGGGGCACCGCGGAGGAGTTATTTCTCTTCTAAAAGGCGAAATTGGGGATCCCTGTTATCCCTGGCTATTTATGTATTTTAATGCATGACAGAGTGCTGTGTTGAATTTTGTTGAATGTGTTCACCACTTATGGCTGCTGATTTGTAAAAAGAAAAGGCTATTACAGTCACTTTACTATTTAATATGTGCATTGTCACTTTACTGTATATCTGAATAAAATATATTTTTTGACTATAGTATGTGTGCTACCAAAATTATTTTTGTGCTACTGAATTTTTTGGCTTGCTAGCACCAGTGCTACCACTTTTAAATGTAAGCGTACAGCCCTGCTAAGGGGAAGTGGAGGCTTACTGCTACCTCAGAGCTTAGCACAAGCCGTTTTCTAGTCAACCCACCAACACATTTTTTCAGTATCCAACAGATATGAATATGTCAAATTTCAGTTTGCGTTGTACCAAGTGCCAGGAAAATTTGTATTGTGTATTTAAAAATCTGAAATAGTGTTGCATGGTGACTTAAAGCTGGGGTGGAGGACTTGAGGAGAAAATGGCAGCTGGGAAATAGATTCAAATCCAAATACCTCAAATGCTCCACTTGTTCTCTTTGGTCCCTCCCTGACACGCTCTACACACCAACAAAGTTGTGCCAAAGTGAATGGCCAGTCCCAACAGCCAATTAGAACCGAGAATCAGAGCCTCGCTCTGATCGGTCTAAGTGTCAGTTCATGTTAACTTTGACCAATCAGAAATCATATACCCCAGCTTTAAGGCGACAAGAAAACCTCGGTTGATCTTTCGATATCTTATTGTTTAACCACACTGAAAAGATGAGGGTGTAATTGGAAAGCTAAAAAAAATCCAAGCACAAATTAAATTGCAAAAGAACAACTGCAGCTAAGCTGCTTATATCATATCAGTTATGGTCAGTTTTTTTAGAAGTCAATATGCTGGGATGAGTGAAGATCGTCCGTGATGAAGTGAGTTTAGGTTCTGGAAGGTTCAAACGAGGTAAAGTCAATTTAGCAAAAAATCATGAAGACAAACCAATCTGAGGTCAGTGTATTTTAAGTTTAATGTAACTGTGGCACAGTCTGCTTAAAGTGTCTGTGTAGGAAGAGCACAAGTGATGGACACTCTGGATCAGCTATACAGTAGGTATCCATGGTTGAACTGGGAAACACTGTCCATATGACACACCTGTGGCCTGACTGCTTACACATTGTTAGCTTGATAAAGCAGTGAGAAGACAGCCACTGCTAAAAAAAACAACTCACAAGATATCCGGGCTGCTATTTGCCAGGAGGCACATAAGAAACTGTGACTCAAAGTGGAGGCTGGTTTTTAGGATGTGATGCAGCCTCTTAGGACATCATACTAAAGTCTTATTTTCACCACAGCATGGTGGCACCATGCAGCACGTCACTGAAGGTAGGAGGGTAACTTAACTGCAGAACACACTGCAAGAGATCTAGCACAATGGATAAGACACACAGCGAGGCCCAATTCTGAACTTGTGGGGATTTTGCTGATTTGCTGTTTATTCCAAGTCAGACAGTGTCACAGCTCACATCACTCCAATTAAAACGGTCATGAAGATAATTCTGTCTTCTCCTTTGCTTTTTTCTTTTTCTTTCTAATTTTTTCATTATTTTTGACATGTATTTATCACATTTTTTTTTCCCATCTATTTTTGATTATTTTGAGTATTTATGTACCTTGTCTCCTTAATTTTTAGAGTTTATTTGTTAGCCTGAATATGATTTCATTGTGATTATTGATAGGGGTGGAACTCTGTACAAGCCCATTGGGCTTCGTTCCCTCCTTGCACCATTAATTGTTAATGTGTGCTAAATAAATAAACTAAACTAAACTAAACTAAACTAATTAATACTACGCTATTTTTCTTTTCTTTATATGTTTATGATTAATTCAGTTTACTCTGCAGAGATTTGAATATAAAAAAAATAATAAAATTGCCTAATTATGGCAATAATTACTCAAAGCTGCAACATAGTTAAAGATAGAAAGGCCTAGGGCAGATGAATGCTTAGACAGCCACACAATAAAGCCAAATCTTTTAATAACACACGCAAAAGTCACTTTTGTATAAAATACCTTCCTTACACATGGAGCCCCCAGGGTGAAAGAAGGGGATGTGCTGTAAGGGTGTGAATCTTTTGGAATCCCACGATCGGATTCTTGGGGTCACGATTTGTTTCAAAATTGATACTCGATTCAAAATGATTCCCGTTTCAAAATCCATTTCTCGATTAAGTTCAACAGCGGATGTCAGGGTCTTCTCCATTCCACTGTGGGCTAAGACTAGTTGTGAAAAATGATGGCCTGAATGCAAATTAAAGTCCATGTATTATCCATCTTCATTTTATGTCTATTTTAATGTGGGCTTTAATGCATGTGATTTTAAAGCAAGTCAACATTACCGGCGGCAGCAAAATAAATATACTGTTGTATATAAAAAAATAAATCTTTTTTTCAACATCCCTGATGTGCTGCAAAGCATATTTGTTAATATTTCCTGAGAGATATTGCTATTGGGTTATTAATAGGTTATTAATAATAATATTATTATATGGTAATTATCTAAAGTCCAAGAATCACTGTCTTGAGCCAAAACCACTGTAAAATAGTAGTTTGTTTCCTAGACTCTCTGGCCGTCCTCTCGTCATACCGTTGCCTGTTTACAGTGCAGATATAGGTTTGTGGTGTTGCCTCGTGATTTGGCCACTCTTCCATGACAGGCCTTACACAATATCTTTTTTGTTGCACTTGTGTCATCTCAGACCCTTAACACTCCCTTAACTCTCCAGTGTTGCTTTAAGCTAGGTTCCCACAACACTTATGGAGCATTTTCCTGTTGTTTCACTTGTTTGTTGTTTGTGGGCATATATAGTCACATTGGTCCACTTCTGATAGGTGAGCATGACTGTCACACACGCGGAGGACGACATTCATTTGTAATACCATTGACATGAGAGTTTAAACCCTGGGTCAAACGTGCTGAATTATGAAGGCTAAATCGTGGTCTTTGCCTTTTGCGAAACGTATCGTTTCAAATCGATTGAATTGTAGTGTTCAAAAAACCCTTTATATTTCTCACAGTGAATCTCTTCTTTGTGGAACGCTACATTTTAGAGTGTGTCTCTTTAAGCCCCACTTTCCAAAAATCCCAGCCTGCTCTGATTGGCCCTGTATCTAACTGCATGTTTGAATCTAATGCCTCGTTTCCACCGAGTAGAGCGGGTCGGGTCGGAGCGGCTCAGAGCTTTTAAGAATCTCGGTGTTGTTTCCACCGCCAACCCTACCCTTACTGGTGGGGCGGGTTTTAGGCTGGACTGCGATAGCCGCCGCCAGAATGTGGGTCAAACTATCGGGCTGTGGAACAACTGTGGTCAAGCCAGCGGTCTCGTTTTTGTATGGTCAAGCCAGCCGCTTCTTTATTTATTCCCCCCGTGTTGTTGTGAGCACAGAGACGGCTCGGTGCAACTGATAGAGACAGCTGAGCGAACAGCGCTGGCTGCGGCAGCTTCGTGACATCGTAGCAGTGGGACACAGTGTAGCCAACTGATTCATTTAATGACGAGGAAAAACACCACACAATAAACAGTGCCGCGCTCACATTTTCGCCAAAACACACTGACTCTCTTCACTCTAGCCGAGGTGACTACACAAGACGGAAATGATTCTTTCGACCAACTGTGGTCAAGCCAGCGGTCTCTCGTTTTTGCTCGGTCAAACCAGCCGCTTCTTTATTTATTCCCCCCGTGTTGTTGTGAGTGTGTATTTACTACTATCTTATGGCGTAAACACACAGAGACGGCTCGGTGCAACTCATAGAGACAGTGAGCGAACAGTGCTGGCTGCGGCAGCTACGCAGTGGGACACAGTGTAACCAACTGATTAATTTATTGACGAGGAAAAACACCACACAATAAACAGAGCTGTGCTCACATTTTCGCCAAAACACAAGACTCTTGCCGAGGTGACTACACATGGCGGAAATGATTCTTTCGGCCAATCAAATGACGGCAGTGTGTAGCTCCACATTTTCGGCACCCTTTCAGGCGGCTAGTACCCCTACGGAGGAGTACTGAGATTTGGAGCGGCTCAGAGCGGTTAGGTGCGCTTAAACCGTACCCTACCCAACTTTTGGCAAATGAAAAGCCAAACTACCCGGACCGAACCGCTCCGATCCGACCCGCTCTACTCGGTGGAAACGAGGCATAACTGTCAATTCGATTCAGGGGTATCTGGGTTGTGCTTATCACAGGTGGAGGTAGTGCTAAATTAGGTTGGTAATGGGTGGACGTGGCTTCTTGAAAAACCTTTTTTGGACACAGGTTTTCAGAAAAATGGAGGTGGAGAAAAAAGAGAGAGGGCTGTTTTTTTCTCATACTTTGGGCGTCTCTAGTCACACTCGGGACCCATACGGATGTTGAAAATCCATGAAGAAGCGTATCTTGCATAATAGGTGACCTTTAAAAGGAAGAGAGTTTGTTCTCAAGCACATCCCTGGTGACAATGATATATACACCACGAAAATATACTAATCGGTATATTTTAATTGCACGTTTTAACTGTACAAAAGAATACACACCTATGGCGAAAACATGCCCTTCAACCCACAGGGGAATATTGAATGGTTTATCTAAATAGGAGAAGAAACAATCAATGAAGGATGGTGTTACGAGGTTTACACAGGACAACAGTGTAAATGCACCGAGCCTTGGTAGGCAGCAGGTCCTCGCAGGGAGGAGAGACAGGGAGGAGAGCATGATTTATTGGGTTCATTTCCTTCTGAGTGAGGCTGCTTCCAACACACACACGCAGGCAGGCACACACACACACACACACACACACACACACACACACACACACTGAAACAAAAGGGGTGGAGCGAGGGAAGAAAGAAGTAAACAGAGGGAGGAGGGTTGTAAAGAATGAGAAGTGAAGAGAGAGGCAGATAAGCAGAGACATGCACAGTGCAGAGAGGAGCATGGAGCCTACTGGAGGGTGAATGCACAAATACCAGCTCTCCATTTCTTAAACCATTCTACGTTCTCACAAGGAAAATCATATGCACTGGTGATCGTGTAATGGATTGTACCGTTAGGCTCCACAACAAATCCTCACTAATCTCCATCTTATCTGAATGCATGATGAAAATAGACATTGTTGGTCTAAAATAAAACGTGTCACTGAAGAGCAATTTAAGTCAGCAATGAGAAGAAAGGAACGAGTGTGTGAAACGAGATGGAGAGGTGGACCAGAAGAATAATCCACAGGGCGAGAAAGAGAGAGAGAGAAGGAAATGGAAAGTGTAAAGACAGAGAGAAAAATCTGCAGCAGCAGCCTGCGTGAGACCAACACCTCAATCATTCCTGACGCTTAACCCCTTCCCCGCTGGAGCAGGTCAACTGCTCCCACTCGCCCTGTGAGTGCTCCAGTAAACACAGGCAGAGAGCGGGCTGCGAGCTTCGCCTTTCACACACACACACACACACACACACACACACGTTACAGGGCGGCTTCAGTTACTGGCTGCCACTGTAAATTAATCCCCAACAGATACTAAAAAAATGAAAGCTAATCCTCTCTCTATGACAGGGATATTGGAAAGAGCGAAACACAATCCTCAGATTCCTCATGAGAGCCGTTTTCCCTCTCTCCCCGTTTCAGCCTGTTCTACCTCTGCCAGCGCTGGCTGCCACGACTGCTCTCACACCACAGTGTCGCTCTAGATATTTCTCACATCGACTGACTGTTTGAGTTAAGTGTCATGGCCGACAATTGACTTGAGCCGTGTGTGTGTGTGTGTGTGCGTGGATGACTATTTTAAGCCCGTGTGTTCATGCTTTGGCATGTGCTTTTTCCCCAACGTGAGGAGGATTCAGGAACAAACCCTTGTTCTGAGCCAACAGGACACGCCTTGTGGCAACTGGGTGGACTTGAAATGCCGTGCAAAAAACATGTCTTACAAATTACAAGTTCCTCTTTGAGAACACACAAACAAACGGACAGGTGAAGCTGCCTTAGCCCGACCAAGCTAACACACCCACCCTTGCTTTACACACATTGCCAAACATATACTGGAGCCTTGGGATGCAGTGTTAGCCTAGTTCTTCATCTTGTTTAAGGTTGATGCTCAATAGTATTCCTGGAGGCAACGTGTGGAATTGTCTGAGACCAGGGACATAAAAGGTTATTGAAAACGACTTATGGTGGCCTGGTTTCCCCTTTATGAACTGGTTTTAGTTACCGTGAGAGAGGAAGGAGAGAACAATGGAGGAGGGATGAAAAGAGAAGGAGAAATTGAAGAAGAGGAGGAGGAGAGAAGGACTAAAAGCAGTGGGAGAAAAGAGAGGGAAAGCGTTGGTGTTGTCCTTGTCTCGTCTCAAGTCAAGGATCTCATTAACATGGGAGTCCAATCTCTGCAACCCCCCCCCAACCATACTTCTCTTTTAAACGCCCCCCACCTCCATCACAAGCTCATTGATCACTGTTACAGGACATACAGTGTGTGCAAGCACAGACGAGACACAAAATCACTTATCCAAAAGTCATTAGATGCACTAAGCGCTTGCACACCATCGCCACAATGACATATAAGAAGGCACACAATTTATATAGGCCGCAGATTTTCAAGTCACAGGAGCTGACAAGTAGAAGAGTAAACTTGACATTTCAAATCTGAATTCCATGTAGCCCCGCTAGCCTGAAAATGGCTTCAAATGAACTGCTCTACATTTCCATGTGACACCTACAGCAGCCCGAGGAAGACCCTGTGATGTGCCAACGGGCCCTTCCTTCAGCCAAGCATCACCCTCCATTAAAATCGAGGTTAGCCAGGGAGCACAAAGCTAAATCACTGCATCAAACGGAGCGGGGCTGGCCATGCTCCAGCCGTCACTTCCACAGCTGCTCAACACATTGGCTCTATTTGGGGTGGGGGGGGGGGGGGGGAGAGTGAGGTTAGCCATACGCAAGGCCTCACACACAGCTACACTTCCCGTGCCAAATGCCATTCACATCAGAGTCACTGTTGAGCTGGAGGTAACTGCTCCCTAAGGCGCTGACACTACTGCTAATGCTGTTTCTATAGACAGGCAGCGTCTGGGCCTGGTTGTTCTGCTGCAGCCAGTAGGGTCAAATTGGAACACCTGCACTGCAAAGACAAACAACGGCCAATACTAAGGCAACAGACTGGCAATGCTTTGGCACTCTATAAAACACACTGTCCAGCATGTATTTTTTTTGCATGTTATAACTTAGTCACAAGCCTCTCTCTGGACTGTTTTTAAATGTAGCTATGTTCTAAAGACAGTGAGGTCTGTGGATTACTGTATGGCTGCATTCACACTCGAGCAGGCGAAAATCTGGAGTTTTGTGCAGCAGTAGGAGTTTCACTTAATTAACATAACAGGACCCATTGTGTGACATCAACCTGAAATGGCGACTTGGATGGCGACGCACCACCAGGTGACTCCACATCTGTTTGTATCTTTGTAATCCCTGCATGTGGGATTGTAGAACTCGGGGAAGCTCATGACGACCGCGATGACTCACCCTTCTATCTTGACGATGCTAAACCCTTCTTCTTTATTACACGTCCTGGTGCCTCCCCTACGCTTCCTCTGGTCAGTCGCTTACTTACGCAGCGATTGGCTGCCGCAGTCGTTCTTAGGGATGCGTTACGCCAAAGGTTGAGCTGGTTTGCTAAATGTTTCACTGCAGCAGCCAAAACGGACCGGCCTTATTCAAATGAATATGATCTGGCGTGAATGCAACCTTAGTGACAGGGTCTCAGGAAAAACACATTGCTTGTTGAGTTGTTAGTGTTACATGTAATGGCAATAGATATCTCAAAGAATCCACACATAACACAAAAGGGAAAGATACCACAAGCTAAGGAACAAAATGTGTTCATTACAATTTGAGTCCTCCAACTGGTCCTTCTTAAAAAGGAATGCTCAACACTTTTTTCCATTTGTCTGTTGGCTTGTACCGCTAAATGTCAAACAAGAACTGGGTCTGTAGTAGCTGTGCAGCATGAGGTTGAAGCCGGTGCCATGAGGGAGAGGAACAAACTTTTTCAACTTCAGGCACTAATAATGGGTCAACCGAGGCCAGGGCTCTGGCAAAATGAAAACAATAAAGACCTGTCAAAGAAAACGGGGCAGAAATAACACATTTTCAAACAATTTTCCCCTCCTCTTTGAAATATGTATCACTCTAAAATCGGACACCCAAGAAATCTTGACATTAGTGTTGAGAGAGACCATTTGATGGCTGCCAACTTAGTGATTTTTCCAGAATTGCTGTGGTGTGGATCTAATGGAGAACATGTTTCCATCCATCCAGCGAACACACAGAATCATCTCCTGTGACTGCACGGCATGATGGAGCAGCAACAGAGGATGGGAAGGGAAGAGAGAGAGAGAAAGACGAAGCAGCACATAATCAATGCGAGGGCATTTTGTATTCACACAGTGACGATACATGATGTCTTCACCTTGAGCAAACACGTGATGAGGTAATGTGCATGAAGGGGGTCGATACAATATTGGTAAAGTGGAATGACTTATAGTGGATAAATATATCCATTATGGCTCATAATAAGGAGACGCCCACCAGCCACCACAACCATCCCTAGCAGAGGAAACGTTAGCTGCAGCATGCTGTCCTGTTGAGGGGTCTGTGGAACATTTTGGAGGGAAACCACTGCAGCCGTAGCACTGTGTAACAGCAGAAAATGTGACCGTGTGTTTGTTGCCCACAAGTCTTTTTTTTTTTCACACGTCCTCACCGTGACACCGGACGACGCCATTGGGAACTCTGGTTCACCCCGCTCCAGCTGTTTGGGAGGGGGCAACCGCGGGGCAAGGAGATTGCTTTTGCCTATTATGACGGGTTGAACATCACACACATGACTATACACATACACACACGCACTGATATACACACACAAAGACTCAGCGTCAAGCCCATCCCACCTAATGGCCGTATCCTCATACTGCTAACGGGTGCTCAGGGAGGCAATGAGGTTTGCCATCTATATCTCCATGACCCTTGGTTGACTTCTCTCCCCTGTTCACCTCCCCCTTAGTGACCTGGCAATGGCACCCTATTAGGGTGAGACAGAGAGAGAGGGGGGAGACAGAAATAGGGTCTGGGCTCCTGTTTGAATGGAGCGCTCTCACACAAACATCAGCACGTTGAGTATACAAATCTCCTCGCAAATGGGGTCAGAGTCAGTGCTTAGCCATTTGTTTTGATTCCCCCCGCCGTCTCCATCTCCCCCCCACCACCACTACCGCTCCATTGGAAATCATAACTGTTAGCAATCATGCGGGGCAATATGGCGAAGATGAATCGGAGGAAGAGAGGTAGAACGGAGGAGAGTGATAGTGCGACACCCGAGTCTGTCCTTCCTGAGCGGTAACTATCTCTTTGATGCATACGCCACTTGCACAGGCACAGACTCATATATACATCAAAAACACACTGACTGTCACTCGTAAAAACACATGTGACAGAGCAGCAAGGCGTTCGCATCCTCTGGAGAGACACATGAAGGCAACATGGCGAGTAGAAGCAGGGAGGGAGAGTAAATGGGCCTGTATGTGTGAATGCCAAACACAAATGTCAACTTCCTCTCTGCTTCTCCATAATCTATCTATCCAGCCCCAAGAAAATGACTCACAAACAACAAAACCGCCCTTTACTTGTCCACACATTCACTCTGTATGACTGGTGAATCATTTCCCTGATGCAACAGGGTGGCCTTCTTTTTAGCAAAATGTCTGCTAAAAATGGAGCTTCTGCCAATGTTTAGTTTGAATTTACAGGATTTGACAGAGCTTACTAATGAAATATGAAGTCACATAAACATGAATTAAGTTACGTAGAAAAATGGTTTTCACACTGTTGTAGGGTTGGGTAACGAAGTTCGATACATTTTTGGCACTGGCCGAAATGCCCCTATACCTTCAAGTATCGGAAAAAAATGTCCTGTCGTTCAATACAAAATTTCAATCAATACCTTAGCCTTAGTAAGGGGTCAATCTCAAGCATGCAGCATGCCTGATCTGAAAATGCTGAGGATTGGCTGTGTAAAGGCATCAATGAAAATACATTTGGTTACAACATGAGTTACGCAGTATGCATCAGTTAGCCTTATATTCCGACTTGCACATTTTCATTTTGCACTGAAAACTATTTGCACTGATTCGTTCGTAGTATTGTTTTTTTAAGTGTTTTTCTTTTTGCTCATTGATCTTGCTGAAGCTGAGGTGGCTTAGGGTATAGGTCATTTGTTGTAATCTAATACAATGTACAGTTCAGGAACCGAACCGGTATGGAATTAGTCAAGGTATTTCTATTGAAAGTTCTAGAACGATAGCCAGGCTACACGGTCGTATGTGTTGCTTTGTTTGTGTTTTGGTTGTGCTCTTTGAGGCAGAGTAGCAAGCCGATCAGCAGCTGAGTCACAGAGAAAGAGGAGGTTGATCTCCGTTCGGTCTTAGGAGGTGGGCCATCTGTAGCCAGGCAGGTCACTGTGTTAGGCAGACCCCATGTGACTACGGCCTGCTCACTAGGCTAATCCTGCTTTGTGTTTGTGTCTGTGTGTGTCCTTACCAGGAGCTTCTGTGGCTGACCAGACATGTATACACATGCACACACACACACACACACACACACACACACACACACACACACACACACACACACACACACAACCCACACACACACACAGAGGGGCCAGATAAAGCCAGGAGCCAGCCAAAACAGTGTTTAACTCCTGTCTAGTATCCTCCTGATCTGCTGGCTGTCTAACAACCTGAGTGACATGCGAGCTGATGATGGGCCACTAGGCTGGCAGATAGTAGTGTGTGGCTCTGTTGGGTTTGTTTACATGCCAGTTGTCAGAATGCGTGTTTGCAAGGCTGCAGGCATCTAAAGTGAGAGGATTTATGACATGTGAGCTGATGTCTGTCTGTGTGACCTCGTTGTCAGAATGCACACAGTTTGTCTTTATGTCTGTGTGTATTCCATTCTGCGTTTCTTTTCACTGCACACAGTTGTAAGACATCCTATGCGTGCATGTTTGTGCGTGTGTGTGTGTACATGTCCGTGGACCTTAGAGGCAGAGGGTAGCAGCCGGCTGCGCTCTCTGATCAGGTTACAAAAGTGGGTGTGTTCCCTCTCTCCTCTGTCGCCTGCTTGTCTGCCTCTCCCTCTTTCTAACTCATTCTGTCTCTCTCTCTCGCTTTTCTTTTCTCTTCTCTGTCTCTCTGCCTCTCTCTACCCTTTCTGGTTACGGAGGCCTGCAGCTTGCGTCATCCAGGCCCTCTCTTCCTCTGGCACCACTACAGACCACCTCTCTCTCTCTCTCTCTTTATCTCCCTTGTCTCTGTTCCTCCCCTTCCCTCTTTTCCTTTCTTCCTCCCATCTCCTGACTGGGACCAGCCCTGCAGCTGGGCCACACTCCCTTCAAGAGGCTGGGAGCCATGTGTCTCTCTCTCTCTCTCTCTCTCTGTGCCCTGACCTCTTCTCCTACCTCCGCAGCTGAAAACTGGCCCACCAGGAAAAGCCTCATAAAACACCTGAGATTCTGTCACTCATTCGTTTATCCAGAAAACAATCTGACGCTGACTATATTCTGACCTTATACCACTATAAGTGTCCCCAAAACAAAGTGAGAACGTCTTCAACACAAAGACGCACACTGCCGTTTGTGGAGAGAAGCTCACTTTGGTGTCTCCCTGATCTTACAACGCTGTCCAACCTTTCTCTGCCTGTCCTAAATGAACTGCAATGTGTTTCTGGGGGCAAATCACTTCACCAACATGCTGGATGAAAACTCACAACAACTAACTCTCACACAGTCAAAGACCTGTGCTGTAGACCTGGACATTGCAACCTTTTAGCGCCACGGAGCATTTGAACAAGCAGAGAAAATCCAGTGCCAACATCTATATTATTGCACAGACTCTTTCTATAGGTAATGCGGGTTGATAGATGTGGACAATTGTGGGTGTGCAGCAGCAATTATGTAAGTGGAATGTGTGTTGTTTGGGCTGCAACAAGAACCTATGAGTGTGTAACTGTTTTCTGTGACTTTCTTTCTGTTGCTCCGAAAAGACAGAGGAGCACATCAGATTTATTGTCCTGCTTCAACAGGACGTTACTGATCATATTAGACATAGAATCTGCTAACAGAACAGAACATAATACTACACCACTTTATCTTAGCAACATATGAACTGTCCAGACTGACCAGCAACATCCAAATGGTTAATGTAACGTCCATTTGACATGCTACTATATAAAGAATGTTAGCTAAATGTATAGGTTTGAGGTGCATGGCATGCACACAGTTTTACATGTTTGTTTATGGCAGATGTATGCAGACGCAATACCTTGTCTTTCTCGTGGGGCAACAACCGGACAGGTGGCAGAGAACCCAGAGACACTGTCCCGGTCCCGTCATCTAGGGTGCTGCTGCGGCTGATGAGCTGGAACAGTGGCCCCTGCTTAGCCACGCGTCCGTGGGCCACGGCTCTCTTCAGGGCCACCCTCAGCTGCTGGTGGAAGATGCCAGGCCCCATGGAGCCGCTGCCGGACAAGTAAGCTGCTACATCAGCCTGGCACTTCAGAAAGCGCTCAATGTTCTTTAAGCCGGAGCCGCCTGGCTCATGGAGCCCCTCTAGTGACCGCTTGATCAACTTGTTCCAGTCGAGTCCTGGTTTCTTCCCTGAATGGGAGTAGGAGTGGGAGTGAGAGTGAGAGTGAGAGCTACCACCACCACCGCCACTGCTGCTGCTGCTGCCACCTCCTCCTCCTCCAGAGCTGCCACTACCCTTGGGCTTGGGAAGAGCCAAGCGCCCAGGGTTGTCAGGGTCCTTGTAGGAGTTGAGGCCTTTGTTGCTGACCTTTAGGATTGTACCATCCTTGACGCTAAGCTCCAACTGCTCCAGAATGGTTTTGCGATCAAGACCATGGGACATGGAGACCGCATTGCAGATACGCTCCTCTGACGGACGCTGCTTCTGCTTCTTCACCTTCTTGATGGCCTCTAGGATCCATTGTGTGTACATGGGGTTGGCCAGTTTCACCATGGTGGCTTGGGCGGGTGCGGGGGCCCTGAGGACTTACCGCAATGACCACACACGAAAAACAGAGACTGTTAGCCAAGGAAACACCTGGCCTGCGCCGTAGCGCCGCCTCCTCTTCTGCTTTGCCCTCTGCCTGCTTTCTATCCCTTGTCCTGTGGTCGCACAGAGAGTCCCTCAGAAGCTGAGTATGAGCAGCACGGTAGTAAACAGCTGACCATAGCACAAGCCCCCGAGCCAGCTCTCCACCTGGTGAAATGCAGTCCACCCACCACCCCCTCCCAGCCAGGTGAGGGACCCTGGCGAGAGGCAGGGAGAGTGGAGGAAGTAGCAGGTGTTTTACCTACTTTAAGTTCCACAACACACAAGATATGGTAGAATAGATCTTGAAGATAGTAGGAGCTTTCACAGATAGAATGTGTTTTCCACTTGGTTCGACCGCAAAATATTTATACACGGGACAACAAAAACTGTCCAGTCAGTTTCCTATCACTGGAGACAATTCTCAATGTGAGTTGAGGAAGATGATCATGGTCTCCAGAAATGAAATGAGTGCTTCAATGATAAAGGTGAGGGTAAAACAGTGAATATGTTGGTTTTTTGTAGATTATAGCATTCCACAAGATTTTTTTTCTTCATTCGCATTTCCTCGTCTTTACTCCTCCTTGGTTCTCGCTGTCTTTTACTCTTCTGGGCTTCTCAGCTCGGGACGGAACGGATATCTCACCCCAAGGAGCAGACAAGGCCGACCACATTCATTGCACTTGGGTAGCTGAGGAACCCTGCATTAAAAAAAAACAACAACAGAAAGAGACAAAGATTAGCAAAGCTTTGCAGAGTTAAACACATTTTGATAAAGCTTGAAACAATAAAGTGAAGTCTTTGAAAGGAAATACGTTTGAGTGGGAGGCTTTTGAACGTAGAGAGGGCACAACTTTTTCAACAACACCTGCACAACATAGAGTGCCCTCAAAGATCTATAAACAAAGCAAATAATGCATGCACTTAGAAGGCACAGCGCCAGGTTTAACCATGCAATACTACAAAGGAGGAGCAATCTACTGATAACCCTCAACAGCTTGATAATCATTTTTGTAAACACCCATGCAGTTCTCCTGTTGCATGGATAGTATTGCCTAGCAGCCCACAGCCAGTCTAGCACGAGGATTGTCAACAAACTGGTGCGACCATAACCTCTACTAACCACTAGAAAGTTCACAGATGGAAATGTTGGGGTAAAACATGGCAAGTAAACATCATCATCATAAAAACTGCATGGGCGAGCTGACCATGGGCTAGTTGGGTTGCTAACGTAAACATGATGCAGTCAAAACACAGACTGTTAGCAAACATTAGCCGAGGGGGCTAGCTCCAAAATCAAAGCTAAGCCAATTGCCGCATTGCTAAACTGTTTCCTACGGTGCTGTTTACTCTAACTGATATATCAGGCGGCGAACTATCTGACAACAAGCCTTCCCGCTAACAGTAAGCTAACGTTAGATGCTAGCCAAAAGGGCTGCGTTATGATTATGTTAGTAACGTTACTCGCTGACCCCCGAAACGTAAACAGCACGAAAAGAGAGCGTATAGCCAGCGCTCCAGCTCGGGAAGACAACATTTCCGCCTTCGGACGAGATTTCAGACAATACAAACCACCACACAGCAGCAAAACAGAGCGAATAATCTCCATTTGAATGACATTCTGATATTTACGTGAGAGCGCGGCCTCGTAATAAAGGCACAATGCAACTTGCAGACGGCCATCTCGTGCTAGCGGGCAAGTGCAAAAAAAATGAAGATATCCCAAGCGCGGATTCTGCAGTACTACATGTTATGCGGCCTCCCCTCTCTCAGCCTTCGGTATGGGCGAGGAGCCTCTACCCGCTCAGACGCGTCCCCTACCTAGCTGGCTTCCTCCCTCCAACAACCGCCCTCCCACGTAAACGCTACAGCCTGCGGTGCGGTGAAGAAGACAAGGCCGCTGTGGAGCAGCTAGGCCTCGGCTCCCCCCTCAGTACCCCCCGCCCGCCTCCGCGTTCATCCTCGGACCGTACCCCGCTCTCCCTCTACCACTCGCGGTTCCCCACAGAAAGCCCGAGCTGGTCCGGTTCTGTCTTCCGAGGTTCACGGGGGAAAGCAGACCGTGTAAAAAAAATAAAATGTCCACCCCTATCCGGCTTCGGCTACTACTCACCGGAATTTCGAGTCGAGCCGCCGAGGAGAAGGTGCAAAAACCGTGCGAAACGGAGACAACAACAAGCCTAAAAATGCAGCCACAGACCAGGGGTTCTAGAGCCGACGCCATCTTTGAGTGAAACGGGAGCGCACGGCTGGTGGGGGAGGGGGGAACACACAGAACCGTCAGGCAAGGCCAAGGGACCGTCTGCATGGTGCGAGGCGGAGAGCCAGGGGAAGGAAAAATTCACTGCAAGGCGTAGGGGGCGGCGGCGCTGTGCTGTGCTGTTGCTATGAGAGGGGTGTGGATATTGCTTGAGCACATGAAATGGAAGAAAGGGACAGATGGTGGTGGTGTTGGGAGGAGGGAAAAAGAGAGGATAGGCTAGGTGTTCTCGCATTCTCTGCTGTAACCTACTACAGCCACACTGGGCTAGATTCAAGGGAGCGTCTGCATTTTTCCCTAAGCAGTTGTTACAAAAAAAGGGAAAAAATCAAAGCCAATGAGCGTGCCTTAACGTTAGAGGGTATTTAAAGATCAAAGTGAGACACCCCTCCACACTGCAGTCTATTGTAGCAGCTGTGTGTTTTGTTAAGACTGAAGGTGGGGAAGCAAGCCAGTCCCTTCTAGAGATGCTCAGATGTTACCATGTGTATCTGGAGTATTACAGTAGTACATGACACATGTCATTAACTGTCTATGCGAGAGCATTCTACTGATGCATTGCTCATATGTGTATTATATTTCCACATTAGTAAAATTGTTATATAAACTGCCTGCTGCTGATCCACTGTCATATTTCATTGAAATGACAGCTGCACCTTTTCCTTATAATTTATGTTTAGAGTAAAGAGTTTTTTCCCTTCTTTTTACAGCTCTGTGTACAACATAAATGATCTGGTGACAGATGGAAGCGATGCAATGTGAAGGTATATCCCTCTGTGCATTTGAATTTGCAGTGTGCTCAATTTAAACGGGCATTTGCACTGAATCTGCACAAGTTATGGAGTATGGTATAGTAATAGAGTCGTAAAAAATTCAAAACTACAATGTTAAAATTGAAACAATAATCACAAGCTCAGGACATAACGAGTTATGCACAAGGATTGATAAAGTGTCACATAACGTCTCGTAATATCTGACTGCCGAGGGGAAGTGTGAACAGCTTAAGTACAACCTTCTTCCTATTCAGAAGGAAAAACAATCAATGAAGTAGTAACGGATTTTGTCGCTTCAATTTCACGATGGTATCGCTACAGAGGAACTTGTGTTGGAAATCTGGCAGCAATCTCCCTTTTTCTATTACAGTTCGATGCTGAAAGCTCCCTGGGTGGAAATTAAATTATCTGCAGCTTTGTGTAAAATGATGTGTACAGCATTCCTCAGAGACGGATTATAAAGTGTCATATAGGGAGCAATTAGACCTGAGTTTTTTTTTCCCCATGTTAGAGGTGTCTTGTGAGAGGGTGAACTGCTGTCAGCACAGCCGTGATCAAGTCAAGCTGGTTAAGGTCACACTTTTACTCGTTGTTTATATTGCATTTCTTCAGGGACAAATAAATCACATTGCAAAGACAAGGCCCTGATTCTAATTAACAGTATAGTGTTATTACACAGATAAATAGTGTGAAGAGTTGACACATGAACGGCTATTAGTGCGCCTCTTGAGTACTCACATATTACATGAGTGTGTGTATACAGTAGGCCAGCTAACAGATGGACAACACTCAGGAGAAGCTTGCATGACACATCTATCGTTCCCGAGGCCATTAATAAATAATGTTGTGTGTGCCATGATCCAATGCAGGAGCCATGTTCACCAATACACAACAACAGAAACAAACTAATCAGCATGGGCTTGTAAAGGTGGAGGAGAAGGGAGTGATAACACTGTCATGTTGATGAGACCATATTGATTTTCAGTTTTCAGGGGGCAGAGGGACAACTTCAACACGTTAATGTATACCGAATGAGTGCTATGAACTTCCACAATAATGACAGGAAGGAGGGCAGTAAAAGAGGGAAGATTCGCCTTATCTTAATGTACACACATTTCTATTGGCACTAACTACCCCTTTACACCTGTGCTGTTACAAATGGGCAGAAAACGAATGGGCAAAAATTCTGTTAAAGGTGAAGTAAGCGATTTATTTATGTTGATATAAGTGTTAAATCGCTCTTTATTCATTACAGTGATCACTCAGTGTGCGCGTTTCATAAAGCCGATCTCTCAGTCACTCGCTCTGCATGTAGTCGGCAAATAAACGTTTCGGGGATCCCACTACTGATAACCAATCAGAAGAGAGAACGCTACAAACCGGCATTGCACGTGCAGATCTTACTGAACCTTACTGATGAATAATTTAAAGGAATAGTTTCAAATTTTGGTGTTATCCTTCATTGCTTCAAATTGTTTTGTCCAGAAAAAAAGAAAAGTGATATTACGTGCCAATCTGTCAGCTTTAGGGGTGCTGGGTGGATTTTATTACAGACAGAGCCATGCTGGCTGTTTGCCCCTGTTTCTTGTATTTTATGCTATGCTAAGCTCACCACCTACTGACTCCAGCTCCATATTTAATGGTCAGACATGTGATTGTAATTTATATTTTTATCTTACTTTCAATAAGAGCGCAAGTGGCGTGTTGCTCAAAATCTGGAAGAAAAAGCTTTTGAAGACGTCACCTTTGACTCTGTAAAAATAGGACTGATATTTTTCATTATTCTTAATGCAATAATGTCATTGCAAATTAAACAATTGACCAACGAATCAAAAAAAAGAATCAATCGATAGTAAAACAGTTATTTTAAAATGTCACACTTTTGACAAAGACTGTTATACTGCATGAAGGGAAATCTTACTACATGAACTCCTATTTTAAAACATTGGCTTCCGAACTATGAACAGTTTCTGGTGGTTTAAACAGTGTTGCATTGGTTCACAACATGTGCCTCCCCACCAACCCCCCCCCCCCCCCCCCCTACCCCCTCCCCACCCCACACACACACACACACAAATGGATGTTATGGTATGAGACCCATGGCTTGTATTCTCTCTATGGTGGAGAAAAGGAGACAAGTAATCCCTGGGTTCCTTTCATCCCCTTAATCCCTCCTTTTCTTAATTTCTATTCTCCGGGCATCCACCTGCTATGGGGCCCTGAGCCCCCAGCCAGCCACACCAGTGTCCACCTGCCCCCTGCAACCCTCCCCTCTCTCTGACACACACACACACACACACACACACACACACACACACACACACACACACACACACACACACACGCACGCACACACACACATAAATACACACGTCCCTTCCACCTGATGCACAGCTCCAGGCCTGCTGTTAGGCCTGCTGTCTCCTGCTCTGCTCCACTTCTTCCTGCCTCCGGTTTGAATGCTGGAATTTTGCCAAACCAAATAAACTTACCGCATCCCTTTCCGTATGAGAGAAAAAAAAAACATTTCATGCTACAATTACCATGCTAGTTTGCTGTTGCTTTATGTAACCATACTTTTTAATTGTGAGTTGGCAGGTTGCCACAAAGCCTGTGGATAGGTTTTGTCTGATCTTTTTTTTGTAATCCCTTTTGCAGGTGCATGTCAGATACCCAGTTGTGAAATGCACTTAAAATAGGATGTGATTGATTGGCTATTTGGCTTCAGTAAATGAGGATGTTTACATTTTGAGTTCAGCTCAAGGCCACTTGACACATAGCTAGCGTGATATCAACCCAATACTGAATCCTTGGCAGCCATGGCTACTCTGTTTAGTGGAAAGGTGTATAAAGGGTGAACTGATGAGAGAGCTAAAGAATAAGACTATATCAAATGGACGTGTGGAGGTGACTCAGCTGAAAAGGGAAATAACGGGAAATGCATCCTCTCCAGCTGAGGGCCTTTTACTTTGTTGTCAACTTCAAAATGAGGAAATATGAACGTGGAGCACAGCTGTGTGAGTAAGTAGCAGTCACTCTGTGCCACCACCCGTGCAGACCTCATTTTCCTGTTTTTTCTGGTGATGACTGGAGTGCTGCGCTCAGATAGCTAGGCAGTGTCCAGGACTGCTTTTTTTGTCCGTGTGAAACTAGCAAGCTTCCTGCTGGGGCTGGCTGGCTGCCAAGTCCCCAAACCTCACCCAACCCACCCAGCCCCCTCAACCCAAACTCCAACTCCCAACTCCAAAATCCCTCCCATCCTGAAAAGAGCTGTGAAACATACAACGGAAATTTCCAGGGCCTCTCCGCCCAAGAGCGTGCCCCCACCCGTCCAGTGACCCCCACCCCACCCCACCGCCAACCAACCCCCCTCCCTCCCTCCCTGTGGCCCCTGCCTTCAATCCAATAGGGACAGAGAGAGAGCAGCTGGAAGGTGAAGTGCAGCTTGTGGGCGCGATGAGCTGAAAGTCAAGCTAGACGCCTCTGTCTCGCGCGCTCCCTCCTGTCTGAAAATCTCCTTATAAAAAACAGCCTCCTTCACTTCAACCCAGAAGTGCTCCTCCAAGAGTGCCTCGGAGTACACTTGTACGCCAGTACATAAGCGTCGGAGAAGACAGGCAAGGGAAATCTGGAGAACTACTCTCTTCGACAAAATCAATTGTCCCGCTTGCGGTTAACAGCTCGTTTTAAGTTGAAAGTGCATTTCAAGCAGGGGGGGGGGGGGGGGGCTTTCTCTGACAAGGCCATTAACATGCACGGAAAGCTCCGACTTTAACTCTATTAAGCAGAGGAACCCGCCAGTGTAATCGATTGTGCTGAAGCGGGAGAACCACTGACACATCTATTTCTTGGTTTTAAAAGAATGATTCAGGCGGCTCTGTTTAATCAGGAAGTCTCCTTGAGCTCCAACTTTCAAAAGAGAACTGAGGAAAACTAAGTAGCCAGACATAAGTGCAACAACAATCATTTTATTTCCCTTCAGAGATGAATAAAGCATATCTATCTATCTATCTATCTATCTATCTATCTATCTATCTATCTATCTATCTATCTATCTATCTATCTATCTATCTATCTATCTATCTATCTATCTATCTATCTATCTATCTATCTATCTATCTGGAATCTCTTTTTTTTTCTAAAGATATTTTTTGGGCATTTTTATGCTTTATTGATAGTGCAGAGAGACAGAGGTGAAATGGGACATAGAGGGGAGTGACATGCAGAGAACGACCGTGGGCGGGAATCGAACCCGGGTCTGCTGCTGGGCCCGGCCCGGAGGGGGACGCCCTATCCAACTGAGCTAAGGGCGCCCCATATCTAATCTCTAAGGTTAAGTAGTACAGGAATTGTCATGTGTGATGAATGCAACACTGTTGAACTAGGTTTCACTGTTGAGGTGACAATAACAGTATGTAGTGGATGTGTCCGTAATCAAGTGCAGACATAAAAGTGGACCAAATATAGTGTTATGCTAAAAAGAAGAGATGAGAATGTTGATATTACTTTAGGCTTAGCTCAGCACAAAGACCAGAGGGTGAAACAGCTACAGTATAGCCTCTAACTAATTAAAGCCAAAGTGTGTAACTCTTTCATATAAATTAATGTTGGTTACATTCAAGCCATTGCCATACGAGACGCTTGACGCAAAGTTGATTAGGCCTATCAGCCCCACAAAACTCTCTCTCTATATTTCTAATTTGCCAGTGTTTACAAACTGGTGTCACCCCCTGACACTGGTGGCAGGAGCTCAGAAAAATTCCTAGAAGCGCCAAAGAGATTGTTGGTTGTTGATTCTACGGCTCAGAAAAAAACCTGGATGTACAGCAGAACGAATGAACTCATGCGCAATCCCCACAGGCTTACCTCATGTAGATGCGCCGACGGTGTTGTTGTAATTCCTCAGAATTCCTCATGGGGGCAACAGAAGTTACTCACTATAGCTTTATACCTTGGTTTACTTTATTTTAACCGTTGATTATTATCATAGGAATACGGCGATAGTGCATGCAGCTGGTTGCAGTTGCTCCTTCTCTTATTTTCCCACTTTAAGCTTCCTTTAATTATATTGTTTATACTTACTTACTTAAAGGAATACTTCACCCATGCGGAACGGCCGTTCTATAACATTATAACATCGCTATTAAAATATAATGAATTAGGTTTTTCTTCCCTCAGTCTTCCCTCAGTCTTCCCTTGGCCAAGCAGACCTGTTAATCCTAACCCTACATTTTACCATGTGTGATGTCACACATGGGAAAATGTAGGGTTAGACAGTGAGACCATAAAACACTCGTTCTGCCTTTTCTCAGGCTAGGATGAACCGATTTCTAAAATGTTTGCATATTTATACTACATAGGATCTCAGAGTTCAACACACCTTCATATTTCCACCGGTGAAGTTGGTCTCCAAGCAACACCCTATGAAAATTGCCCCCAACCCACCTGGGTATCAATAATGTATTTCTGATTCAGATTAATCTGAATTTAAACTCCAATCTAGTAACATTAGCCGTTGTTGGCTAATTATTCACCAATGCTGCCTGTGTATGCCAAATTCTTCTGGTTATATTCCAAGGCATTGCTAGCAGCGGCTATGGGCAAGACAACACCAACAATCCAGACAAGTCTAGACAGTGCAGGAGACAGTGCACACTCAATCGCAATTCTGTCCTTGATACAGTGAAAGTGGAAACAATAAAGAAGGGAATGGAGGATCATTGAAAGCCCATGATGGCCGTGGTCCTGCCTCTTTACTTTTGTTTAGTCCTGCAGGTTTGTTGTGCTCCACCTGCTTAACACAGCATCAAAGCCCCTTTTATCTTTGTAGTAAAAATAGATCATGTATGACTGAACGGACTAAACAACTCCACCTTCGAGCTTTTTATTCAATGTTACACATTAAACAGCCACTATATCACATGACGCCTGGTTTGGCTGTGCGGTATCCAGACCTCCCAAGTTACAGGGCTCATTCATTCCCAAGTCCAAATACCCTTAAAGTCTGGAAGTATACGGCAGCTCGGCAGTGTTTGCAGAGCAGGATGCATCACAGACAACAATGCTAGCCTCCAGGACTCTCTCTCACACACACACACACACACACACACACACACACACACACACACACACACACACACACACATTCCTGTGGGCCTGGTTGGTGGTTTTGGTTGTGGTGGTGGAGGGGGGGGGGGGCTTAACCTCTGGAACTCTGCAGGCTTTTGTCTACTTCTCCCTCCACCTCACCCGAGAGCTACCCCCACTTTGTACCAAACGCTTACTCATAGAACAAGGCCTTTCCTCAAACCAGAAACAGAACACCAAAACCTTCTTAATCAATTCCATGTAAGAGTCAGGAGGGAGATTTATGTAAAAAAAAAAAGGATATGTTGGTTCAATGGATGAGTGAACACAAACAATGGGATTCCTTGATTTACAGATGTTCTTGATCTCTTAGGCTCGCTTCATGAAACTGGGATCCACTTGATTTTTATTGTCACCTTCTCTAAAGAGCAAAGTTCTTCTTTTGCGAATGTGTTTACAGTGATTGATGGGTTTCACTCATTTCCAAACTCTTAAAAAAGCAAAAAAATACAGATCCCATTGAAAGACATCAAACTGGTTAGGATAAACTGTGTTCAACAAAAGGAAAAAGTCAATTTACAGCTGATAGAAATGGTTTGCATAATCATGAATCAATGACGGTGGTGCACCTTTTTTAAAACTCCTTTGCACAACTGTTCAATCAGTTTTCAGTCCACCTGTAAAGATGCCACTTCCATGCTGCCTTTGGCTGCAGGCTTGCAAGAATTTATTCAAGATTTCCTCACAAAAGTTTCCTTTGCGCGTTTCTATATTTATTTGATTTCTATTTTCAGCACAAAGGCTGTGCTATGATGAATGGCGTAATTTGAAGACTTGCACACTAAACTAAATGATTGCATTGAAAACCTGCATGGAAAACGTCTCTTTGAAAGGCCTTTTCAAAAAAGTGTATTCAGTGCAGGTGCAGAGTGCTGTGTGGTCTTAAGTAAAACATAACCTTTGAAAAATGGCTGTATTTCATATTTTGCTGTCCATTGTGTTAATATTAAATAAAGGAATATATTGATTTGACAACATGTTGAGTTCTTTGAAGGAAATATTTGATTTCTTTGCATGTGTTTAATGTTTTTTGAATATGAAAGCATTCTATAAACAAAATGTGTCTGTAATCAATATGGTACATTCAAAATATATTAAAAGCAACTAGGTGTACCACCATTTATATCAATGATACCACTGTGGGATAAATGGGGGCAAAAAAATAATAATTCACTGTACATTCCAGTGAATGATGAGTTCTCCACGGCCATTACCGAGGTATAACTGATCTGTGTTGTTATAATGTAAACTGTGTCCGATCAATTATTCATTCAATATGGTCCCTAATTGAATAATTAAGATTCTTGTCGGTGTTAGAGATATGCATGTCTGTCTCCCCCCTGCGCTGGCGAGAGGCAACAGATGGAGCATGTTATGTAATCATCATTGATGTAAAATCCAAATCACTGATTACCCCGGAAGACGTGAAACAAAGTGACATGCATACATACACATATCGCTAAAGATGATAAATACCCCAGGGGCCTCTGGGATAACAGTATCTAAGCCCAGGTGACAGTGACACAGGGCTGGCTGTGGTTTTCATACGGAGGAAAAAAGACAACAGTAACTGATTATAATAGCATGCCTCATCCATCCCAGGCTTTCCACATGCACCCTTCCTGCCTGGAAACAGACATGTACAGGGTGGAGGAGTAGAGGGTGATATTGTGTCAAATCGGTTTCACAAACATTGCATGTATGGGATACATTTCATCCACTTTATTGGATGACATTAATCTTAAAGAGGGATATAGAGTATAATCGATTTCTATTCATATTGATGGTTGCAGTTTGCCTAACAACAACAGACATATTCTATATTTTTTGTATACTGAAATCGCTCAACCCACTTACACACAAGACCAATACACATCTTAGCATTTTAATACTTACAGCCTATTGCATTATTATTTATCATTTTAAGCAGTGCTATAGAGACTGAAAAATCTCAATGTCTGCTGGATGGATTCCCATGACATTTTGCACAGACTTTCATGGTTCCCAGATGAAGGATCATTGTGACTTTTGGGATCCCCTGACCTTTTCTCCAGCGCCACCACAAAGTTGAAATGTGTGGTCTATTAATAAAAAACTATTGTATGGATGCTATGAAATTTGGTACACACATCTACACCCCCTCATGATGAATTTCCCCATTATCGGCTTAACATTTTTTTTTGTGGAATACTTTTGTTTATATCTTACCTGCAGAACCTTTGCAATTCCATAAGCCTGCTTCGTGATGAAGGTGGCGTGAGCGATTCTGGAGAAGGCTACATTGTAAAAATCACTTTTTGTCAAAAACATTTTCTCAATTTACAGAGCCTGGCCTGTGTATTAACCCAGTGCAGATACAGTCCAGACAGGTAGCGGATAGTGAGGTGATGTTCACAGATTTTGACAAAAAAGTGATTTTGACAACAAGCGTTCTCCAGAATCGCGGACTCCACCTTTAAGTAGTAAGTTAGCTTTCTAACTCAAACTACATAACATCCTGACCATGTCAGAATTCCGATAATAGTATCAGCAGAGCTCTTCTCAAGCTGTGCTGTGATATACAGTATGGTAAAGGAATATTAATAGACTTTGAAGGCCATAACGAAAATACTGATGTGACCAGTCTGTCACAAACAGTAAGCTATAGTCCACAACCCACTCTAAACAGTGCTTCTAACAGCCAAGTCTATACTGAACTCAATGTGACAGTTCAGACCAGAAACATACTTGAACTGAAGTCACAATCGGCACACAGTGCAGTCACTCACTGATGTATGTGGGCCTACTCAAGTGCATAATGTGATTTGATCTACGTGTCTTGTTTTTACAACTCCTGTTTAATTTCACTGTATGAAAGCGAAGTTGTCACAGAGCATGAATGTTACTTGAGGCTCTTTCCACCATGCTGGCAGCAGGCCACACAGAGGCAGTCAGACAGAGCTCCAGTGCCAGTGAACCTCCCCTCTTCTGAGGTCATCAGTCCAAGTAACTCAACTTAACCCCAGTGTGGCAGACGCTTCAGCCCCGGTTGGCCCCCGAGGCACAGAGTCCTTCCCTGACCCACGGAATCGCAACATCTCCTTTCTCACTGCTGCAGCATGGAGGGGCCTGGAAGTCATCACTAATACTGGCAACACACAGGGAGCTCTGAGGTCATCAATAATGACTCCATTTACTTAACAGCGACCCAAACACCTGCTCATTTATCACGGCTGACATATGTCTGCTTGGCCCCATTTCTCACCGAGGAGCCGGCCAGACACCAGAGATCTTGATCAGGTCACCACCCCCTCCGGGCTTTAGAGAGTAGATTAGTACACAGGAAACATACAGAGTTTTAGTGCAAATAGTTACACAGTCATGCTCGTATATAGCCTACCATGAGTGGCTTTTTCTATTGGCTGGATTAGCCCTGGAATGCTGCCAAAGGATGTTGACATTCAAAAGGCCATGATTGTACTTGTTATATTAGGGATCCTGGTTGTATTTGGCGGACACTTTGTGCACCGATTATTTTAAAAATTTCAATGATTCCGTCTCATTAAAGCATAATTCTGTGTCACAGTGTGCGTAAAGGTCTGTCTTGATAGCAGCTCCATAATGCATGAGTTTCTCAGTTTTTCCTGGGAGGAAAGGCAGAGAAGTGTCTCCCTCCACAATATATCTACGGGCGGGTCGCACATTAAAGAAGAACCTGAATAAATAAGTGACGAAACCCTAATGAGATCAGCTCATTTTCATACAGGGCACATATATTTCTTGAGCCTGTGTTGAGCTAAATGCTAATGTCAGCATATTAATAGGCTCACAGTGACAATGCTAACATGCCGGTGTTAAAGCTCCCATATTATACACTTTTCGGTTCTATTATACACCATATGATATGGTCTTAGTGGTCCCTAATACGTTTTTCTTTAATTGTTTGCTGAAAAAAACTTTCAGATAATTTATTGTACTATGCTGATGTTCAGCTAATCTCACAATGGCCTATTTTTTAAAAAGAGCTGCAGCTCCCCTCGTAAATATACAATCTTTGAGCTCCCCCCGCCCCCTGTCCGGAAGCGAAGCCAGATACGCCTCGCCCTCTGTCTGTCAGGGCCGTGGACCAATAAGAAATAGGGGTGTGGGCTGCACAGTGGAAGCTTCTGGCTTTCCAGTTTTTGAGGTCAGAAACGAGGAGAATTCTGACTGGAGTATATTGGGGGGGAGGGGTGGGGGTTTCAGAAAGGGGGAGAGTGAGAAAAGGAGAGATTGTTATTTTTTTAAATATTTTGGCAGTCTCTAGGCACACCGTGGACCCATGGATGTGTTAGAACACATATAAAAAGTGCATTTAGCATAATATGTGACCTTTAAGCAGGTAACATATTTCCTATGTTGTTTTATAGCGTTATGGCAATTTAAGATTGGCTAATTACTTAGCGCTAAACACAATGGACAGCCGAGTCTGGTGCCAGTGGTTTTACTTTTGCAGATATTTGGTCATAAACCAAAGTATTGGTTTAAACTTTATTGACCAATTGATAGGAGTAAACTAGGGGTTGAGTCAGAGGAACTCCAGATTAAGAATAACCCAATAAACCATGAATGTCTGTGTCTGATTTCATCACAATCCAATTAATAGAGACATTTCACTCAAAAGTGCACATGTCGACCTTGTGGTGGCGCTAAAGGAAGAGTCAGAAGATCACCAAAGTCATCAGGGTTTATCCTCAAAGGACCAAGAATATGCAAACAAAATGACATGAATAATATCCATATGTTTAAATTGACTTTTTATGTGTATATATATATATCCTATAGTATATATATATATATATATATATATATATATATATATATATATATATATATATATATATATACTATAGGATATATATTTAATGGACATCAATTAATACCCATGTATTCATATAAAAAAGCACCTTGTTGAGTGCAACATATATTTTTTTCTTTGGCATAGCTGAACTTGGAGCCCTTCTTAAGCTAAACCTCCGAGGCCCTGTTGAGAAACAAGCAGTAGCTGCCTTCAGTGCCCCTCAGCTCCGTGCTTACACAGTTGAACGCTGAGTCGAAGATGGAGCGTGTCTTGGGGGACTTTCTTTGGAGAAGCAGCAACAGTTCTTTTCTAGCGGTTGGTTGCCATGGCAGGCTGCCTCTGCTCCCCGGGGGGACACTATGTCCATGATGTCGGCTCAGTGGACTCCTACGCCCTGGACCAGCATGTCTTAGATGGACAAGATTCTGATCTCACTGAGCATTTTTTCGTATTCAGGCCCTGCGGCTTAACGGTTTGCTCTTTTATGTTGTTGTTTTTCTTCTCTCTCTCTCTCTCTCTCTCTCTCCTCTCTGCTTCTACTAAATACATGGAGGGAGGGAGTGGAATACACACTGGAACCTCTCCCAGCATGCAAAAAAGGCATAGGGGAGGGGGAGACAGCTCTCGGACAGGTCAACAGTTACACAACACGCAGGCAAAGAAAATAAAGCCACGGCTCTCATCCACGCCCAGAGGGGAGATGCATGTTAGTGGAATGTGGAGGAAACTCCTATATGAACATGAGCAGGTCCACACTCTACAGGACGCCCACTATCGACTTGATGATTGGAGCGTTTTGAACATGCCTTTAGATAAGTTATATACGAATATAGGCTACAAGCAATAGTGATCACAAACACTAGCTTGTTTTAAAGAAAAAATAAGAAACAAACTGTCATTATGAGGCTACAAATCCAAGATGGCTTCCCCTCGTCACGGTGTATGCATAATTTTATGTTTTTCTCGATATCCCAAGAGTTTCTTGGGATATAAGATATAAGAAAGTTAGATCATTAGAGACAGTTTGATAGTTAGACAGTTGGTTGAGACATGACAAGTGGATTTCTTGAGTGAAACATCTGCCCCACTGCTTCCATTGTAGAGTAAAATCATCTTCTTTAGGCCACATCCAAACCTTTTTGATATATTTCCTACAATTCTAATATTGGACACTAGTAAAATATTGGTTATTTTTTTCGGTGTGATTCAATATGTCGGTAGAGCTAACGTTCAAGCAGACGCTACTCTTCCTAGTCTGAAGACGTGTAGCATCAGTCGAGAGTTAAGTCGAGTGTGGACTTGCCCAGGTGTTTTGGAGATGTGTACAGGTATGCTCTCTGCATCCTGTGTAACACATCACACTCAATGCTGACAGCACTGTTTGCCCTCAGCCCTTCAAATATGTGTGACTGCTCCTCCATTTAAAGGCATTCAACAGTCTTCTTCTTTTCTTTAGGGAACCTATCGATGCTCTTTCCAAAATGTACCACTGCTAGAGATATGCTACATCATTGTCCAATTAGTCAGCTTGCATTGATGTGCACATTTGTCATACACACATTAAGACTGGGGTGCTGTCGGTAATTGGTAGCCTCTTTCATCTGAAATGTCATTACCCAGAATACCAACGGTGTTGTTAGCACCTGTGTCTAAAGAAGACCCATTTACAATAGATCCTGTTGCTTTCGGACACAGCAGGATCTCCAGTATGTGTCCGGACAGTGAAAACATGTTGTAAAAGCCCTAGATGCAGGTGTGATATACTAGTAGTGCTCTGGGCCTAAAGCAGTCATAGGGAGCAGGAGGCTACAGAGCTCTGCTAAGCTCACTTCTTTCTAACCCCAGAACTTCTATTCATTTCCAAACTTGTGGTCCTCAGCCCTGACCGACACAAGCTTCACACAGCCCCCCTTGGAGATATAAGGAGAAGTATTTTCAAACTTTTTTCAGACCTGGAAACAGATGTAAGGTTGGTGGTATTCTACCTTTAATGTGACAGAGACACTGCAAAAAAAGGCAAGTTAAAATGAGGCGACCACAGTAGGGGAGAACGGGGTAATTTGTCACACGGGTTGGTTATCACAATCGTTATATCTCGGAACCAGAAGGCACTGTCTATGACATTTTGGTATGTAAATATCCAGAATTGGGATCAGAGGTCACCTACATAGTCTTCCTTGGAGTTAGACTGCTGAATTTGAGGTGAGACGACTGTTTGTGTTTTTCATGTCAAATTGAAAATATTTAGCTCCTCAGTATTTTTCTTCTAGGCTTTTACACAATGGGTTTATAACAAAACACTTCTTACCCATACAAAGTGTGAAGGGTAAACTATATTTTAGATTGTGGTTAGCAAGCCAATTAGTTGTCAGATGGTTGTTGGCCTTGATGCTAGCAACAAATTCAAGTTGGGGTTGGTCGTCAAATTTTTTGGGGGGTTGGTTGTCACATGTTATCTCAAGGCTGCAGCCAGAAAAGGAACCCAATAACGAAATAAATTGTCAAGCTGTATCCTCACTGACACCCCAGAGAAGGAAAGAATAGAGCAGGAAAAGGCAGCTAGCATGCAAAAGAAAAAAGGGCAACAAAATCAAAACAACCCAGTGCATCCCAAACTAGACCAGCTGCCAAGGCTACAGTAAGTTATGTAGGCCTATTTGTCAACTTGACAATGCAATTAAACTTTCAAATTTAGTTCTACTTTCTTGCCTTCTTTTTAAGATTATTCCCATTAAGATAACATTGTGACAAACAACCCCATAGTGTTTGACAACCGACCCCTTGATGGGGTTGGTTGTCACAATTTGTAAGGGTGTCTTTGATGATTAATTTATTTTTTATTACAATAAGATAGAAAAAGTGAGGGGTACATATTTCAAGCCAACACCTTAAGCTTCAATTTAATGTAGGAATGACTATTGAAAGATGTTTAGGTGATAAGCAATTCTCACTAGAGTAAAAAGTGTGCCTACTTACCCCGTTCTCCCCTACATACACAGCGCAGTATGCCATTGCTGAAGCTCCTATTTTCAGCCTCTGTCTTAAAAACTCCGTTCTAGAGCCTGTTTCTTTCTCTCTCCCTGAATCTAACTGGCATTTAGATTGAGGGGTATATGGGGGTGTGCTCATCACAGGTTGATGTAGCGCTTGGTTAGGTTGCTCATTAGGGCGCGTGGTTCAAATCAAATCAAATCAGTTTTATTTGTATAGCCCAATATCACAAATAGACATTTGCCTCAGTGGGCTTTACATACCATACAATATGATATAATATGACACCCTGCCCTTACGCCCTTAGCTCACAGTGGTTTACCCGCTTATGACATTATATAGGGAGATATATGTTTGGAACACAGGCTTTCAGAAAGGTAGAGGTGGTGAAAAAGAGAGAGGGGTTGTTTTTTCTCATACTTTGGGAGTCTCTAGTCACACTTTTGACCCATATTAGTTTTGAAAAAAAGTGCACAGTAGGTGTCCTTTAAAGCTGGGGTGGAGGATTTGGGGAGAAAATGGCAGTTGGGATAGACATTCGAATTCAAATACTTCAACCGCTCCACTTGATCTCTTTGGTCCCTCCCCTATGGTCCCTCCCTGACACGCTCTACTAAACCAACAAACACGTGCCAAAGTGAATGGACAGTCCCAACAGCCAATAAGAACAGAGAATCGGAGCCTCGCTCTGATTGGTCAAAGTGTACAGCTCATGTTAACTTTGACCAATCAGAAATCATATACCCCAGCTTTAATCTGCCACAATACGGGACACCCAGTTTGACAAAAAGGAACACCATAAAATGACAGATGTCTAAAATGCTTCCAGTACAGCGATAGCATTTTGATTGTGAATGTTCCTTACGCACACCACATGATGCACACCAATGAACTGTGCAGTTCTTAAATGAAACACCACAAATCCATTGAACACCTTGAAGGGGGGTTAGCTACACCTTGTTGTCTGAGGTCGGTCTGTGTGTGTGTGTGTGTGTGTGTGGAGGCAACCACAGCTGTAGCACTGCAGACACACTGGGACAGAAAAAAGCCCAAAGTGAGTATCTGGAGGGTCTCTTGTTGTTGTCCTGCCTTTGTTTGCGGCCGTCCTCCTGCTGTCTCTGGCTCCATAGGAGAGCGGTGCAGGGCTTTAGAGAGGCAGCAATAATAGAGGGCTCACAGCGCCTCGCACAGAAAGGACCCAGGCAGCGGGACAACTTAATGCCATTCAGACACTAATTAACTAATTGAAAGACCAAAGTCTCTAAATCTGGGTGTACAAATAACTGATTATGCCCCCCTCGTGTCCGCACAGAAAGTGCTCATCCGTTTCAGAATGAGGCGTAAAATCAAGTGTACAGTGAGTGTGAAAGCTGGTGGCTCGGCCCCCATATATTTGTCAATGAGATCAATGCGCTCTTATTACTGACAGCAAGGACAGACCATGATGAAAGCCTGATTTATTGTATCTCAACTTTTTTTTCCTGGAGGAGTTGATGTGGCTGTACGTGGCGAGCTCGTATAAGCCCAAAAGGTCAATCACATGAAGTTGTAAAATGAGATGTAAGGCACATTCACAAGGGCCCGGAGCACAGAAGAGGGGAAAAGGTATAGAAGAAAAGGGGAGCTTCAGTGCAAAGAAATGGACTCCATTTTTGTGAGTCCTCCACTCCAGCTGTCAGCCCCGCTCGCCGTCCCATGGGGGGTTGCCACGGTGACAGGAGGCCACATGTCTTGGGGGCGTCGTTTTGGTCAAAGGACCCCATTGTTCCTGTGTTAAGCCGTCTTCACTGTGCCCGTCTGCCAGGGACGGGGGCTAAGGCTTCACACCCCTCTCTCTCACACACACACACACACACACACACACACACACACACACACACACACACACACACACACACACACACACACACACACTCTCTCTCTCCCGCTCTCTCAGACACTGAACACATACCCCACACCCACTTGTCTAAAAGGTGCAGCAGTTTGGCTGTACACTCACACAACGAAACAGCCCTTTTTCTTCAAAGATTACACATTTTACAATTAGACAGGGGAAAAGACCCAAGAAAGGCAACGTTCAACACAGACACCTGCGAGGTCATAGAAGTTTAAATATCAATTGTGAGATATTATAATATACAAACATACTCCCTTGTTGCCAAAACACACACACACACACACACACACACACACACACACACACACACACACACACACACACACACACACACACACACACACACACACACACACACACACACACACACACACACACACACACACACACAAAGAAGCCTCAAGTGATTCTTGTTCAACAGTACCCCCTTCCCCCTCTCAAGAGAAGTCTTCTGATTGCATCCACTAAATGATTTCCCCTCCTGACGATAACATCAGTCCCCATGACTTCTGTCAGATCCATACAGTTGATCGAGTTTACAGATTAAAAACTCACAACTGCAGCTCCTCCAATCCACCACCAGATGGCACAGTCACCCCACTGCATAAGGCCCAGAGTTAAATCAGTGGCTCTCTCTACATGATTCTCTTTCCATTTGTCTTCCAGTGGGAACACAAAGAGGAGACCTTGGCACACACACACTCGCTAGCCAAGAAACCTCAGGGTGTCCTTCAGCCCAAGTGACTCTGACTGGATGTAAAAGGAGGGGAGTCAATTACCCCAGTGATGGATAGATTACAGTCATGCATCATTCCGGGAGCCAATTCTTCCCTATGTGAACTAAATTTGAAACTCAATTTGTTACCACCACCACCACCACCGCTCTCTCTCTCTCTCTACCGTTCCTCCTCTCTATGACAGATGGATTGAGCCAGTAAAAGCCAGAAAATGATTTCAATCCTCTGACTGGTGGAACATTTGAGGGTGAATAAGTCAGTTTGCTTCTAGACATATGGCTATGTTCGAAATGTAGATCAGAAAATGGTAATTCTTTTGCGTAGCGATGTGTATTCGGCTATGGCAAAAGCTGACAACACAACTGGGAGATCAAAGTTTGTGGAGATATAGGGGTGGTTTTATTATCTGGATGAATTCCTTTCAAATGAGTCAAAATCATCTGGTTAAATGAACAGACTTTGATTTTTATTAAGAATCTAATCTAGCATTGTACATTTTTTACATTCAAGTTAACTCACTTCTTAAATTCCATGTCCTATTGCTATTCAATTGACGGTATAATGAAACCATCCCAATTAAAAGCTTGGATCGACGGGGATCGTCTCTTTTGTGTTCACAAGAAAAAAACTAAACAATTCCAGCAACCACAAATAAACAGAATTGGTCGAGCCTCTTCATTTGATTTGAGTTAAAGACACATTTTTATCCCTCCATTCTTCCAGCTCCTCCCCGGCCTTTGCCTGAAAGATGGTGAATGTGTAGTACACAGCAATCTTCATCCATCCACAATGAGTACATATTGACTCGGCGACGTTGGGAGAGTGAGACAGAAGTGATTACCAGCTGAGTGGTTGGATATTGATTAGGAGGTGGTCAGCAGACATGATTGGGCTCTGGGTGTATTGACTGGCTCAGTTAGTGGAGCCAAACTGGCTACAAATGACTGGTCAGCTCTAATAATTCACAGGATTAACAAAAGCATTAAAAGGCCACCTCCACCCATAATGCAAAATACATGTTTGAGAACACTATTTTGATAGTGATGAAGTTTGATACAAAAAAAACAACAACCCTGTTTTTATCCATCTGTACCTTTCTAAAAACCTGTGCTCTATTGTCCTTATGGCATCATAAGGGGAGAAGCCACGCCCATTCACCCCATCACCCATCATTAACAAACCTAACTATAGCATCTCTTCCATAAGCACACTTCCAGAACTGGCAGTCAGATTCAGGGCCAATCAGAGCAAACTGAGCTTTTTGGAAGGCGGGTTTTAAGAGACAGGTGCTAAAACGGAGCGTTTCAGACAGAGGGTGGAAAGAGGAGATCCAGCAATTGCACTATGATAACTGAAATTACAACAACAATGTATTTTTTAATATACATTTAATGTTTTAGCTAACATAAAACAATCAAAACTGTTACTTGGAAAAAATGCATTGGATCAACTTATTACAAAGAGTGTCTGTCATTCAGACAGTGTCCCATGTAGTCATTGTAAAGTCTCATGAAGCGTGGTCTGGTCTTGTGTCTCCTCAGATAGTGAGGGTTGGACATATTGAGCAGCACTTAGCCGTCGGCCCCTGGTCTTCCTTCGTGACTCTTTGATGGAGTCTGGTGAGGTCCGGGGCAGCCAGGCCAGACCTGCACTGTTGGGCTCTGTGTTGCTGTGGTTCCTCAGGCTGCGGCGTACCGAGCGCTGCCCTCTAGTGGGGACAGCTTTGAACACATCCTCAATGTTGAAGTCGGCCTGCCAGGGAGCAAGGTCCAAAGTGGCCTCTTCCTGGCTCTCAGAGCTGGATCTGATGGCTGTGTCCTGCTGGCTAGCTGCTGGTTCTCCCTGGCCCTTCTCCTCCTCCTCCACCTCATGGCTTATTTTGCTCCGCTCTGGCTGGTTCCCAAGCTCCTGTATGAAAGAGCGGTGTGCAGAGCTCCTCCTGCCCCGCTTGGCTTTTTTCTGCTGTGCCGGCTCTAATGGCAGACTCAAAGTGATGTTGGATGTTTCACCTGAAGGTTGGCAGTCTGAGGTGGGTGCATTCGAACAGTCTAATTCATCAAGTGTGTCTGTGCAGTGTGTATCTGCAGCAGTCTGGGTAATTGGTTCAATGTCATTCCCTGCCTGTTCAGGTACAGTGTGGCTCAGTGTGTGTTCCCATGATGCCTCTTGGTTTGCAGTGGTTTGCTCTTCACAGTTCTCCTCCTCTGTCTGCTCCTGGGTCTCCTCACTGAGCAGAATATCATCAGTTCCCAACAGTCTCCTGCGCCCCCTCCTAGTGACGCTCACTTTACTGATGTTGGGAGATGAGACAGATTCTTCTGAAGGATCATGAGTGTCGTCAGCAGTGTCGGGGGTCAAGATGGTCTCTTCATCTGGCTCTGTTGAGAAATGGAGACAAAACAATGTCAGGGAGATTATTTTTCTGCTGATGCCGCTTCTCTCAAATAAAAAAATGGATAAAGAAATAAAGTTAGAAAAATTTAAATTGGCATCCGACAACCACACATCTTGAAAGGTTGTACATTTTTATTTATTATAATATAAAATGCATATAAAAAAACAAAACATTTAAAAGATAAACAAATATAATGTAGAAAATGTTCTCCCTAAACAACAGGAGTAAAGTTTATGATTAACTATTACATATTCAGAGATAATGTTAGTTATGGCTGCCTGTTTTACCTGTGGCGCTGGTAAAGATAGCATGTGGAGCTGCTGCAGCCTGGTGGAGGAAGGAAAGTGTCTCAGTGATGGGACTGAGGTTGGGGTCTTTGGAGGCGTAGGCCCGTGAGCCGTACAGGGAGTGGTCCACCGCCTTGTTCCACCTGCGTGTTGCAGTGGAGGCCTGATGTGGAAAGACAATCAGCATCATTACAAAGGTTCATACTGATGTGTCAATTGAAATGTGTTGTTAGCCGTCACTATCCATTTGTGCCCAATGCTAAACTTACGCATTCTCACATTTTGATATAATTCTCAGCAAGTACATAAACATTTATTTTAGTAAAAAAAAAAAAAAGAAAAAAGAAAAAGACAAACAAAAAGAATAGAGTTATCGGCTAAACTTTTTACTGGTCTATAGGATCTAGGAGGATTTGACATTGCACCAGTCATTGCAACTGAGGTAAAAGTTGGTTATTCTCCATCCCTAGGCCAACAGTATTATAGTGTTAGACCTTTGAGATGTACCATTTCATTTTTTTTAAAGGTGATTTTTCTTTGGCATTTTTACTTTATAAAGATAGATTTGGAGAGACATAGTTGAAATGGGGCAAAGAGGGGAAGACATGCAGAGAACTGACCCGGGCGGGATTTGAACCCGGGTCTGCTGCAGGGCCTGGGCCCGGGGGGTATTTATAAAAAGGTCCCGTCTGAGTCGCACCATGTGCACATGTTTCTTTAATCAAAATCAGCTGTGCCCACATTTCAGTCTGAAACTATTAAATAATTTGGCTTAAAAACATAAACAACAACAAAAGCCCTTGATTAGCTGGAGACTACAATGCCAGTAAAATGTCGTAGATGTTGTACGTCGTACTGCAATTAGGATAGCTACAGCTGTCCCAGTGTTTCCCCTACCATTATACAGGCCTGGCAGCCCCGCCAGGCCAACGGGACCCCCCGCCAGGCCAGCAGCAGCTTGACTTAATAAAAAAAAAAAAAAAAAAATCTATTTTTCATTGATTCCGTAATAATCATTTGCGAGCGTCTGCGTGGCACTGTTGGTCTACCCCTCGTGTGCGCGTGTCTTTACAACCTCTCGTTTGATCATCCCATCAGCTGATCTGTGTGTCTGCTTGTGTGTGTGTGTGTGTTTGCTCACGGCGGGCGCGATGCGCGTGTGCATTCGGTGCGCACTTGTTAAACACGGAAGCCAATGAGCAGGAGCATGACTAGCAAGCAAACGCTGAACTAGTGGCGAAAATAAAACCAGCGCCTGCTCTATGGAGATGTTAAGGATTCAGTAACAGGGACGTTGAACAGGAAAAAGTGCTGAGCAAAACTTAGAAAGTTAAAATCATTACGTCGCCGTGGCAACACACCCAATCTGTATCAACAGCAGAGACAGCGCAGAAAAAAACGGCATGCACTCGTTTCAGTAAGTTTACAGAAGTGCCACACTGTTACTGCCTTTGACATTCTCAGAAAAGCATTCATTTATGTTCAAGGGACATTAATTTAATTATTGTTTTAACTGTTAAGTTATCTTGAAAACAGCTGGCTATTGTAGCCCTATTTCTTTGTATTTTCAATGCTACTTTATTTTTATGTTTTAAATTGAGAAATAGGCTCAATGAAATATAATGTTCGGAATAGGGAATTTGCCTTATGTAGCACACATGTTGATTATTTGCATTAAAAAAAAAATTCTCTCAATAGGCTAGCTTCAAGGTTAGGTGATTCAGATTATTCCAGAAATGAGTACTAGACAGCAGCTGTCTATATTAGATCTTAGTGTTTATTGTTTTTTATTGAAATCCATGTGTTTTTCTTGAATAGTTTACATGGCTTGTGTCTCCAAATTATTACAGAAAATTGTTATAGGCAGGACATATGACAGTTGTTTACAGAGCACATAATTAATCAGATTTCACCTCTCAAAGTGCACCAGATTGATGCATTTAACTTTAAAAATTATAAGGTTTTCTTCTGCAGGGGCATGCCCCCAGACCCTAGAAGGTCCATTCTCACCCCGCAGGATCTAAAAATCCTGTGAGAAACACCACATGTACAAATGTACTGAATGTGAAAGCATAACCCTATGCCCTCATTTTTAACAGGCTGTCAAAAGAGGCTCATCCCAAATGGGGTTCGTTTTGGTCAATTTCTTCTAGAAATTTGGTACGCACGCGGCGCGCATACTCTTTATCAGCTCTTACCACCGGGCCTAAAAAAAAATGTGTCTGATGTATAGGGGAATGTATTGTCAGGTACAAACTACATGTAGTATTGTTCTTGAACTGGATAAACTGACACCGGGAACAATGCGTTTAGTTAACAAGAAGCACAATCTCATAAATCCTATTTTGAAAATTGTCTGAATGAGCTTAAAAGGATTCATTTTGTGATAATTAATCCAATGAAAAGACCTATACCAACAATAAATGTATCATGCTAAGTAGTATTGTACACCCAAGCCTTATATCATATTCCTCTGTGCCTAAAACCACAGACTGGGGAAGTTGGAAAGTACTGAGACAAATTGTTGGTTTTGGGTGTGTTCATGGGATTTGTGAAAAAATGAAATATGTCAACCTAAGCCTTAACTATGACAGTATGAGTCATAATAAACCATTTTACCTTTAAGCCATGTCAGGCTTTTTAAGTTTAGAATGAATTTAAGATGTGTCAATGGAATTCCTTTGGATGTATAAACATACATGCAATAAGTTATTCTCTCCAACTCAGCCAAAGTAAGTTGTAGTTGGATTGTACATCTATGGGCTCCGTGACTGCCTCCCAGGGAAACACGTCTCCAGATCTCTCTCTCAGTGAAGTGGTGTAAAGAGAAATCAAAAAGGTAAAAACACTCACCTTCATCTTCCCCGAGGCCAACTTGGCAGCAGAGCGCGTCGACCTCTTCACAGGTTCGCTCTCCTCCGGCTTCTGGGGGGGGGGGGGCACACACACACACACACACACACACACACACACACACACACACACACACACACACACACACACACACACACACACACACACACACACACACACACACACACACACACACACACACACACACACACACACACACACACACTTTTCAATGAGGAATACCTTCTAAAGACTGTCTCTATGCCACACGCTCTTGCACACATTAAGTGGATATTCCTCGGATGTGATTAGGTTCAGATCCAGTGGAATTAAACAGTAGATTAGATGAGGGCATGTTATGACCCCGGAATGATTAAGAAGACAATGCTGCCTTGGTGAAATGGAGATTTTCTACAAGGGAGTTCAAGCAGAAAGTTTTGCGGTAATAGCAGACCTTTCTCTTTGGACTGCTGGAGCGAGCTGGAGCCTCATTGGTGGATTCAGGGTCTGGTCCTGGCTGCTATGGATGAGATTTGTTAGGGTCGTGGCAGACAGGCAGGCAGGCAAGCAGGACCCAAATGCAGGACGTTTCAAGTAAAGGTAATTTATTTATTCCAAAAATGCAACTCCAAAAGGCAAAAAGGCAGGGAACACAGGAACATACAGGGACAGACTCAACAAAAGGTACAATGCAAAGACACAGACACATGACACACAGTGAGTTACACACACACACACACACACACACACACACACACACACACACACACACACACACACACACACACACACACACACACACACACACACACACACACACACACACACACACACACACACACACACACACACACACACACACACACACACACACACACACACACACACACACACACACACACATTAGGGGAGGGAGCAGTAATCAAACAGGAGGGAAACTTGACAGGACATGGGGAGGAACAAGACAGACATACCAAAATAAAACAGGAAACAGAGGGAACCACCAAAACAAGACAAGACAAAGACAGACCATGACAAGATTCAGAAGTGTTGCTATGAATATATCTTATACACCCACAATGAATATTCAGGCAAAGTAGAATAAATATATAATAAATAAAAAAGAAGTAAGCAAACTATGATGGCAGACCTTTTTCCTTCTGTTTCTAGATTTGGTTGGAGCTGTCACTTCTCCAAGTTGCTCTTGGGTCTGTGGTAAGGCTGTAGGCTGATCAACGGCCTCGGTCTGAGAGGTTGTGCTGGGTTGAGTGTCAGACTCTGAAAATATTATATAAATTGATTCTGTGGGTTAGCAGGGGCAATGGTAACCAACTGAGACAAACATACGTTTCAAACGACTTTGGCTGATTTCAAATGAAAAAAGTTCCTGTACCGTCTTTGACCATAACAATGTATTTATGCGTTTTATCATTTTGGTTTTCCCTCATTCCAGACTTTTAGACTGACAAATTAATTTAAAATGGAGAAACCTGAGCATATTGAACTACCCACAACAAACTTTAAATTACATTTCTGGTAAGTCTTATAACTTGGCACTTATATATATATATATGTAATATGTCAGATAGAGAATGGGAGAGGTGAATACATAAAACTGTGTGACAATGGAAAAGTATGACGGCAGTTCACCTGTCAAAATCTGAGTGAGAGACTCCTCGTAGAACGCCAGGTCTAAATTCAACGGCTGGGCTTCCAACGTACATTCTGAAAGAGAAAGCAGCAAATAGAAAGAAAGAGCTGTTATCAGAGAAATAGAGTTTGACTGCATTCTACTTGAGACAATAAGCCATTTCCCTCAGGGGGAATAAAGTGTAATAACCAACCTGTATCACTCGTCAGTGCAGAGTCAATCTCCTCCCCTGAAGGGAAAACAATCTGGGAGAAGAAAATAAAGAAAAACAATGTTGATCAATCATGACTGACAAGTGCAATTTAGAGCAAAGTGGCTCATATCCTGGACGCCCGAAGTGTAATATACAATTATTAAAAACCCAACTCATACAGGTAATCTCTCCAGAGAAGTATGCATATATAATTTACAGACATAAACAAAACAAATTGTTGTTTCCAGTCCTAGCAACAAGAAACAAAACATCCCCTGTTGTTTGTGGAAATGTTGGGAGGATTGTAGCTGAGAGACCTGGGTTATCCAGGTTATTTCAATGTTGTAATTTATTTTATGATATGTAAAATAGGCTATGCACACCTGGCTATGCACACCTTGCTACCATCACAGAAGTAGGGATGCACATGACTAGTGGGCTAAACGTTGAAATGCTAGTGGATACGAAATGAATTGGCCAGCATGTGGAAAAGTAGTACTTGCACTTGACTATTAATGAGTGATAATGCATGTGGGGGGTATATAGGTGAAGAAGAGAGAAAGAGAGAGAGTTGAAACCATGATGGAGCACAAAGCAAGGAAAAAAGGTTTACCGTGAGACTAGTCACTACGTGCATCCCTACACAAAAGCATTACCAATCTAACAACAGTCCTGGCATCATGTCCATCTACCTTTCCATCGTTCCCCTCACTGTCCTCGTCCACTGACTGCCTTCTGCGGGTTAGAGAGATGGTGAGTGTAGGTGAGGCTCCAAACTCAGTGGGGCTGCTGAGGTCTGTCTGAGCCTGTGTTGTTCTGGATTCACTCCTCTGTGGCGTCTTGAGCAGTGAGCGCAGCTGTAAGCTCACACCTGGTGTAGGAGCCCGGGCTGGGGTGCCTCCCTTCTGTAGCGGGGTGCTGGGGGGAAGGTTCTTATCAAAGAACTCAGGAGACAGCGCACCTCCAAAGCGCACAGCCTTCTTTCTCTTGGTCACTGTGGACGCCCCACCGGAATCCTCCTCCCCTGCAAAGACAGTACAAACCTTCAATAAGTCCTTGGCCTTTTGAGGACACTTAATAGACAATGTACAAAGAGGCAAAAAGTAAAGCTGCTTTGCTAAACATGCTTACACTGTGTATATGGCTCTTGATGTTGTATTAATATGAAGTACAATTCCCAAGCATCTTATGAAAAACATCAAAGGAAAAAGGCTGTTTGCCAAATGCATATATAGTTCAGTGTGCCTGCAAGTTGAATCAAGAGAGACATTTAAGGAAATCCTATTTGCACATCATGAATTGTTCATCGTTTTCAAAACAACCGGCAAGTTGCAGCATCGTCACACAACTAAACTTTTCACTGTCTCAAAGTCATATCTCTGGAATCAATAATGGGACAACTGAATTTACTATTCCAATCACAGGTCCAATGAGTTACGCACGGCAGAGCGGTGCAGTGAAAGATAACCTGGAGATTAATGCTACCCGAGTTGAACTATACAGTGTTTCCCCTACCATTATACAGGCCAACGGGACCGCCCGCCAGGCCAACAGCAGCCTGACTTAATTTTTTTTTTTAAATCAATCTTTCATTGATTCCGTAATACTCATTTTCGAGCGTCTGCGCGGCACTGTCGTTCTACCCCTTGTGTGCGCCTGTATTTACAACCTCTCGTTTGATCATCCCATCAGCTGATCTGTGTGTCTGCGTGCAGCGCGATGCGCGTGTGCATTCGGTGCGCACTTGTTAAACACGGAAGCCAATGAGCAGAAGCATGACTAGCAAGCAAACACTGAACTAGTGGCGAAAATAAAACCAGCGCCTGCTCTATGGAGATATTAAGGATTCAGTAACAGGCACGTTGAACAGGAAAAAGTGCTGAGCAAAACTTAGAAAGTTAAAATCGCTACGTCGCCGTGGCAACACAACCAATCTGTATCAACAGCAGAGACAGCGCAGAAAAAAACGGCAAGCACACGTTTCAGTAAGTTTACAGAAGTGCCACACTGCTACTGCCTTTAACATTCTCAGAAAAGCATTCATTTATTTTCAAGGGACATATAAATGTATTTATTGTTTTAACTGTTAAGTTATCTTGAAAACAGCAGGCTATTGTAGGCCTACAAGCTTTATTTATTTGTATTTTCAATGCTACTTTATTTTTATGTTTTAAATTGAGAAATAGGCTCGATGAAATATAATGGTCGGAATAGGGAATTTGCCTTATGTAGCACACATGTTGATAGGCTAATCATGATGTGTAGCCTATGTTAATTAATTTATTTTCAACAAGGCTGTTTGCCTAAAAAATAAATAAAAAAAAACGTTTCAGTAGGCTAGCTTCAAGGTTAGGTGATTGAGATTATTCCAGAAATGAGTCTAGACAGGACCTGTCTATATTAGATCTTAGTGTTTATTGTTTTTTATTGAAATCCACGTGTTTTTCTTCAATAGTTTACATGGCTTGTGTCTCCAAATTATTACAGGAAATAGTCATAGGCAGGATATATGATTGTTTACAGAGCACAAAATTAATCAGATTTCACCTCTCAAAGTGCACCAGATTGATGCATTTAACTTTAAAAGGATAAAGTTTTCTTCTGCAGGGGCATGCCCCCAGACCCTAGAAGGTCCATTCTCAACCAGCAGGATCTAAAAATCCTGTGAGAAACACCACATGTACAAATGTACTGAATGTGAAAGCATAACCCTATGCCCTCATTTTTAACAGGCTGTCAAAAGAGGCTCATCCCAAATGGAGTTCGTTTTGGTCAATTTCTTCTAGAAATTTGGTACGCACATACTCTTTATCAGCTCTTACCACCGGGCCTAAAAAAAATTCTAGGGGAAACACTGCTATAGGAATGTGGCTCACTGACAAGCTCAGCACACTAGCTCAGCAGCTAACAGCTCAACGTTATAAACAAGCTAAAAACAAAGCTGTCTGTGTGTGCATGGAAGGAACACCCAATGTAGCCCAAATCCACATAATAATTTTTTTTTTTTACGGTTAAATGTGTACATGGTAAAATTGCTGTCGTCCAACCGTTCACAGCCCTAGTATTTACCTGTGGGCTTCATCTCCAGCAGAGGAGGGAGAGCGGGGATGTGGAAGGAGAACGCAGGCCGGGCTGGTGGATCCTCAGGTGGTGTTTGGAATGCAAAGAAACCGTGCTGTAGAGAGAAAAAAAAGTTATGAGGCCTCCCATTCTATGACTAGTTCAAGAAGAACTGAATAGGTTGTAAGTTAGACTGAATCCTATTTTAATTAGGGATGGGGCCGATCCGATCCAGTATCGGGTCCGACTCCGATATGGCCGAAATCTGTGTATCGGATATCGGACTGTCAGCTCCGATATAAAAAATAAAATAATCATAAAAAAAAATTATTATGAAAGAGCGAACGAGCCTGTGCGAGCATGCACCGACGTTCGGTGGAGGGAGAGAGGACACCACTTTCTAGTTAGACATACAGTACATATCAGTTTGTTAGCCAGTGAGCTAACCCAAGTCAAGGAAGTGGAGAGGCTTCTGCACTGTGACAAATTCTACTATGTAAAATACAGCCAGAGAGAGAAAGACTGTGCAGACAAACACACCACCACATATTCTAGTGGGGCCGAAGTGATCATTGAGAAGGATTATTTTTGTGTTGATATTTCCATTAAAATATTGCATAGTCTGCCTTAAAGATAAACCTATATGCATTTGTGTATATATCTTGCTCTTTTAAATTAGAATTGCTTAAGCATTCCTAACCTTACACATAACATCACCACCAACAAAAAAAATTATAATAATTAGGATATCGTATCGGACAGTATCGGTATCGGCCGATATCCAAAACCCAGATATCGGATCGGAACTAAAAATAGTGGTTCGGTGCATCCCTAATTTTAATTGTCATGATTTACGCTTTTTTGTGCGTACAATCTGGGAAGACACCAATATACAAACTGATCCACTCAGAAATTGGTTGTCAGCAATGACCTTAGTGACAACTGCATTCCCTTTATCAGCCGGATAACAGGCTTTATGTGGTTTTGCCAGGAAATGCTTGGTTAGCATTGGCAGAAGCTAAACACAACAAATACAGCTCCGATATAGCTGTACAAAAGCAGATTAAAAGAAATATGGTGCTTGCTTAAAACCAAAACGGGAAAGAATGAGAGGAATAACCACCCAAAACACAGCGTAACATGTCTAAAAATGGAGCAGTTCCTCCATTTGGCCCAGCCTGCATGACTACACATATTGAGCACTTTAGGGCAGACCAGCACTTGGTTGAGGGAGGAGACCATCACATTTTGGCACTGCTCCAAAAAGAAAGGCAACACTATAGCAAGTGCCTTGTTTTCACATGCTGTATTGTCACCATTTAAATGCATACGAGTAGTACTGCTTGGCATAATGTTGCAACAAAAGGTCATTGCATTTTTTTTTTTTTTTTTAGGATATTGTTCTTGGTTTCTAAGTAACATTAGAAATATCACGTCACTCTGCCAGGTTGTGTTATCGATCACACAACATCTTTTCCCTGGTTTGAGTTGTGTTTCATGGTAATGTATCTCTGCTACTCAAAAGGCATTATCGTAGCGGGAAGCCATGTGTGCCAGAACAGCTCACAGTATCTGTTTCTCTGTGACTCACTCTTGTGTGCACATGTCCATGTTGCGGTCTGGATTCAAAGCTAACCTGATGGTTGTTGGTAGGGGAACAGGCTTGGAGCTCAAAGTCATCATGATGTGGTGGGGATATGAGCATAGCCTGGGCCTCTTCCACAGGCTCACTGGACCGCCGTGGTCCTTCTGTCACAACCTGTGGCACAGCTTCTTCATCGTCCTGTGAATATGAGTAAGAAATCCCCATTGCTTTTATTCTGTTGCACAGCAAAAAAAAAAAAAAAAAAAAAAAAACTCCCCGAGATACAGGAACTACATATTTACCAGACTGCTGTAAAAGTAGAAGAAAAACAAATGACAAAAAAATGCATTTATAAATAAATAAACTCCATTATCCAGCACTTAAAACCAACTTAGTTGGCCTTGTGGATGCTTCTTGTGTAAAGTCCTGTGTAGCACTACAATCTACCAATCGTAAAGGAGTTCAAAATAAATCAGCAGATTCAATGGAAGCCACGTACAGAGAGGCGAAACCTTTTAAGTAAATTATTCACAGCAGTCAAGTAAATAAATGCTCATGGTGAGTATACCTCCTGCTCCTTTAAACTAAAGTTGACGATAGGCACGCTGGACTCTCTAATCTCCTGCTCACAGCTTGGTGGGAGGGCCATGCGCCTCCTCTTGCTGGGGGTCATCCTGGGTGGGTGGTTCTCCTTCTCTCCATCACGGCAGTTCCCGTCTGAAGGAAAACAAATACAAAATAAAACATCAAACCAACCATCAAGTAAGGCTTGTTACATAAACAAACAAAACAAACGGGACTTGGGGACCTCAGCGGGAGAGAGATAGAGAGAGAGAAAGAAAGAGAGAAATTAAGTAACAGTATCTTAAAAAAAACATCTTTAAAAAGACTTGTCTGACTTCAGCTCCAAACATTCATGAGAATGACCAAGCTGAGAAGAAGATGACAGAGCAGTAAGATATTGTCATGGGGTCAGGATTAAACTGTGCTATTATGCATTAATCCACTACTATACGATTGAACAGTGCCTCCCAGACATAAAGAAATCCTAGTGGCATACATCCTGGTTTGAGAGATGAAACTATTAATCCTTGTGGCAATGAGGCGGCCTCACCAGACAGATAATCTCTTGTCTTGATGCATCCTCCAGCCTCGCTGCTGTCCTGACCTGGCTCGGGATCACAGTCTTCACTCTCTCCCACATCCATCAGGTTCTGGAAGGAAGCCATCTTCTGCCTGAGCGTGGAGGGGACCCGGGGAAGGAAGGGGCTACCGCGGAGGAGCTGAGAGTTGACACAGCAAAAACAAACAACAAATGCATCTGTTCAGTAGGGCTGTAACGATAGAAAAACTCGATTTGTATCAGAATTTTGTAACCACGATGCCATACATACAATGATTATAAACATTTGAAAAGCACTTTATTTAAATTACATTTATGATAACATTTAACTTAATGTAACATTTAATAACAAATAACCTGAACAGATTTGAACACAAAGAACAATATAAGCAACATGAATAAATAAATAACCAAATATAAAAGATTTCTCTCTTCTCTGTAACTAAATAATACTGTTGTGGTTAAAAATAAAAATAAATATAGAAATGTGCTGTAAACCAAAAATCAAGTTAGAAAGTTCCACAGGTCATAGAAAATACAGAATGGGTTATTAATGAGAGGCTTCTCTGCTGCCCATTATATGTTCACATGCATAGTTATAGTTATGCCAACATATGGTTTTATTTATCTTTAATCATACACAAGCCATTTGCGGTGGTGAGCAGACCCCTCGCCATTTGCTTTTAACTTTTAAGTGCCAACCTCCTTTCTCCCTTTGGCCTAAACTATCTTCAAAAATGAGGGGAGCTGCTTAGATAGAATTCGTATGGAAGCAGGCGCTATATTCAAAAGATTAAATCATTCATCTGTATGTCATATGGATTTGAATTAAAACTATACACATAATTTAAAAGCACCATGTGTTTCTCAGCTGATGGTAATTGCTTTGAGATTATGGACTATAATGCTGCTGTTTTGATAAACAATGCCGATGTAAACAAATATTAAGACAGCATCAGAAAACAGGATTAAGTTAGACTCAGAGGTTGTCTGTCGTGTCGTCAGTCTTCAAACTACTGAGGCATAGTTTGGTTGGGCACGCACTGAGAATGATGATGGACAGCAGAGAAGTGGGTTATGGTGCAGAACAAGTGATTTGAAAAGTGCCAATGAACATTATCATGGATGGTTTTTAGTTCTATTCCACTTCCAAATGACAACACCTTTTCTCTCCACAATCATCATGTCGAGAAAGGTTTTTCCCCCTATATTTCAGTATAAGAATTAACAACAGACCATGTCGATGTATTATTTGGTTTCTACTTTGTTTGATATTGTTCAGTATGTATATTTTACTGTAAGGCTTTGACAGTATATCAAGAGCTCTGTGCAGCTGTCAGTAGATTTCAGTTATATCCGTATAAAAATATGCTATAATGGGCTTAATGATCTCCACATTTTATCTATGACATTCAATTTGAATTCAGCCAATAATTCCATGTATAGCAGCATTTGCCAAGAGTCATTCAGTCATTCAGATGGCACTGTCAAAGTGGGTGCATTGAACTGAACTGCATTAAACTAATGTTGATGCATACTAACAGTACTGGGTGTGCAGCGTAGGATGATCATAGTTGCATACAGCAGCTCAGTGCTGTTTGTATGAACTGTATCCAGACACAGTACTAGTAATCCTGCACACGTAACTGTGTTATGTCTGTTAGACACGTTGGACATGACAGTCAGTCTGCCCTCATGTCAGGGTGTTGATAATTTGACTGGAGCAGATGTGAAGATCCACACAATGTGCTGCTTAGGGCTCCTGTAACATGAAGTAATTTAATCTTCTATTAATTATTGTCAAACATGTATAGCAGACACAGGCCAAGCTGGTGCACACGTCACAGTAAACAATAATTGAAAAGTTAAATAGGCCTTTAATAAATGTATATACTGTATCTGTCATCCTATGAAACGTTGACATGTGTGAATTTGGAATTGGATCCGACGGCCTATGATCCTGAGTCCATCTCATCTGTGATCACTGCTGTTCTGTATAGGAGTTCCCATTTATAAACATGATCTGTAGATGTGCAATACATGTGCGTACAACTTTATGCAGCTGCGGCTATGACAGTCTTTGTAGTGTCTGACAAAACAACAACAGAGAAAGTACGCCATACAGTCACATACAGTATCAGCAATATGTCAGTTTCCATAAGGATCACAGAGGGCCAAACAAAAGCTACAGTGTTATTTGATCATATACTGCTGACATGATGTGACAGCAGTGCAAGAAGCAGCAGCAGACGCTCACCCCTGTAGTTCGATTGGTTGGCGTCCTGGGCGGGGTCTTCATCCTCTGTTGTGCTATGAAGCGGATGAGGGAGTTTGTCTCTGGGGAGCCCCGGGCACCTACGCTGGACTTCCTTCTTGCTTTTATTTGAGCTAGACGAGACTTATCTAGAGCAGGAGGGAGATGCATGTCATGTCAGTATAACAATCGATTGATGCCATATATTATACACAAAGTTTACCTTGATGATTTTTGCCTCGGATTTTACGCATCAGTGGTGCTGATGATGATGCATGCAACTGCTACTGCTTTGTTCACATCTGTGGCTGTAGCATAGTCCAATATGCTCAGCCATTTTCCTTTTGGATGGTTTTTATATTACAGTGTATTACAAACCCTATAGTAAATATAAAGCGTTTCATCTCGCATTGGTGGCTGAGCACATATTCAATACATAGAAAACACACCCTATATGGAAGGCTATGTACACTAAACAAGAGTTTGGCCTCAACAAAGGACCGTCCTTCTCACCTTTGGGGTTTGGCAATGATGCTGGAGTAAAACTTTGGATGGAGATGCCAAACTGAAGAGGTGTGAGCTGGCAGAAGTTCATGGGGGCCAAGATGTCTGGTAGAACAGGAGGGGAGGGCTCTTCTGAGGGGGACAGCATCTTCTCAGTGGGATCCCCCTCAGTGCTAGCAGCGTTCATCTCCACGGTAGCCATCTGATTGTCAAGGTGAACAAGTCTCATTACATAAACCACAATTACATATAGTCAACAATAGCAATTTGTGGAAGAGTTAATACAGTAACCTGTAATGTCTTGGTCGTTTCATTGAGGCTCATGCTTGTAGCCCATGACGGCTAACAATAAACATCAACATTGTGTATGAACACAAAACGATGTAAAATGTCATGTTCCACATGACTTTAAGAGGATGCTTATATCGTAATCCAAATAAAGCGGGCAACATATGAGAAGCTAATGCTTAGTTAACTTAAGGTTAGCGTTTATCAGTTCTTCCAGCACGTGCTTCATAATTATTTTATTGAATGAACAATTAACTGAATGGTTCGGTTAACAGCCTAGCAACTAGCTACACTAGTTTTCACACAGTTATTATCGTCAACTAGCTCGGATAAAGTAAACTACCGCTGATAGTTGTTTAAGCTATGGACACGGGACGTTACGTTTGCTAACGTTAACAGTAGCAACCGTATGGTTGAACATTGGGTAAAAACCAAAACAGTGAACTTACCTTGTAAATAGGGGAAATGGTGGCAGCTGCTCTTAAACATATAAAAAAAGCATATAGGCTACCGTGTCATTAAAAAGTCCACAGATAAACGTTAATACATGGTCCTAAAAAATACAAAAGAAAAAAACATAAACTGTGGATAAAAGACTAAAAACAGGAGTAGAGAAAGCGTTTCAAATTACGCTCCAAAGCAGAGCCAGCTTCCGCGTGTGGATCCCTCCGCGAAAAAAGTCCACAACACCTGCAAAAAACTTATATTACCTTAAAAAAAATCCCACAGTGTATTATAAAGTCTTCTTTACAAATGTAACATGGAATAACACTAGCACACATTGTAAATAAATGTAAATAATAACTCGGAAACTGTATCGTACCGAGGAACTAACTTCCGTATTTTTAAGAGTTTGAAAGGGTCCGGATCTCATTTAATATGAATTGTCCAATAGAAATACTAGACTGCATACCACGTGACATTAGTGATGCGCCAGTTTGGATGCGCACAGAGAGAGATGGGATAGATAGATAGATAGATAGATAGATAGATAGATAGATAGATAGATAGATAGATAGATAGATAGATAGATAGATAGATAGATAGATAGATAGATAGATAGATAGATAGATAGATAGATAGATAGATAGATAGATAGATAGATAGATAGATAGATAGATAGATAGACAGACAGACAGACAGACAGACAGACAGACAGACAGATATATATACAGTATATATATAGAGAGAGAGATCAATCAATAGCCTTTATTTTCACTCGAAAGACACTGAGGTTTCCCTCATTTACAGTGATGACAAGCATTCACAATAAACACAATTAGAAGGATAACATACTGAACAGAGAAAACAGAAACAAAGTAGGATAACAATTAGTAGGCTATATTAATTTAAATATAAATACAAAACAGTGTTTCTCACGTCTCATTAAAAGAGAAGGCCAACCAACCTTTTCATACAGGATGCAGTATGAGTTTTAAAGCAGTCATCTGTAATGAATCTAAGCTGAATGATAAACTGAATCCAAAGGTTTTAGGGTATAGGAGCAGACACATAGTAGATAGATAGGACAACAACTCTGCCCATAATTAGAATGCACAGTATTTATTGGGTAGCATTTGTGATTAATAAATTCCTTGCTAATTTTAATTGATGCTAATTCATAGTCCAGATGCATTAAAGGCAAGGAAAATCCAATCTGTTTGATGTTTTGCGGTAACATTAAAAAACAATTTTTTTTCCCAGTGATCCAGCTGGTCTGGGCATTGCTCCCTATATACACTGAAGGGCCACATCTGTTTGAAAAGCCAAACAGCTGGAGCTCAACTGCGTCCTTCTCTCAGTCTGTTGGTTCATGGCTGACCTGATGCTCAAAGTTAAAACTCCACCAATCTGTCAGCCAGAGTAGCACTCAGCATGTTCTTGCTGGAGGTTATACTGTGACATTCTGCTTTGAAGGCTACTCCTCTTTTCACCACACAGGTGTGTGTGTGTGTGTGTGTTGGGCCATAGCAGCAGAGAAAAACTGTAGCATTCACTTATATGTTTGGTCTCTTATGGTAAAGAGGTCAATTAAAAAATACACATTATGCTTTGATGTTCAGTACTTGGTTGTAAGTCAAACATCAACCAGTAGCCTATAAACAAAAACGAGTGGCATTTTAAGAAGCAGCTAATAATGCTTTACAGGAATGACCATATTTCTCTTGTGGTTTACAATGGTTTGACATAACTTCCAGTACACTCTTTGTGACCGAAAATCAATAATCCCAAACAGGTGGGCGAATTGTGGTCTATTTTTTGAAGAGCTCAAACCCAACACACACACACATGCACACACACCCGCACACACACACACACACACACACACACACACACACACACACACACACACACACACACACATGCAGGCACTCACACGCACCCACACACACACACACACACACACACACACACACACACACACACACACACACACAGTTCCTTTTGTGAGGTTTGGGAATCTGTGGCACAGCTGAGTACACTGAGATCAGATGCAACCGTGAGCCTCTCTCCACAGCCGGGGACTGTGGACCACATGAAGCATGTGGCTTCTTCTGTTGACACCAGGCAGGGCTGTGCGATGGAAGCTTGACTGTAGTTGTTCTTGTGCAGCACAGGCTAAGGAAATGGAACAACTTCAGACATTTACAGGTAAAACAACCCTGTCTGTGTATGAGTTTCACTCCAAAAGTTGGATGTTTACAATTGTGAAAACTGGAAGTCATAGTTTGAGAAAGTAGGAAAAACAACAACACATTGTTACATGGAGTTTTTTGGAAACCAAAAGTATTTTTCAGAATTCACCTATAGGCCATATATTTGCTAATCATCCTCTCATTTTTGCTGAAATGATTGGTGATGAGTTGGTGGTGATTTTTCTACAAAGGCATTTCCAACTTTCTCTAAGGAGTATATTTTTGATTTCGCTTCAAGGCCATCAGAGGAAATATATTTCAGACTGATTAACTGTGTCAGCATGTTAGGTTCCCATTTCAGCAAAGACAAAAGGATGGTCTGGAACAATTGATGTTTAAACGTTGTCTTACTTTCCATCCTTTCAGTAGAATAGGTCAGGTTTGTATTTCACTGCCACCACCCTGAGCGTGACAACCTGGATGTTTCAGCCATTTACCCAGCACTTCTGCTGATTTATTTCCACTTCTCTGCTGGCTTGCTTACTATGTGTTCTGCACTGTTAGTCTGGACTCTTGGTGATATTTCAGCTGACTCAGGTCGGTCGGCAGTGTGTGTCTTATGGAGTCAGCTTATCGTAGCTGTTGGCTCATAGGTTATTATAACAATGAATAAAGATTAGCCACACTCCAGTTCATAATCCTATTTGTGTCCTCATTTTCCTCATATATACATAAATATGTGGATGTATATACTGTATTGTTTGTACAAAAAAAAACTGCGTATGTAACCACTGCTAGGGAATGCCTTGTTGAAACCTGCACATAAAAGATATTAACGCTGTCCCACTCGCATATACATGTTGCTTACTAAATATGTGTTAAAGGGGCAATGTAGTGATTAAGTGTTCCACCCGCATAAAGTTCAGGGATTATCAAGAGACAGATTTAAAAATGAATGGTCAAAATTGAAGCAGCAGGGGCCGAGATACCCTGCTTTTTAGGGTCCCCTGTGTAAAGCCCCTAAAACAATGGATCCTACATTTCCCATGATGCAACAAAGCTAATTTTTGTTAGACCCTATATACATACCCAGCTAAACACCCACTCTGTGAACATGTAAGTTAAGCTTTCTGTTTGAAATGTGTAGCCTCTAAGTCCAGGCCGAGATAACTGATGACATCACTATGAAATCACCAGGGTTATATTCTGGATCCTCCTGAGATGAGTGGTACTAACTTTGACTGCTAAAGTGACCTGTATGTGTAAAACTGGTGGACTTCCTCCTTTACAAACAGACTCCCACACCTCGAGTATATCTCCATTTTTATTTGTGTATATATACACATATAAAAAATAAGGACATATGTACAATGATAATAAATATCAACAGGTTTGTACAAGTGAAATAAGTTACTTAACATATTTTAAAAACAAACAAAAAAAGAACAATAACAGACGAGAAAAAAAATGGGACAAAATAAAATATCACGATGATGATAATATAATAATACAAATAATGATGGGAGAAAACAGCAGAACTTAAAGCCTCGTGTGAGAGAAAATATGATGAGCAAACAAATGGGCAAGAACAAAATAAATGCACAAAAAATACATTGCACATGCATTTTTCCAAGCATGAAAACCTGTTTTACTTTATTTTTTTATTAGATTTTTTTGCAATATGGAAAGAAAAGCCCAACTGTGAAAGGGAAATATATTAGACATAACCAAGTACCAGTGTAAAGAGCTAATATCTTTAAGCTATCTGCTTCAGGGGATTTAATAATGTTAAGTGGACACATTCCATCACTGATCTGCTTTGAATCAACAGATACTTATTTGGTTTTAAGGGGGCAAATCAAATAACGCTTAAAGTTTTGGTACATTATTCATAAAGGGAGGGGATAAAGAATTGGGTCCAGCACATCACTATTGACATATAAACAGGAAGCAAATAGAAAGACCATTAGCCTTAAGGCCATTTTGTTTGCGTTATGCTTGAGGGCGAATTTAGCTGCAGATAAAATATGCAAAAAGGCTGCACGCATCAGCTCAGTTGGGGGGGGGGGGGGGGAAATTGGACGGACTGCTGAGACTTAAATATCGATCTGAAAAAAAAAAAAAAAAAACGTTCGAAAATATCTTAACAAAGAACAAAAGCAACTGCAGTCTACTTTGGCTTATCCAAAAAGGTGAAGAGGCACAGAAAAAGTAAACATGTTCCAAACGGCAGCAATGAATTCCTGTACAACCCTTGAACCATAAAATCAGACAAGAGTTCATTTCCGAACCCCCTCGTTAAGAGCGTTAAGAGTTCCACAATATCATCAGCGTTTGTAAAAGTCCAAAAATGAGCGATCAAAATGATGCACTTGTACAAGGATGATCATATCAAAGATTGTACAGTCCACTTGCAGAGGATCATGCAACAGTAGGATGGTGAGGTGCTGAGGGCTGAAGTATCCTCAACCTCGGGATCGTTCTGATATTCTACACCCTCCTCTGGGCGCTCTGTACACAGTGGGGCTAAACAAAGTATTTTCGTCCTGCCACCATCCTTCTCGCTGTACTCCTTCTGGTCCCGACAGACACATCCCCAAAACAAAAAGCCGCCCCTGGTTGACAAAGCACAGACAGAGGACAAAATAACGTCAGTAACAGAAAACATATGTGGTGTTTTCAAAGTTGACCGGATAGTAAGTTATATGTTTCTACGACATTTTTTCATCCATGGAACACGTCTCGCATGTTGGCCGTATAAGTCCGATGGTGGAATTACATGATTCAGCCATGAATTACTGTAGGTAAAGTGATAATAATATACATACATACATAAATACAGGCTACAGCTATGAGAATTTGCAGCAACTTTAAACCTAATCTGTAGTTGTGTCTGATAGTTTGGAGTAGGAGATAGGTAAAAAGCTCCTGTATACTGTCTGAATTGTGCTGAAAGTAGAACATTGTTTATTGCACAAACATTTCCTAAGGCCAACTTATATTGATCCTTGCCGGATTCAAACGTTATCTCTTTCACAACATATTCGTGTCACCGGTTTCGGGTTAGTGTGGGGCCTTTTTCTCCTGCCATGAAAATGCCTTTCTTCGTGATGCACCTGTCCCCCAAGACTTTAATAAAAGCTCACAGGGAAAGCTTTAGATGAGGAGGTGACTGGCCACCTGGTGCTGTACACATGATGTAGAAAGTCTAGGAGTGTACAGAAACGCTTGGCAACTCTGAGAGGCGGTATTTTGATAAGTGCAAAAAAAAATTGGCATAAGGATATTGCATTCAACTAAAAACATACATTATGCCCTTAAAATAGGCAACATTAGCCATATTTGAACCTTTAGGCAATATATACTTAATAATACCACTTCACCAATGACCATATGTATTGTGTCATCATTTGAATTTAGTGTGAGTTTTTGGGGACATTTTTTAATTATAATAGCAATTTACTTTCTTGCCAGGAGCTTGAAAATTGACACAACTCTCATGCCCGTTTGCTAAATCTAGAGCTAGTTAGTTTAGCTTAGCATAAAGACCCACAACAGGGGGGAACAGCTAGCCACACATTACATCTCTCTTTTGCTTTAACTTAGTAAAAAAAAACACATTGTTAGGTGACGAAACAGTTGTACATGGAGGTTGTGTGTCAGACAGTTTCTTGGTAACTTTGTGGGATTCACACCTATTTTACACCTTTGATTTTATTCAAATGAGACAAACAAGATTTTGGTTGAAATTATAGTGAGCTTTTTTCTTCATTTGTTCAAAGCCAGGCTAGCTGTTTCCTCCTACTTTTGGGTTTACTTACGGTCTCGTGGCTCCACAAACAGACATGAAGGTGACATCGATCTTTCTCATCAAACTCTGAGCAAGAAAGCGAGTAAGCGCATTTCCCCGAATGCCTTTAATTCCTTTTAGTGGTAAATTGAGCAAAGGGACCTAAGCCAGCTAAATAAACAAAATAATTCCTAACGCCACACTGAGCAGCCAAAAAGCTAAATTGGAAATCGTTAAAGGTTAGGACTTGGCTTAAATCTGCATGAATTTAATTAAGTAGAACAATACCTTTCACTGGTTCACTGCGGCTTCCCGTCAGGAGCCAGCAGTTTGTCAGCAGTAGGCAGCAATCAGTCAGTCTGTCTGTCCATCCCTCCCATCAACACTGTGTGTAGTGTCTCCTTTTCATCTTGGTGTGTGTTTTACAGTGCTCTTCCTCTGTATAAGTCCACAGTAGCCCCGGGTCAGTCTCTGGGCATCGGTAAGCGAGATGGGGTTTCATTGGGGTTTAAGGGTGGGCCACAAACACTATGTTGTCGAGGAATGGTTGGCATTTAGAAGACTGTGAGTGTGTAAGTGTGTGTGTGTGTGTGTGTGTGGGATGGGGTAGTATCCGTCTTGGCAGTGCAAGTTTCCACCCTCAACAAAACGCATACGATCTAAAGCACTTATTGAGACATCCGCCGCCGGTCGTAACAGTGAGAGTTCAACTACATTCTCCGTGCCTAATGTCTTCACGTCAGCCTCAATTTGGAATTAAGTGTGCAGTTATTGTTCCGCTGCTTAGAGCTGAATGCAAATAGCCTTTTCTTTGAAGGGAGATGAGCGCACGTCCACGAGGGCTCAACCAAAGCACACTATGACTCTAGTAAATGCCGTTCCAGGAGTGCACTTTGTCAGACCAGAATGTTTCGTTTTGAAGGTCACCGTGCGGGGCCGAGCGAGGGATTGAAGCACTTTGCCCCCACATTGTCATTCACAGAGGGGAGCCATTGATAACCGTCTTAACACTGTTGTAGTCCGTAGGACATAGAAAAAGAGCAACAAGAAATGTCTTAATTCAAAGCAACCTTCACAACAAAATAAAGTGGAAGGGGATTGAGGACTTTCTCTGGGGGTAAGTAAGACTCGGGGGGGTGGAAACAAAATAATACAAATTGAGCAGAGAAAGTCTTGAGAGATTGTCCTTCATTCAAGCCCCCCAAACTCCCCCTTAGCGTCCTTCATTCCACTTCACTTCATTTTCCATTTCATTTCCTCTCTCTTTGTCTCTCGCTCTCTCTCTTCTCGTCTCGGTCCCAAACGCGGCACTCCCGCCACGGGGACGTGATTGTCGTCTAGCTTGGAGATTAATTAGTCTTTTTATATACCGCTCTCACACTCCTGGCTCACCAATACAAAAAAGGGGGAAGACTCGCTTCCAGTTTTTTAAGTGCAGTAAGCTGAAAAAAAAAGTCTCAAGGAACAGAAGGACAGGGAATCCAATCAATACTTCCAGTCGGTGGCTTTAGGCCGCTCGTCAACTACCTTTCTCCAGCACAGGGGGGCCTCACTTGGTCCACTCAACGTAAAATCTAAACAAAAGTGCCCTTCAGTAAAAAACACGTAACATCATTTGTTGAACGTCCATGCTTGAGGTGTTTCTCCTCTGCGTTCGGCCTTTTTGTTTTTTTTAAATACACAATTTACACACGTGGCGATTGCACAGTGGTGGAACAGGAAGAAGAAGAAAGCCACAATCATCATGACTGCACCTCGCCCCCAGAACACTAGAACAAGAAGTGTTGCATGTTGGAGCGAACGACACGGCGTATGAGAGCGTGTGTATATTTAACATGCTTGTGTGTGTGTGTGTGTGCTATAAATGTCTACAGTGAGCCAAAACAGGCATTGGCGGAGCGAGAGATTTTTGAGAGGCGAGAGAGTTTGAGAGAGCAGGCATCCTCATCAAAAAAGGAGGGAGGTAGGTTTTGGTTGTTTTTGTTTTCGTTTCCAACTGGTGGAAAGTAGTAAATTTGGGGGGGGGCCTTCGTTTCAGACGGACGACTCCTCTGGGTTGGCGTCGGGCAGCACGCTCCTCTGCTGCAGCGTGCGCCTCAGCTCCTCCTTGAAGGGGCTGGAGTAGTCGTTCCCGGTCACGCCCAGGTTCCCCAGCCCGCCGCCGCCAGCGCCAGCCCCGCTAGCCCTCTCCTCCCCGGCCGCGCTCAGGCTCAGGCGCACGTAGCCGTTGCTGCCGGAGCCTCTGATGTTGGTGAGGCTGAGGCGGCTGGGGGAGTGGATGGGCTGGCCCGGGATGGCGCTGGGCGAGGCCGTGCTGCTAACGCTGGTGGGGCCCAGGGCGTGGCCGGGAACGATCTTCAGCGAGCCGTCAGAGTAGTAGTAGTTGGCGCCCGTCTCCCAGAAGCGGTCGTCGTCGCTGGGCATCTTGCTGGGCACGAAGGTGGGCGGCTCCTTGGGTAACGTGATGGGGTAGACCAGGGTGCTCTCCAGGGGCTTCATGTCGGCCCCCTTACCTAGACAGACAGATAGATAGATAGTTTATTGATCTGACGACCAGTAGCAGCAAACATATGTACATAATAAAACAACTTTAAATAATAAATTAAACTTTGCAACAAGACAACTCAAAATGAAGTGTAAACAGAATAAAAACAATTGAAATCAAACCTAGTGCTAGCTTCAGCCTCCTGCGCAGGTAGAGAGCCGCGATGAGTAGAAGCAGACAAGCCGCTCCCAGGGTGATGACCAGCACCCAGAAGAGCCCCATGCTGCTGTCGGGGGCCCGAGCCTCCATGAAGACCGGAGCGCTGGCCACCACCGCCACCTGGTAGCGCTCCGTCTGGAACTTGACCCCTTGCTCCTCGGAGTAGCAGATGTAGCGTCCGGCCTGCATCTGGCCCGCCTCGGGGACCACCAGGGCTTTGAGGGTGCGGTCGAAGCGCGGGCCCCCAGCCTCAGGGTCTCCCAGCAGGAGCTCGCGGTCGTTCAGCATCCAGCAGGGTTGGGCCAGGTTGGACACCAGCTGGCAGGGGAGCACCATGTCAGAGCCCACCACCACCGTCACGTTCTTCAGACGAGAGTGCTCTGCAAGAGGGCACAGGAGAAAGGGAAGAGTAGAAAAGAAGAGGGGGTTAGGTATCATATCATACTAATTCTCAATGATAAGATGATGATGTGTGAATAAACTAAACCCCAGAGTCAAATAAATAAATAAATAAATAAATAACTAAATCAATGTTTTTTATTCTATCAAATATAAAGACAGAAATGTATAGATGTATCCATGAAAAATATGCCTTATCAATCTAGAAAGTACTCCGCATGCCCCGTCCTCTCAAACTTTTGCAACTTGTCCTGACTTGTCAAGGAAAGCACGCATCCCTCCTGTTCGCTTATAGTACTCACTCAGGTAGCTATAGGCACTGGTGTAATTATGAAAGCAGGCAAAACAACACTGACATTTTTTCACGTTATCCATAAAAAAAACCCAATCAATCATTAAGTCAGAAGGATTTGGTTGTAATTTCCTCATTGTAAACTTCTGTAGTCTGTAATTGCCAAGCTAGCAATCAATCACTCTAATTTGCAGGGCAACTTACAAAATGTTGAAAATACAGTCAGATACAGGAATGGCACGTAAATGAAGACAATGTCAAAAGTGTTTGCGGTTTAAATGAAAATACAATTGTGCCCTTATTTATTTGCTTGAGCCATGTCCCCCCCAATTGTTTTTGTGCACTGCCTGGAGCAGCTAGCTCTACTCTACTTGATTCAATTTAGCTCCAATCTAAACGTATTCTCTCTCCTCCTTGCTGCTCCTGCAATTGCGATTAACTCCCACAAGGGGCCGCTGCTGAGGTGTGTGACCCTGTTAGCCTATACTCACCGGGGCTGGGGATGGAGACAGGCTTATCAAACTTGGCTTTCCCCCGGCTGAACCTCTCCAGCATGAGGTCCTGAGACAGGGAGGAGGTGGACCTGGAGGGGGTGGGGGCAGAGGGCAGAAGGCACAGCGGGGAGATTAATAATGGTCTCTCTCTCTCACATAAGAACCACGGGACATTTCCACACACAGGGCCACAGATAACAAACAATGGCCTCCAGTGTTTGCAATGAAATCTTTTGTCCCATCATAATGATACTTAAAATAACCTGAAAACAACATAACAAGAAAGTAGACCTGCAGAAGGAGCTCAAACTTGAGGACTAAAGGGACTCTCAGTGAATTTAAAAAGCCGTTAAGGAGGTTGAAATCAGGCTCCATTGGGAAATTACCAATGTTTGAATCAATCATTTTAATGTAGTTTCCCAATTGCACTTGCAAGGTGCCTGTTGAACTTGTATTTTGTCTTGTGTGTTATGCTGTAACTGTAATGTGTTTACGGCTGTCCATCGTGGCCACGTCTCTCTTGAAAAAGTGAATTTAATCTCAAAGTGACGCCCCAGGTTAAATGGGGGTTATAATAATTATAGTAATAGCTACAAATCACCTGTGAATGTAACAAATAGTACGTTTCAGCCTTGGGTTTTAACATACAGTAGATATGGGGAATGTTTTCCTGTTCTGATATGCACAAAGTCCCTCCCTGACCACAGGTTGTCAATTTCATATTTCTTTTATAGTGTTTGTTCCACAAGGCTGAGCAGGGAAATAATAGCATAGAAAGCAAGGAGGGATTTTAATCAACAGCTTCAGGGTGAAAGTCTGTAGAACCTGCAATGAAAGCTTTCTTTGTGCACAGCTGCTACTATCCAGCTAACAGACTTTCATTAGTCGGGGTGTCAACACAGAGTTTAAGAATCCCATTATATCTAAACACGTTTTCTTTCCGAAGGTTTTTTTTCTCCAACATTTGCAATGAGCAGCTCCCTTTGAAGGTGAGACACTGCAGGGCACTATAGATATCATCCTGAAGCTTTGCCAGTTGATTACTTACAGTATATCAAGAGAACATTGTATTACAATCTGTTCAGTAACGTTGAATACATATGCAAATGTGGCAATATCTAACTTTTACTGTGTTTATTTGCATAATCTTTAAAAACTAAAACTAAAATCTAGATAATGGATAAAGCGTGGGTTAAAATCTTCATTTTTTACAACATATTAGTGTCTAAAAGTCTTTCATAACAGATTTTGGATACAGCCTTTTCTAATGTTATAAATCGAAAAATACCAAGTACAGGTCTTAAAAAAAGGCATTTTCGGCATGTTTTTTTTCAGATCATAAATCAGACGGTTAAAAATTCATGAACAATTCCTTGTGCAATGACCTTCGGAAAAGTGCTAAGAAAGAGCGAGGAAAGTTAAGTTGACTTTAGATTTTTGGTTCAGAGAGAAAAAAAACTAAACTCATTTTGAGAAATAAAGGCTGTTAAAGATGGTTTTATAAGAGAAATATGGAAGCGCAAAGTAGCCCAAAATTGTCCAGTGCTTGAAAAAACAACTCCTCTTTTTGCCTGCCATGTCTCACCTTCAAACATCATCACAGAGGCTCCCAATACCTGTATGGGTTCATTTTATGTAGTGTACAGTCTGAATGCATGGGTGCACATATGGCGTTGTCTGTCTCACCCGCGGTGGAGGTCGATGCGGACGCAGGCGCGGCCCTCGCTGTCCCAGGCGCAGTACGGGTCGCGGCTCAGCAGACAGTCTGGCTGGGACTGATAGCGGCTGCAGTTGGCCAAGGGCAGCTGGAGAACCTCCGAACGAGAGCCGATGTACAAGTACTTCTGCAGGGGGAGGGAGAGAGAGAAGGAGGAGAAGAAGAAGAGAAGGAGGAGGACGAAGACAAAGAACAGATCCAGCCATCATCCAGAGACAAGAGCCAGAGAGAGATGAAAAACAAGAGGAAAGATAAACAGAGGGAGAGAGAAAGAGAGAGGGAGAGAGAGAGGGATGGTGACTCAGTTAGGGGTTAGAGGAGATAATGGGATAATCACTCTCAATTACAATAACATTCACCCCCTCGACCCTTTTTTCCAATCCAATCTGGGTTTCGCTTTTCTTTTTTTTTTCTCGGTGCAAAAGCTGTTATAAAATGTCTGGTGGTGGCGCGGCTAAGCCAGCATTAATGAGATAAGCAGTGGGCTTTAGAGGCTGGGAACCTCCCCGTCAAAACTGCATCGATCAACGGACGCACCGCCACCACCGCAGAGCCACAGGGACACACAGCAGCGCTTGAGTTGACAGGGGCAGGGAGGAAATGACAGGGGCCAGAGGTTCAATTCGCCCGCCGCGGTGAAAAAGATTGTAAATACTGTTATTGTGAAGAGGGATTTGGATTCATGAGGGTGACACTCCATGTGAATAAAGGGCAGCGCTGATAAAAAAAACAACGTCTGCCCGAGTGTCACCGGGGCCACCTGACTGTCTGTCTGTTGTCAATGTATCAAGGACTCAAAGTGTTGGGCACAAAGAGTATTGACAGATAAGCAGAAGACAAAGTCCCGTCGTTTTCACTGAATACCAATGAACAAGAGATGTGAAAGCAAAGCGCCCCACACACAAAAAAAACAACCTTTTGAAGGATATGATCAGATGAAGCTTAGAACCATGGCTGGATGTGCTGGTCAGGCAGGAGGGGCGGTTACCCAAAAACAACAAAGTCCCCCCCCAACCCCCCCAGCGACCATTAAGAATTACTGTCCCTCAAAAAGACAGAAAACAATTACATCTGGAGTCCACGGGCGATAATATACACATGGCCACGCTTTACTATGTTGAATGGAATCAGCTGGAAGCCCAGACTCAAATGATCAAATCAAAAAATAAATAGAAGATAGAAGCTTTATTCTTTCTTTCTTCTTCCGCTTATTAAAATTCCTTCTGCCTTAAATTGAGGAAATGAATTCTGGTCTGTCAACATGTCCTCGACAGAAATGTATCCGTCCAGTCCTGAATCAAGTAAAAATGCCTACACCCACACTTTTCTGAAATAATGTCAAATTGAATGATCACGACCGGTCCCTCTCTGTGACTGAAAGCTTTTAATACTTCTTTTTTGGGCGGGGGGGGGGGGGGGGGCTTTTATGACTTCATCTGATAGCACTAGTAGAGACAGTAATGGCAAGAAATCAGGCAGAGAGATGGTTCCCCAGCTGGATTGGAAGGCGTTGCATTGAAATCAACAGTCTGCATCTTAAGCCCTCTGCCCTCTTATGGCCAGCTTTTCACCTCGAGTGACGGCTGCAGTGAAGATGTTTGCCTTCTGACCCGGTGAGATGGTCTAAAGTGATGAATAAGAGTCTGAGATATTCAGACGTCCTACGTGGTGCCCACTTACTGCAGTTTGTAATGCAGCTGTTTCTATTAGCAATGTGTAACGTCCAAGCCCCATACCAGCTGCTATCAGTTCATCAGTGGAGCCGTTTTCTCAGACTTCTGGAAAAAGCCTCAGAGCTACAGATGACATTATTCATCTGCTCTCATGTCCATATGATTAGTGTAAAAGTGTAGAGCCTGCATGTCACTGCTGCAATTCCCCATTGAAATACCTGGAGCCTTTTCCCTTACCTTGGAGTGGGAGATGGTGAGGCTGTCCACTGGCTGTGCTGTCTCAAACAGCTGGATCTCCTCTATGACGTGGGCCTCTGAGCCCAGGATCACCACCCTCTGCAGCCAACCCTCCGCTGGAAAACACAGAGGAAGAGGATTCGGCTCATTATACTTCTCCACTGTTCACTGTTCAAACTTCAAATCGCAGTTCACGTCAGTGCAATGGACTGTTTTTAAAACTTTTCTTTTCCTCCCCTCGGGAGGCAGTTCTTCATGGCACACATAAAAACATTTATTTTCAAAAAGGTAGCCTGAGCACTCCGCCTAGCGCCAATACAAAATACCCAATAAGCACACACCTTTGTTGGCCGACCACCTCATTTAAATGTCCTTGATGTGATATTAGAAAAAATATTCACACACGCACGCACACCAGCGCGCGTGCCCCCACACCCACACACACACACACACACAAACACACAAACACAAACACACACACACACACACACACACACACACACACACACACACACACACAAACACACACACACACACCTGCAACGGCACAAAAGTTCATTTGAATAATAAAGATGTGATATCATACATTTCCATACACCTGTGACTGCATACCAGTCAATTAAATATTAATGATCAGTCAACAAACGGCAGTATTTTACTTAAATATTAATGATATACTAATGTATTCATGCACACACACACGCACACACGCACACACACACGCACACACACACACACACACACACACACACACACACACACACACATAGAAATTCACTTAAATATTAATGGTGAGATATTATGATATACAAACACACTCTTTTGGTGCCCAAAACAATAGAATCATATATAAAAAAATCTTAAGAGTCACAGTGTACTAGCAAATCCCTTTCATTAGCTGCTGTTCACAAACTTTCCTAAAAAAAACCCCATACAGACTATGTTCCCCAATTGCTATCGATTCGCGTTGTGCCTTGCTATGCCTTCAAACCAGACAAAAGTGAACCCAAGGCAATGGCTTTTATTACTTAGTTTTGACTTGTCACCGCAGGAAAAGCAGAGGTGAAACTATAACATTAATGAGATTTTGGGGCTGTGAATAGAATGGCCCTGGAAATGGAACACCTAAGAATACAGCCTCAATTAAAGCTATTCATTAGAGCTGCACTTTTCCCAGTGAAAAAGGTCTATGAAAGACAAGTGGTACAAGTTCAAGTACTCTCCACGGAGAGAATACGCTCGCAGTCACACACGTAGTCATAAGAAATGAATGTAGCTACAGTGCCATCAAGTTGTCTGGGACCTTCATCGACTTCAATTTTGTTAAACTCTAAAAAAAAAGAACACGCTAAAATGTCATGCTTCTCTACTGCAGAAAAATGGGAAAAGGAAACCAACTTCTCCATACAGCCTGCCTGCATTACCACAAAGGGGTCCAGCTCAGCAGGATACTTTCTGAAGAAGAAGAATTTAAAAGAGTGGAGAGGCTGTTGCTGGCCCTTTAAGACCTTAGGTAAAGGTAATATTATCAGAGAGGCATTCGATTCTTCCATACTGTGTGTGTGTGGGGAGCTGAATGCTCGGGGAGGTGGAAGAGGTGATCCTGAGCTGCTTTCATGTAGGGCACTGTGAACAAGTCTGGATCCCCCTGTGATGGAAGACCACGCGGGCACAGCCGGTGGGGTGACCTTGATGAGTGCGTATTATGTTAGGGAGGAACAGTTGTACAGTATGTGCTTATATGTGCGTTTCTTAGCGCGGTCCTCTTACGGATGATATGAAAAATAGCGTACTTGGGATCCGTTGTTGGGGCCTAAGGCAAACACAAGCATAGAGCACTACACTTCACTATCACTCCCATGATTTCACCCTTTTTTAATCTTTATTTATCCAAGAAAGACCTACGGTATGTATAACTGATTTTGTTTAAAATCAGAATCAAATGGCAGAATGAGATTGAATTCAAATTCATACAATCACATTTAGTTGTGTGTTTTATTTTTGTGCGTTCTCTTCTCACTTTAGATAAACGACTTGAGCAATATATACTGTATGTATATATACTGTATATGTACAGTACACACACACACACACACACACACACACACACACACACACACACACACACACACGTATAGCAAACAGCAGGCATATCATGATACTCGCCACTCGCGGTGTCAGGAGCCTGTGTCAGCTAATCCCTCAATCCTGTATCCTAGTTTTCCTGGAAAACAGTCTCGACAAGCTCTCCCTCTCTCTCTCTCTCTCTCTGTTCACATCAGCTGTCGCTTTGCCGCAGCTAATAGCTAATCAAGCCCACAGCCCAATTGGCACCATGAACGCACGTCTGCCGAGGGCCCTGTTGAGTTTGTGCCGTGAAGCACGACACGAGGGGATGACTGCACTTGGCTCGGGGAGTGTGAGCGTGTTTATCTGTGTGCGTGCGTGTGTGTGTGTGTGTATCAATTTGTGAATGTGTAACTCATGTGTGCGCCCGTGCCATGTGTGTGTGTGTGTATATGTGTGTGTCCCTGGTTGGCCTCCCCGCTTGCCAGCAGAGAGAAGCCCTGAGTCCGCGGTTGTCACACACTGTCAGTTGCCACAGTCGCTGTGCCGCTGCAGTGATCGGAATGGTAAGTAGCAGAGGCTATCTCCATTCATGAGATGGGGCTGCATTAAAATTCACATTCCCCCAGAATCGGCTGTCAGATCTGCGTTATTCAAGATTACGGCTCCTGGAGGGCCCCGGCTGACTTCAGATTCGGTGCCAGAACAGGACACCTGCAGAAAGGGGGGTGGGGGGGGGGGGGGGGGGGGGCGACGGCTACTGACTGGAGATATTAATTAAGCCTGCGCGTACAGAGACGTTTCCTTTGATGCATGAAGATGGATCTCAGTGTGCAAATCAAAGCCTTAATTGAAAAACCCAGCTGAAGTCTGGCCAGATGGCATGTTGTGTCGTCCCACCACATACCTAATGCCAGTCCCTGTCCCTGTCGGCTGCCACGGCCTGTAAGCTCTCATCTCTTCAACAAATACTCTGTGCAACTCTCCCTCGACATAGACACAGGCAGACACACAGATACACACAGATAAACACACACACACACACACACACACACACACACACACACACACACACACACACACACACACACACACACACACACACACACACACACACACACACACACACACACACACACACACACACTCACACTCACAGCGAGGGAATGGGGGAATATAAAGAAAGCCTGTTTGCCTAGTAGGATGTATTTTCACTGTCACATCAACAGAACACCTTGTTATAGGAGGTGGGCAAAATAACAGGGACACCACATATACTGTATAATCCAACACAACACAACACAAAATCCCTGCTGAAAATACTGGTTTAAACCATAGCTTGCAATCTCGAAGGTGATGGTCTCGACTATATTGTCATTTTTCGAGATGGAAAGAATGGTGTGCTCTTGGCCTGTGGTGACAGAAATCCAACGTTGCAGTAAAACACAGCCTAGCCTCTGTAAACGGGCATGTTGCTAGCTAAAGTTGGCCCCTTTTTTATATACCCTTTGTGTATATACTAGTTTACAGAGCCTATGCTGTGTATTAGCATCTGCTTTTTTTCCAGCGCACCGACTGTACTGAGAGGTAGCTGATCGTGACAAGGTATTCACTGATTTTGACAAAGTGATTTTTACAACAAGCGTCTCCAGAATCATTGATGTGTGTGAGGGAGACAATGCAACCCAAACAGCTACACCAGTGTACTAACCTCTAACACGGGGGGGGGGGGCAAAGGAGCCGTGGTGTAGTGTGTGTGTACCTGTGCCGATGAAGAGCATGTTGTACGCCCGCTGGTCCAGGCCGCTGACCCGGTCCACCGCCAGCCGCGTGAAGTTGACTCCCTTGGTGAGCAGCAGGGGGCGAGCCAGAGCTTTGTCCTCCATCAGCGGGTGCTTCTTGGCAAAGTTGAGCGTGGCGTCTGGCAGCTGCAGAGAGCTGTTGTAGCCGTTCTCCCTGTCTGTGTTGGTTATACACTGCAGAATGGACAGGCACGAACACAGGGGGAAATGAAGGAAGGAAAGGTATGGAGAGAAAGAGCCAGAGGGGGGCCAAGAAGGAGGGAGAGGAAGAGGAAGAAACTTCTTAGCTCCAGCTGGCACAGGTTGGCAATGACTATTTGGCTTTTTAGAGGACTGCCCTCCCCTTCCTGTCGCCCCTATATCATTACTTTCATGGCTTTTCGTGTCGTGCCAGCTTCTTCAGCTCTCTTCCACTTCCTTCTCTACAACGCCCATTAACACTCCCCCCTCCCCTCCATCTTTCACTACCCCTCCTCCGCCCACTTATTTCTCCTTTCGTGATGCAGTAGCTCACACAAAGAAAAAACAGATTGTACTTGTTTAATATGAACTTTAAGAAATACAATATCATAGAAGACTTATTGAATATTGAATATTTCATGCAACACAACTGGGTTCATCATTTTCTTAGGGCATAGAATCCATACTGATCCTCCATTATATCCTTTAAACTTGTACGGGAGTGCAGTTGGCATTAAATTTCATTCTAAGTGGTATTAAGAAGTCTTGAATTTGATTTGGAGAACCCTGGCGGTTCCCAACATTTGATAAAATTGGAAATGATCCAAAATTCCCAAAAACATTTTCACATGGGCAGACAAAGCTGGTGGGGCTGTGGCAAAGTGGAAAGGGTGGTGGACCCGCAACTATAGGGTCAGTGGTTCGATCCCTAGTCTCCCCGCCATATGTCCAAGTGTCCCTGAGCAAGACACTGAACCATAAAATGTCTCCTGATACTTAAACACACCCCCCTCGGTGAGAGCTGCTGCTATCGGTGTATGAATGTGTGCTCCAGTTGTGAGACGCTTTGGATAAAAGCGTCTGCTAAATGACATGTAATGTAATGTAAAGCCACTGGTTAAAGTGAATTCCCTACCCTGCCCCTTAAACCTCTCCATAATATATATACAGTCACTTACCGATCCGGGCCGTGGTATGGGGACAGTGCCTGTGTAGCGTCCCCACCTCTGGGATGCCTCTCTGTATTCTTTGTAGGATCCTTCGAACACCTTCTTCACGTCAGCGATCTGGTACTGGCACACCGCCGACACGTCAACGTCGCCCCTGAAAACACGGCGGGGAGTCAGTGATGTGTGGCAGTGCAAAGACACGAGAGACGGATTATACCTGTCATCCACTGGTAGAAGAATGTGACTTTTCAGTGGCTTGTCTTGATGTCGCACAAGACATAAGCCAGACTAGATCCACCAAAACAGAAATCAAATATGGGAGTTTTGGCACAATATACATCTCGGAGCATGTTAAAAGAATTGAATATGAAGTAAAAATCAAAAAAAATGTACAGTATAACCACCACACTGCCAAAGGGGAGATTTGAAGTTAAAAAAGAATATTTTCAGCAATGCAGTGCAAGTAAATAATCATGGTAAGTATTAACCACACAGATTAAACTATCCTTTATTAAATGAGCTGAAGAGATTTGAATGATTGGATATTTTACTTTCATTTCAGGTCATTTTCCTAACCCATCGACACATTATATGAACAACCAACCAAACATATCCACATGTTGGCCTGCCATAATCTAACAACAACATTCATCAATCCTTATCTGAACAAACAAATAAACATGAACATCGTCTGCATAAACATAAACCTCAAACGACTAACGTTTCAGGACATATACCACAATTAAAAAATAACAAATATACAACTAAACTCCTAAACACATGCCACATATACACTAGAGAAAAATACTTAGGTATTTATGTATCATATTTAACTATCTCTTACTTTCGAGAGATATTCAGAAAATGCTAAAATGTTACCAAAATGTCAGACACACTTAAGATGTGTTCACGCTTCTCAGCTCTTTCTGAGGTTAAGAAAACTAATGCCCACACAGATGTCTGTGTAATACACATCATTGATAGGCCACTGAAATCAATCAGTTGGAGTTGTGACTAAGGAAATGCATTTCATTTAATGGTGAGTTTGAGGGGTGTGGGATGGAATTTTTTTCCACTCCCGACCCCATGTGGGACTGAAATTGGGTATTGACACACAGCCCAGACACATTAAAAGATAGCTGCACTCCTCATCTACAAGTATATTTGATATTCTCCGTGCTCATTCACCGGAAGGAAAACATCTTGATATAAATTTCAAACTGTGTCACTGGCATATTGATGGAATGACATATATTTAGTAGTAAATAAGCCAAACTGTGTGCCTTGAACATGACAAATAAGTTGTACAGCCTTATTGCATTTACTTTCTGGAATATTCATCAAAGGTACATAGCTCCATCTTAATCTTCAAATGAAGTGTGAAAGGCTGCTGTAAAACACATTTTTTAAACTATGGAAACTGGTTGCCTGCATTAATTCAGTGCCTATCTAGTCTGGAGCAGCACTGTGTACTGTGCAGCGGTGCCATCGGTGTTATAAGGTGAACGTCAAAACCAAAGGACGGACCTGATGTCTTAGCGAGTTAAAAAGCGAGTCTATTAACTCCGATTATGGCTTGAACTGTGAGTCATCATTTACATAATGTCCAATTATCTTAATGTTATCTCTGTCAAAGCCTCAGGGCTTTAAGGAATCCCTCAGCCAGTCACACAGAGGAAAGGGATTACTTATTTTTTTTAATATTCCAGTCGCAGTAGGAGCTCTGAACGGAGAAACAAAGCTCCGAGTTCAAAGCCGGTTCACTTTGCGATATGATATCTTATTGAAGAACACAAAAGACTACCATCAAACGGCATTGCCCGGAGACGGAGAACGTCTCCAACTTTTCTTCTGAGAGGAAAAACCTCCTGCCCTCGATTTCTTTGTGGATAAGTAACACTTATCATTTACAGCGATGGAGGGCTCCAACAAATGCTTCTCCTTTTTCCACTAATAAAAAACACTATCAATTAGCAAAACTAAGGGGCTATTGTCAACAATCTTTTAAAATAACTGATTGTAGTTCAATTATTACACTTAAAATAAGTTTTTCTTTTGCTACTTCTGAAGGAAAATTCCAAAAATAAGTTTATTTTATCCTGAAATCAAAGAGTGGAGAACAGTGGAAATCAATACAGTTAGTTTTTTCCTTGATCAAGTCACACAACAGTTTTAGACTTATGTAGACATAATACAATCTGATATATAATAAGAAATAAAATTAGTTGGGTCAGAATACTAATATAGGAAGGCAATACAAGTAATGAGTAATACAAATAATTTGATTGGACCGGTTGATCCAACCGTGAATCCCCAGTTTATCGATATTTGTGATGGAATGTTTGAAAAAGCTGAGTCTTCCTTTGGAAGCGTGCCCTGTTCTTGTTCATGTTTCTAGAAGCCAACCTGATTCAATCAGTCTGATTCTGTTTGGTGAAGGGCTTCTAACGTCTATCATCTGAAACAACATTAGGTCCATGAGACGTTCAATCCCTAATTAAGCAATAAAACATATTCAAGCACACTTGAGTTGCGTCCACTTAAAAAAAACTCCCATTACTGTCAGTTAAAAGCCTGTTACATATGAAAGGCCCAATCACACAGTAAATACCTAATCACATGGAGTACATGATTACAGCCGTCGGATCAGAGCGACTGTCTGACCTATGATTTTAATAAAGAGCTGACATGTGACGTAGTGTCTGGCTCTGGCCCTGACTGCAGATGGCTCATGTAGTAATTAAATATTTTTGTTTTTATCTGAGGACATAGTTAAATTGAGCTGCGTATACTGTCTGTCTTTATAACACTTTCTTGATGGGGGTTTGCCCTGACTCACCACTGGGCGTGGAAGATGCCGTAGAAGGTGGTTCCCCTCCAGTCCTGTCCCGGCAGAGTGAAGACGGCCCTCAGGTTGTTGAAGGAGACGTGGCGCTCTGGGAGGGAGCACTCCAGACGAGCTTTCTGGAAGGTGGTCCACTTCTTCTGCAGGGTCCTTTTACCGCCCAGATCCTCCTGACAAACAGGACGGATCAAGTTCATGTTTCTGTATTTATTATATGTGCATTGCAGATACAAAGACGCAGAAAAAATGGGACTTCATTGTGCAGAAAAGGTTTAAAATGTAAATTGAAGTTTAACATATGTATAAATATACAATGTAGAATAAAGTACAGTAGAATACAATATTTTAATGGGGAGGTGTGTACAAACAGATGTGTATGTACATAGATCTATGAACAAATGTAACTACAAACCGATAGAAACATGTCATGAACAGATGGTAAAGATACAGATATATAAACCGATATACACAGATGGCCACTACTTATCATATTAATGGCTGAGTTGATTACAATATCAATGGTTTAGGATTTATTAAATCCACTCAACAATATGTTCAGCTTGTTGTAACTTTGCCTGGACATCTAGGCTTCTTTGTGCAGAGTTTAGACACTAGAAGGCTGCTCTCACATCCGTCTGCTAAAGGGAGAAAAATGTCCCTACGCTCATGCACCTTCAATCTGAGTTTTAAGACTAGAGTGGACGTGTGGGATGCTGTACTTTAGTACTTTGGAAGCCAGCGGTGGTCTAATACACAACTTACACGAGTGTTCTTGAAACCTTCAGTGCACGTACACTGAGAATCAGTGAAGTAGGAAATGTCTTGTGGCCCGCAGTAGAGCTTCTGAAATATCCTACATTATTCATAGACTCTGGGTTTCCTCACAGAGAAAGAAGGAGCAGATGTTATCCATAAAAAAAGCCCTATCACACACAAATTATTAATCAAAGCAGCGTGTTTTGAAGCATGTCTGGTGAGGGTCTTTAAGTCCCCCCCCCCCCCTAGAAAATGAATGCAGCCAACCCGCGCCATATAAGAGAGATCTTAAACCCTGCTGCTTCACTGGTACACAGCTCTGCTCTCTGCAGCATGATTCCAACCCTTCCTTTGCTGTAATGATGCCGGGGATGTATTTGATCAATTATTTTACAGCAGCTGAAAGTCTTGCAGTGCCTCAACTTGTCCCCTCGCTGCAGTGCACTATGGGTATGTGTGTATCACTGTTGGGTATGGCCCCGCCCACTTTCCTGCTCTGTTGTCATAGCTGCTGCTGCTTATGTTGCATTTAAGTAAAGCTATAGAGCGTAACTTTTTCATTTAAATGAATGTCGGTTACATTCAAGCCGTTGCCAAATGAGTTGACACAAAGTTGATCAAGCCTATCAGCTCCACAAAACTCTCTGTATATTTCTTAGTATGGCAGCTTTAACAAACTGGTGTCGCCCCCCTGACACTGGCACCGGAGTTTAGGAATATTACAAGAAGCCCCAATAAATGTATCAATTGTTGATCATACTGCTACGAAAGAACCTGGACGTACAGCGGGAGGTTTACAATCCATGAGCGATCACCGAAGGCTAACCTCCTGTAGATATGCCAACGTGTTGTTGTAATACGTCAGAATGACTCACGGGGGCGACAGAAGTTACGCATTATAGCTTTAACCTCACCTTCACTTAACAGATGCCAAATATCATCTCAGTGCATATGCTGTACATTATCTGTATCTACATAACAATAAACCTTGTTCCACCACGTGAATTGGCCGACAGAACTGTTGGGAAACCTCTTAAGGCGCATTACGACCCGTGAGATGTATGAAACGCAGGATGACAATGATAATAATAATAATATTCAATTACGCAGGAAACATTGCATTATACTGCATAAATCGATGAGCAGTCACTTTATTAGTAGTCAGCGGTCTCAATACGGGCCCGTCTGCCAGATCGTTTCCCATTCCTATTATCCTCAGTGATTGCAGGGGCCGTTAAAAAGGAATTTAAAAAATGCAAATGCTCATATTACAGCAGTGAGATATAGGCACTGTGGCTCTGCTGCAGTGGTAATAATATCAGCGAGATGAGCTATAGTATTCACTGCTTTGGTACAAATCATGTGCGAGCATCTGGTTGTAATTTCATTGACAGAGCTTTATTGTACATCACGGCGCAGACATTAAAGGCCACTCGCCATAAAAATGTGCATATATTGCACACTTGATGATCGACATGTCCTCAGACTGTTCACAATGTGTTTTTCAATTTTATTTTGCTCAGTATAAAGGTTACTGAGATGATATGGTTGCGTGCGTACATCTAACGTCACACTGAACCTTTTTATTTCCTGTTGACTGAAAAGGTCAATGATGTCATTTCTACAAAATAAAAGCTGCTCACCGAAGCTGCCTCTCCACGCGACAAGATGCCCCCCTTATGTCGGGCTATAATCACTGTGGTATGTCAAACCTAATCAGTTATCCTAACGAGCCCGTTCATTAAGCAAATGCGTTCATCAATTATCAAACCGCTCCATGCCGGTGTAATTGTCCTCGCACATCACTTTGTAACTGAACCGGTGTCGAGCTGAAATTCAGTTTGATCTTGTTCTTTGGGTCAAATTGCATTTTGCTTTGTAAGTGACGCCAAGCTGTGCTATCCAAATGGGATAATTCACCGCACAGTCATAATAGCTGTAAAAACGAACTCAACTTGTTGCCATACAGTATATATAAATACAGTAAACGTACTGTGTATATAAAATACATAAATATATATATAGGCTATATGTCAGCACAAAACTGTTAGCAAGTGCTGTCTGACATTATTCAATGCTCAGAAACAGCTGGCAGAACAGCTGGAGGAAGTAGAAAAACAGCTCTAAATTTTCAAGCCAAGCGTGCATGAAACTTAGATTTTTGCAGTCAAACAAATCTGTCCCCTGGGCACTCCTAAAGAGTCACTTGCAGATCGATTACAGTTGGAATGAGTTTGGGCTTTTTCCTTAGGTTTTGCTCGTTTTAAGATGTCTCCTTTATACACAGGGAGTGATAAAAAAAAGATATTAGTTTTAGGACATTCCTAATTGATCTCTCTACATCATTGAGTGTAGCAGTACCTTGCATACGCGGGCCACCCTGGCCACATTGAGCTCCGTGTCACAGTCCAACTCCAGAGCTCGCTCACTGAAGAAGAAGTAGATCTTGTCATCGTCGCCCTCCTTACTGCCGCTGCTCTCCCTCACCAGGGCCGAACCCACAAAGTCAGGCTCTGCACACACACACAACACACACACACACGCATGCACACACACACACACACACACACACACACACACACACACACACACACACACACACACACACACACACACACACACACACACACACACACACACACACACACACACAACAAAGGGAAGCATCAGAAAATGTTTTTACACGGAATAGTAAAAGACATACATCACACAAAGGAACAAATGAGACAGTCTCATCCTGCAGGTACATTTTGGGATTGAATCACACACCACACACGCACGCACGTACGCACGCACACACACACACACAAACGCACGCACGCACGCACACACACGCACACACACACAGACATAGAGACACACAAGGCTGACACGACACCTTCCATCTTATTCCTTGCACTCTCTTTTCACCCCTCCGTCTGTCTATGTTCTATCATCACTCTCTCTCTCTCTCCTTCGCACTCGTCTCTCCTCCAGTCATTCTCTCCTAGTTCTTCCCCAGCGCGCTCTATTAGCGGCCCATTTTGTGTTCCTCACTTTCTCCAATCTTTTTCTCACATTCTCCCTTACATGCAGTCCTCATTATAGGGTTGTGAATGATATGTTTTATTTGAAAGGACAGACACAGACATTTTTTTTCCGGGGGCTTTATATTCGACCATTTTTATGCACCAGTATTTCTTCTTAAATCACAGCGAGAATACAGCGGTTCCCCTCCCCCCCATGATTAATAAACAGTCACCTCGGTTCCAAACCTGAGCCTCCCTCATCTGTATGTCCCTCCTCCCTCCCTCCCTCCCCCTCTATCTTTTCATCACCAGTCGTCCTAATGTGTGCTCTCTCATCACCCCATTTTCTGGCCGTGACTTCATCCTCTTGTCTCCCCATCATTTCTCTCCAAGTGGCTCACACTCCTTTCCCCAAAGATAACCATCCCTCGCTTTTTAGCCGATCAGTCCTGTGCTTCATTTCCTGCCACTCATTTCTCAGTCTCTTGTTCTTTTGCATGCTCCTGCCTCTTATTAATATTATTTGTTTCAACTTTTTTTTTTATATATAGAAAAACTCCGAAACCAGCGTTATCATCCTCCGATGAGATTTACTTGATCAGAAATACATATTTAATATCTCATCGTAATGGAAAATCCTTTTCACTCAAACTGGTGCCGAATATTTTTTGTTTAATTAACTATGAATATATCTTTTTCCATGACTTTTGACTTTCTTCGGAATATAATTTTTGGACACAACTCCACGATACAAGTTCACAATTGACAATTTGCTATAACCTTGCCCAACACACTGAATTATTTAAGCAATGGTAGTTCGGAGCCTTAAAGCCTTTTTGCTGGGATTAACCTGACTAACCCTTAACCTGTGTGTTATTTTTCCCAAACTATTTCTTTTTCTAAAAAAATCCAAATGAAATCAGCAGTAGATAACATTTCAATACTTGAAATATTTAGGCTTCTATTAGCTGATTAGCTAATCTGCAATATAAGAACAATCCCTCAGTCTTATTACTTCCAAGCTACACATTCTACAGGACAGCATATAGCTAACTTCGAGAGATGTGGCCAAAAATTGTAGAAGAATTTTTTTATAAATCTCTCCTTCCCTTTCCCTCCCTTCCCCTGTTTCTCTCTGTCAGTTGGCAGGTTTTACCACTCCTTTTTGTCTCTGTCAGGTCCACTGTTTGACTCACCATTGAGCCAGGCTGGCAGGTATTCACTCTTCATGCTGTAGTGCTGTTGGCCCAGGTTCCTCAGAATGACTGGCTCTGTACCCAGGAAGTTGTTGAGCGTGGCCGAGTACAGCTCCTTATCTGTAGCAAACAAAATGCAAGCTTTGGTTCAGCTCTTGTTTTTTTTTCAAGACACAATTGTGCCGGCTTACAATGGCAGAAGGTCAGCGGTTCAGCGGGTAGACACACGAAAAAAGAAAAAAGAAAAGGAAAGCAGAATGGGTTCACTGCCCATAGGCTGAGTGAAGATGTTTATACTGAAGTGAATGCAGCATGCAAAGTTAAATTGGCCTTCTGGACTCTCAGGGCAATCGAGTGGCTGCAAAAACAGATGGGAAACGCTGCAGGAGCTGGTTGTTGAGATTTGATAGGACATTTTTATGCTTCTGCTGGAGCCTGTTAAAACATGCATCTGTTCACAACTTCAGCTGACTTAAGTGTTTGCTGTTGATGCGAATGTTGAAAGATTTCCAACTAAGGACTAATCATGCATTTTTTTTTAATTAAAATCATCTGTTAATGATCATTACTCCCGTCCGGACACACTTTTACATTTAACATTTTTAAACTTATAATAATGTAGTATTGTGTGTATGCGGAGTGAAAGAAAACCTGCATGCATTGACACAGAGCTGAGTAGTGCGTGCTCACACTTACCAACTATCAGACCGGTATGCCCCTTGGCAGGGTCGTATGGGCATTTGCCTTTCCCATCTTCCAGGGGTGAAGAGATGAGGGCGAAGTGGTCGGCATTCTACAGGCACAAGCACGCAAGCAGACACACACACACACACACACACACACAACACACACATACACACAATGAGTTACACACAGGTGACCGCTTCAAGCTCTGTCTGTCCATTTATAGGGCCCCATCCCTCCTTCCTCTTGCCATTTTGCATCAGTGTCATAAATGCACACGCACACTAGCATTCACACGTACAGCCAACACAGCGTGAGATACTCTTGCTGCATTGCTTTTGATTTTATTTTTATTCTGTGTCACGCTGGCCTCAGCTTGAGGTCAGAATGGCAGACATCTCGAGTTAACACCTGTCAGAACTGGCTCGCAATAACTCGCTGTGGGAAAAAAACACATTCATACACAGACACACACACACACAGACACACACACACACACACACACAAACACACACACCGCACGCACACTTACCACGTAGGTGCATTTGGGCTGGAAGGCGTAGGTGCCACAGGTGTAGAGGTGTGTGTGGTTGTAGCTCTGAAGGAAACGGATGTAGTTGAAGCACTCGGTCTGTAAGAGGAGAGAAGGGGAAATTGTTAAAGGGCTGTTGTCCGTCTTAAAGGTGCAATCAGTGCTGGTTTGTCCTTTTTCAAGGTGAGTCGGCGGCCTGGCCCACAATGAAGGGCCTGGCTTTGGTCACACATTGTATGAGAGTTAATCTGACTTAATAATGAAAAGAAGAATAACAAGAAAACACACTGACAGACCGAGGAGATTTTAATTAGTTTTTAATCCCTTTCAATTGACAATTTCTACATTCAGACACTGCTGTCATATTGTCACATACTGTTCTTATTTCTCCTTTGCTAGGCTTAATTTAGTATTCCAATAGGTGTCAATCACAGTTTTTATTTCTCTTTATGCAAGGTTTAATTGCATTTTATACATTTTTTATTTTTTATTTCTTATGTCTATTATAATTTAATTTTACAATAAGTTTGTATTCCTCCTTGTTTTACATTTAATTGAATTTGTACAATTTTCCAGTTGTACAGTTTTTCTTTCTCTTCTCGCAAATTTTAATTTAAATTATTTATGTTTTGCACTGTTTTAACTTGAAAGGGGTGTGTGTGTGTGTGTGTGTGTGTGGGGAGGGGGGGGTCAGAATTTCCAATATTCAATAATCTATCTATCTATCTATCTATCTATCTATCTATCTATCTATCTATCTATCTATCTATCTATCTATCTATCTATCTATCTATCTATCTATCTATCTATCTATCTATCTATCTATCTATCTATCTATCTATCTATCTATCTATCTATCTATCTATCTATCTATCTATCTATCCTATCATTTCAATGGCACATCTTTTAAATCCTTTTAATACAAATGGGTGAGATCAGTTGGCCCCTCGTATAGACTGAAAATATATTTTTTCTTTCGGCTGTGCCATTCTCTTTTCATTTCTTTTCTTGAGCGGACTAACCTTGAAGAATGTTTGCAGCCTAAACAGAACTTCAGTTTACTCTTGTTTACATCACTGAATATACCATAGGAGGATGCAACCGCGTTATAGCATAAAACTGAAAACGAAAAAGCAACATTGTTTCAACTCAAATGATATGTGTGTGTAATTAACAGTATAATATTCGTAGCACTTTGTGGGAAGTGGCCCTTAATGTCTGCACTGTGATGAACAATAAAGCTCTTTGAATTGAATTGGAAACAGATGCTCCCTCATGCTGCTGGAGGAGTGAATAATTCAGAGCATCCAGTCCATGTTGCCATTGCAGCAGCATAAACAATATCTGGATCTCACTGGCTGTAAAATAAAATAAAAAAATAATAAAAAAATATGGAATACGATTTTCTCTTTTTTTTATTCCATTTTACAGCTCCCACTATCAGTGAGGATAATCAGGATGAGCTGTGTCTGGCAGACGGGCCTCTTTGGATCCCACGAGTAGGCCTATATACGACATTACGTAAAAAGACCAATCATTAAATATAACGACAGGCCTTGCAAACACCATGTGGCTATTCTTTGCACAGTGAGTCGATGCCTGTCATATGTATGGCCATATGTAAGCATTCACAGCTATTATGGCCGTTGGACTAAAAGGAGCCGTGCAGAACAAATGTACTTCGGCTATTATTTTACACCAAATTGTGCGCACAACTCTCCTGATTGCGAGCAAAGAGAGGAACCATAAAATTATTTTCAGAAGGTGAATTTGAAAGACTCATTAAGTTTGTAATCACAATGTGAAGACGCTGGAGGATTTTTTTTGAAAAGTAATTTAAAACTAATTAGACTAAACTATTTTCCCAACATGTTTTTTTTAAAGTAGTATTGATCCTCCAGCACTCCAGTGAACTTTTACCCCCTTTGGTGTGCGTGTTGCTATAAAATATCAAACAATATGCAGCCAAAGCAGAGTGGAGCTGGGGCCAATTTACCCTCTCTGTGTCTAAACGCACCACAACTGATGGTTAGAACTATGGGATCATAAGCATGGACTACGAATGGTGATGAATGCTGAATTACAAAGAGTTTCTACCCTGTTTAATATCAGCATGAAATCATTATTATCAGTTCTTCTTTTTGATCTGATTGAAGAATGCTTCAAATGCATTCATTAAAGCGATAGTTCCTTGCTCAGATTTAGATGGGAAGATTGATAGCCTTCTCTTATCTGTTGGAAAAAGCCTGCAGCTGGTTATCTTAACCTAGCATCAAGGCTGGCAACAGAGGGACGGTCACATCCCAGCACCTCTAGAGAGCACTAATTAACACGTTTTGTTACGTTAAATCCATTAAAGAAAAATACGTTTTACAGGGGTAACTTCCTCAACTCATTCTGGCACTAGCAAAACAATGAGCTATTAGCAAAAGGCTAGTGCTAATTGTGATATTAAGTCTTCTGGACAATACCTATTTTTCAATGTTTTTTCTAATTGTTGGTATTACTGAACTGACAAGCCTTTAGCATCCGTCTTCATCCAAGCAGGACAAATACACTTCCTGAATCAAAGTACCTCAAAAAAAAAATACCTAAATAGTTGCTGATCCGCACCCTGCCTAGGAGAAGCAGTTTATACTCTGGGCTAATGGAATGACTGGAAAGTTTCCAGTTTGAAACCCTGAGACTGACAAAATGTAATTGAGCAAAGTGAAATGGGTGGGTGGATGGGGCTTTCATTAACCACTGTGTTATATAAAAACCTATACTGCCATGGTACCCCTTAAGCAAGGCTAGGGAAAACCCGAACACAACTGAGCTGAAAAAAAAAATCCATGTTACCTGGTTGTTCTTCCCCTTGGCAACGCACTCTCTCTTCTTATCCTGCGGAGCCGGCCAGTCGATCTGCAGAACAAAGACAGAGCAAGTTGTTGTGTGGGCAAAATCGGCATCTCCAGGGAATTATACTGTCTGATGCATTTGGCCCATAGGTTACACATTCAGCAAGTAGGTCGGTAGATCATTCTCATTCTTTGCCCTAGAGTCTAGACCATAAAAAATAATAATAATACATGCTGTAAATAGATGGCTAACTGACACCATCTCCAATAGGGTGCACTTAGAGACACACATGTCACACTTCCCAATTGTTTCCATTTTGCAACAGCTTTTTAATCGACTGTAAAGTCTCTGGGGTTACTATGGCAACAACGGGTCACAAAAATAGAACATTTTACAGGTATAGTTTAGGTACTGAACAGTTTACATTTTTCTGTTGCTGCAGTTAAAACTACAACAGGAACACAATGAGCCCTAATGAGATAAAGTGATGGGTTTTTGATCCAAAAAGGGGACTAACGTGGTTGGGGAAAGATTGGGACGCACCCCAAACTAAAGACCCAGGGAAATCCTTTGAAATAGTCCACAGACCTATTGGCCCAGTAGGTGCAAGGGGGGAAAAAGCACTGCCGTATAGAGACCCAGGTTCAGTCCCAGGCAGGGGTTGCCTCTGAGTTGGCACCATTAAACAAACTGCCGGTGGTGGGTCGGAAACTTAGAGGTCTTTGCTGCAGCAGAATTTCCAAAACGCTTAATACCATTGTTTAAACTTTCAGAAACATCAAAGGGAGACTGACAAGAGAGTGCGTGCACTTCTGCCCTCCGAACGGTACAATTCTGCTGAGACATGCATGAAGCAGAGTAGGAAGCAGCAGATAGGAAAAGGAAATGTGCACATTGTCCCTCACATCACGTCCTGTACTCCCTTCCAGACAATGCTTTTTGGTGCTATTCACAGTAGCTGCTTTTTTTTTTAATGACTGCGTGACACATGGCTGAACTTTGCTCCTTGGACAGAGGGTCCACAATATGAACTGTGTTTACTAAGAAGGTTTCCACCCCATTAGGAAATAATTACACCGTTCAATGAAGGCAGAGGGCTGCTACTGCAAATTCACAATGGAACCCTGATTTACTAGACTGGATTAAAAACCAACAGAGGTCCAACCATTGATTATTGCCATAGTTAGACTGGTGCTTTACAAACGACACTGACAGTAATGACTTTTTATACATTATAATAATAATGGCCTTGAATGGAATAAAATACATTAATATGTCTCCCGTTTAATTTCCCATAGAATTCATGTGGGACAGTTGTAATGGTTAGGATTTAAAGAGTGAATTAATCATTGAGATCGGTGGCTGTGAAATATAACCTGAAGGGGTCTGTAACGCGCTATAGATTTTTAAAGAAAGTGATAAACAGTTTATTGTTCATTTTAATTTGTTTCCAAGGGATTGTCATTAGTCACTGGCCACCCTTCATTTGCTCCGCGCAAATCAGGTATTTTACAAAACATATTAGGTAGACGTAAGTTGACAGGTAGCAGCAGCTGTCATTGGTAATTACAAATGGCCTACAATGACGCATGGCACTAATTACAAGCAACAGGCTTATAAAGTACTTCAACTCTCTTCAAGTGTTTTGCTGACTATTAAGAAAAAAATAAAGTAAGTTTGGGCTGATAAGTACTGTATCTTCCATCGTTAGTTAACCTGTGACATTGAAAGAGGAAAACATGTATTTTGGTGAGACACCATAAGTGCTACTAAATGGCCACTTGGTTTAAGCATATTTAAAAGGCGCACGCTGATGTCTAGATGTTTGGTCTCTTACGTGCCAAAAGCAGCGTATGCTTTTATCTATTAGCTAATTGATTAGAAAAAAAAAAATCAAATGAAGACTGGTTCTGAAGTAGCTTTAAGTGCTGGTTGAAATAGTGTGTAGGCTATTGCGCTGATGTTTTTTTTTTGAGGAAGGGTAGATATTCAGGTGAAACATTTTGTACTCCTTAAAACGCTGGAGTGGTGCACTACTGTTGCATGTACATAGCCCAAATTGTATCAGTAGTGTTTTATGACAAGAACATACATAAGTAATGTAGACGGGAGTACTTCAGACAGGAATGGGAGCTGCATGTCTTGGGAAAAAAAAAAAAAAAAAAAAAATTCAAACTGCTGAGAAAAACATCCCTAGAAAGTATTCAGTGAGGAAAGACAGACATGAAAGTAATGAAGAAGGACAGAGGCAAAGTGAAGGGGAGAGAGAGAGAGAGAGATAGAGGGCTGTGCAGATGGTGACAGAGGGGATGGACTATTTTCCCTGGTCCTAGTTCAGTTATTTTTCCGTGTTGGCTTGCTTCCCTCTACATTGCACGCTTGGGGCGAACAACAGGTGGTCTTATCATTACGGTAAGACTCATAGCCCCCTCTCTCAAACAGCTTGTGTCTGTGTTGTGTGTGACAGTGCGTCTGTGTATGTGTGTGTGTGCATCTAATAACTGCTCATTACGACGGTATATCAGATAACAATCCGTTTACTGCTCCAGGCTTCTCACTACACCTTTATTGGACTGCCGTAATTGTATTGATTCCGATATGGACCAATTATCGAGGAAGCAATGCAAAACCAGACTGGGTCTCTGAAGCATTTATAGAGTTTATAGTATTTATAGAGCGCTCTTAACAAACAGGTTTGCCCCCGAGTACTTCACAAGATACACAAATTAAAACAAGGACAATAAAAGGAAGCAATTGAATAGGTACATCATCAAACTCTGGGAAACCGGGCAAAAGCCTGTGCTAATGTGTGTGTGTGTGTGTGTGTGTGTGTGTGTGTGTGTGTGTGTGTGTGTGTGTGTGTGTGTGTGTGTGTGTGGTGTGTGTGAGAGAGAGAACTAGTGCCTGAGTACTCCCACACATTCACAGTTGATTTGTTTGTTGGAGCCAATAGCCACACACATTACAGTTTTATTTGGCAGCTCATGCTTTTTAAAGTTGAAGGCTTTTGGCAACAAATAACATAAAAAGAAACTTGCGAATAAAGTAAAACCTTTGCAAAATGTCAGAGAACCTCATAATGCAAAATAGCCTCTGCCTACAACACCTGATAATGTCAAAACCTCTTTCCAGATAAGCAAGAAAGCATTATATTATAAGAAGTGTAATCTTATTTGTCATTCAGAAGCTGTTACTACTTCACACAATAAACAATAATATATAAATAATTAATATCGTTAGTTCAAAATGGATTTAAAAAATTAAGTTTATACCTTTCCTTTTACTTTCTTTTTTAAGCTTTTATTTTTGTGTGAGGACAGCTAGCGACTGACAACACTAACGGCTACACCCAGTAAACATTAGTCTTTTACCTAGCTACCTTACTAAAGAACTATAAAAGTATTAAACTACACCAGCCGATACACGTAATATAAATCATCCATATTCAGGCTACATAATGGTGTAGTATCGCTGTATAAACTCTCATGACAATAGCTAGCACTTTTTATGGTAAGCTAATGTTGACAAAGTAAGATAGCTTCCAGGAAGTTCACATAAACTAACCCGTCCCCTGTTTTAATCTAAGAAAACAATGGAAATAAGCAATTTTTATTTTTATTCATATTCCATTTTAATTTTGCTAACAATATTACATTTATTAAATTTTTGTTTTGTATGATAATGTTTTGCTACAATTAGTGTTTTATTGGCCTAACGGCCCTACATGGTTTGACATGGGTAGGCCTATGTTTTTAATTGGTGTGTGGTTTTTGGTTTACACTTTCAAATAACAATGCATTAAACTCAGAATAGACACAAGTGTCACAGCTTTGTTTTTGCTTTGGAAAAGTTGACGCACTGGATTGCTCTTAGCTAACGGTGGCAATTAATATATTTTATGATATTTTCTGACCCTGAAGGAGGACACTTGAACACATTTGAGAAGTTATAAAATTGCTTGACAAGTTGGTCCATTATTAGAATCTACAAGGCCTGTAGATTTAATAAAAGAAGTCCAGTCCAGACCAATAAAATACCAGACAACTAGTATGACTCAGTTGGCTTTATTATGCTGCTGTTTGGTCCTTTGATTATCTGCCAGAATTTGCTCGTGTGTGTTCTCCAATGTCCTTGAGTCCAAAAAAGAGCCCAAAACATAATAAAACAAGGTCACTCTGCAAATTGATAGGCAGCGAAATAATTGTGGCAGACCCATACATTTTGAATCATTTTGTCTTTGTTTTCCTGCTTGTCCAGGCTGAACAGATGTAGTTGCCTATTTATAAGCTTTTCCACAACAATTCTGACAACAATATAATTCATACAACATAATATAATTGAATTTGATGTGGTTCAATCAAGTATTTGTAATGCGTGTCTATCTGTGCAGTGCTTAGTAACCAGGCGGTGTGGGAGGAGATGGCGCTCTCTGTACCTGACCTGTCTGTCATAAGAGTCTGTGTCATTAAATCTTATGTTATCTTTTAATTTCTTGCATTTTGTCTACAAATACCTTTTTAAAGTGGCAATGACAGCTCCTTCCCTCTTTAATAAAGAACTTTTGTCAATATCAAACCCCTTAAGTGTCCCAAAACAAAGCCTTTAAAACGTGTGCATGTGTGTGTGTGTGTGTGTGTGTGTGTGTGTTTACCTGTGGCCGTAGCTGTTTGCTAATGTCGTTGGGGTCCAGAGCGAACAACACCTCGCGCGCTCCCACGTACAGCACCCTCTCCTGGTCGGACAGAGTCAGCATGCTGTAGTTGAACACTCCCTGGACGCTGAACCTCGCCATGCTGTCCAACACATCTGGAGAGAGACACAAACACACAGGTGCATCATTACAACACTGATGACGGGCCTACATACAGTAGCTGCAGTTGATAGCTGTCCCTTTTAACCGATCTGTTGACGAATCAAACGCGAGGAGAACATTTCACACTTGCCTTGCGGAAAGTTGTTGATGTCTCAGTTTATATCTAAATTGTCGAGCATCACCCGCTCCACCACCTATATAACTTAATGTCATCTGTGCGTGATACATCTCACCCACGTCATTGCCTCTCATTAGGATCTGGATTGTTACACTTTCAGGTGCTATATACCCTACAGTCAGACCCTCCTTTGTTCGTGCAATGTGAAAGATGGCGCTCAAAGTTCCAAACCCATTTATAACTGACACACTTCGTTGGTTCTTTTTTTAAGCTCACTGAAAGTTTTAGCATGCTTTGGTTGTCTGTCCTGCAACTTTTATTCTTTTGGTTTCAGTCTCACAGCTGTCATCAGTTCTCTGAGAAAACCCACTATGCACCATCCTATACCAGGTACACATGGCTTAAAGACAAAGTGAGCAGCTAGCTGGTTAAAACTGATCTCCGGCTATTAGCTTGTGGTGTTCTGCAGTTACTCAGGCAATGGACTTGCAGCTGCGCTCTTATTCATCTTAAGTGGATTCCATTTGACCCCATTCACACCCTCTGCTATGTCCTCCACTAACAGAGTGAAGTACCACGGCACATTAACAATAATCTTCAATGTACAGTATACACACACTGACAAACAGCAGTCAAGGGCAGTACAAGTAACAACATATTAACACATCATAAGCATTCATCATAAAGGCTATTAAAACGCTCTCGAGGTATAGGTAAAAGCACGTCAGGTCGTATACTGAGTTGGCTGAAACTACCCAGAGTATCTAGCTTCGAGATCTGTTGTAAATGATTCAGGCAGGATGGAACGCTGCGCTGAAAGCTTCCCAAGCTCTGTATTTACTTTAAGAACCCGCAGCAGAAGCCCAGTCATCAGGGCAGGGTCTGATACGTTCCAGATCTGCATGTCAGAAGTGAGATAAGGTGCTCGTCTATTTAGAAAAGGCTGTGCAAATAAACAAGGAGCACTGACGCTCTCGCCGTATAACCAGCCCCCTTGTTTTGATAACTACCGCAGTGTACCATTACAGCACAGCCAGCAGTTATGAATCCAACAGCACAGGGGAATATGGAGCCAAGAAAAAGATGTAGAATATTGATGAGCACACAGATGATGGCCCCATAACCTGCCACTGATGGAAATGGATCTGCAGAATGCTTTTTTTTTTATCTATAAAAGAAAAACCAAAGTGCTTCAATCAGCTGCTCCTTTAATGGGAGTTATAAAAAAAGTGAGTTTGTTTCTCAGCCAGATGCCTAGAGCTTTGTGTTCACACACTTGTTCAATATAAATTCCATTAAGACCAGTCTTGTTCAAATTGAGCAAATTGGCCTAATCTTGTTTTGAGGAGAGAAAAAACACCTTAATTGTGTTTTGCCTCAATTCAACACGACTTCAAGATTGTTTTATTCAGCACTACAGCAATGAAAAGACTCCTTCAATAGACAAGAGTAGCTTCGCTTATGCCAGACAGAGTATGCATATACAACAACACAGGGATTTAGAGTTGCACCCAGTAGCATTAGAGCAAATGGAAAATAGGATCTGTTTGACAACGTGGACAGAATGCAGAGCTTAACATTGCTTAGATATGCACGCACTAATCAAGGGAGTGACTCTGCAGGTGTGATTAGGCCATTCATTGTCTGGGCTGCACAACCAGATGCAAATCACATTTTAATGCAAGGTCTAAATGAGACCTTTTTACACTGATTAGGCTATCGCTCAGTGTATTAAGGGAATATTTAGCCCCCCCCCTTGCAAGCCAACTTATTGATATTTCAACATCAAATCGGTCTAATGTTGAGAGTGATTTATATCAGGCAGGCCTGTCGAGTTTGTTTAAGGATTGCCCATATGTTTTGGGCTTGTTTATCGTTTGTCTGCTGGCAGACCGACACAAACAATCTCAGAAGGATTATGAGAAAATTACAAAATGTTCTCCCAACGGTCTCATCTGCAGAGTTTGAAAAAAACCAGAGCCCACTTTTTATTTTTTTCATCACAATTGAAAAAAGATGCACCCGCTGTTTGGCTGCACGCAATCAGGCACACACACACACACACACACACACACACACACACACACACACACACACACACACACACACACACACACACACACACACACACACACACACACACACACACACACACACACACACACATATATAGACAAACAACTAGTGGTGCAGCAGAGCAGATGAGAAAGCAAGACAGGGACAGGAGCAATGAGAGGAGAGGATGGTGTTTAGTTTTCATTATCCACACTCTTGTTGCTGGTAGTGTCACCTTGTTCTCCCTCTCCTCCTCCTCCTCCTCCTCCTCCTCTCTCACTTTATCTGGGCTGACAGAATGTGTGCCAAACGCCGGGGCGAACGACAGCCCCGCGCCGCATGTAATGCAATCGCATCAATTGAATAAGAATATTCCTCTTCCTCTGTTTTCTATGGCATGAATATTGTTCTCTTCTTTCCACGTTCGTCTCCCCCCAGACTGAAAATAGCAGCTGAGACTTCCGGTTTGAGCATGCAGTGAGCAGACGTACGAGAAGTGGCTCCCGAATTACTTTTTATTTTCTACCTCATTTTTCGAGCATAAAGTTTGGCGAGTCTTGGTTTGATTCGGTGTACTTCAAGAAATAACTTTGCACGACTAAATGAGTCCAAGGAGACACGGCCGAGGGCAAAAAACTGCCGAAATGGACGAAGATGCTACAAGTGAAGACAACATGGACGCACAAGCTAGCCCACGCTCGAGGTTACCTGCTGATCTTGCTCAGCTCCACTCGGTGCTTCTTTCCGACCTCGCACAGTCAATGGACTCCCTCCTGAAAAAAGCACTAGGCGAGGCACTGGCACCAATCTCGGCATCCCTTGAGCGGGTAAAGTCGTCTCTTGATTCCCACGAGGAACGCATTCATGACATGGAAGAAGGGCTAAACAACCACAGCGACAGGTTCGAGGCTATCGAAACAACATGCGCCGCACTTGTAGCTGACAACGAGAGGCTGAAAAACAAAGTGGAGGACTTAGAAAATCGCTCCCGTAGGTCCAATCTGCGAGTTGTCGGCATCCCTGAGAATCTGGAGGGGCCGGACACAGTTAAGTTCATGGCTGAGTTTTTCGAGGAAGTCTTGGGAAAAGAATTCTTCCCGCATCCCGTCATTCTCTCCCGCGCGCATCGAGTGGGACCCAAGCTGACCGCGGACTCCGGCCCCAGCCCCAAACGGCCGAGGATATTCCTCGTTCTCTTCCACTCCTTCCAAAACAAACACCGCATAATAACGAGGAAACGAGAGCAGCTGTTCTTCAGGGGACACAAGGTATTTTTCCATGAGGATGTCAGCGCGGAACTCGGCAAGAAACAAGCTGCCTTTAAAGAAGTGAAATCCCTCCTGTACAAGAAGAGCGTCAGGTTCGCTCTCATCTATCCCGCCCGGCTCCGCGTCCTGCACGACGGACAGACGCTGTTCTTCGAGACACCGGAGAAGGCCAGGGAATTCTACGATCTTCACTGGGGAGAGTAAACGATGCTGAAGCATAAACAATCCATGCAAAGGTGAAATTAAGCCTAGCTTTCGGCTGAGACACTTTGATTATTTGGGACTGTTTGCTATATGGCTTGGTTAATATTTACTGTATGGGAAAAAAAAAAAAAAAAAAGTTCAACTAAGCTACATGCCTACTGACACGATTATATTTAAGTTAATGTGGTCTAATGTGGTTCATACTCGTTTATGGTACAATAACAATGCTGGGGCCTCTGTGATTTAAATATATAACAGTTATGTTTTATTCTCTAGCATGGCACAGTTATGTTTTAGTTGGTGTGGCTATCACACATAACTTTGCATATGGCCATTTTACAGACTATGGTCAATTTTAGTAGGGTAAAATAAGTTACATCATCGGTCCTGAAAAGGCTGAATTCATTTTATTTTAACAAGGCCAGCCACTCTGATTTATTTGAAATAGTTTTTCTAGTCCAATCGTGCTCTTTGTAATCGTACAGTGAGCACTGGTGATCCAGATGCAAACCGGGGATATATTGTATTATTTTCCATTTTATTTATTTTATCTAGTTGGTCCCTCTTTTATTTTTTCCCAAGGTGAGCCGAATAGATAATTGTATATAGGTAGAACATACATCATTTAATGAGAGGGGAGCCACCCTCAGGTTAGGATAGGAGTTATAGACAACGCTGGATGTCTTGGAAGTCTTTCATCTGGGAATTCCTGCGGTTTTCTTCGTTTGGGGAAGAAGATCTAGGTTTGGGGTGTTCAATGGGGTTTTTGTTTTTGTTTTCCAACTTAAGTTTCATGAAAACTGGGGAACATTTTATTTATATGGCAACACTTTATCTTCTAAGGATGCACACAGCTATGGTAAAACTTATTTATCATTGATACTTTTTTTTTTCTTTTTTTCTTTTTTACTTCTACACAACTGGACATCACTTATGACCATACATGTACTTATACACCATGTGGTTCGAGCTAATCATACCCATTTTGGATGTCTGCTATGATAAATAATGCAGGGGGTACAAGCCCAATAGGGGGAGCTGCAGTTAGGTTTGTGTCCTGGAATGTTAAGGGGATGAATGGTCCTGTGAAACGGTCTAGGATTTTTTCTCATCTTAAACAATTGAAAACTGATGTTTTGTTTCTACAAGAGACACATTTACGGTTAGAAGACCACACCAGACTTCGTAAAGCATGGGTTAATCATATCTTCCATTCTAAATTTAATAACAGATCAAGAGGGGTGGCAATTTTGATTAATAAACGAACTCAATTCTCACTAACTGCTATAATTGCTGACCCCAATGGTCGATATGTCATTGTCTCGGGCCTCCTATTTCAAACACCTGTTCTTTTGGTAAACGTGTACGCCCCTAATTGGGACGATGCTGAATTTGCCAATAAGCTTCTGTCATCCCTCCCTAATTTAGATACACATAGATTAATCCTTGCAGGAGATTTGAATTGTACAATTGACCCATTGCTCGATAAATCTAGCCCTAAATCTGCCTCACCATCTGTAATGTCAAGGGTCTTCTCAGATTTTATGAGGCAAAATGGCTGTGTAGACCCATGGAGGTTTCAAAATCCAACCTCCAAACAATTTTCTTTCTTTTCTCATGTCCACCACTCTTTCTCAAGGATAGATTACTTTTTTATAGATAGCTCTTTCATCCCTGCAGTGGAATCTGTTGAATATTTGGCCATCATCATTTCAGATCATGCACCACTCATCTTAGACCTTTCTTTTACTTTGAACGTTAGAGAGCAATCCTTCTGGAGACTTAACTCCTTGCTGCTTTCAAATGAGAAATTTTGCAAACATGTGACTACTAATATAGATACTTTTCTGGAAGTAAACAAGAAGGAAGGTATATCATATTCCCTACTATGGGAAACTCTAAAAGCTTACTTAAGAGGACAAATTATCTCCTATGTAGCGCATGCCAATAAGGAACGGCGTAAACAAATACAAGACTTGACGGATTTAATTTTTAATTTAGACCGCAGCTACTCTGAAAGCCCCTCCCCAGAATTATATAAAGAACGGATAGCTTTACAGTCTAAACTCAATCTTCTATCCACCAACCAGGCTGAGTACTTGTTACTGCGGACCCGGAGCACTTATTATGAGTACGGAGAAAAAGCTAGTCGATTGCTGGCTCACCAGCTGAAACGCCAGGCTGCGTCACGGCTCATACCCCAAGTGAGAGATCAGGATCAGAATATAGTCACCAACCCAAAGGAAATTAATAATACTTTTGCAACATTTTACTCTACACTTTACACCTCTGAATTCCCATCAGATACTACAAATATGAACCGTTTCTTAGATAATTTGGATATACATACTATTGAGCCTGGAGATAGGGAAGGGTTAGACCGACCTCTTACACAGTCAGAGATCACTACAGCCATCGGGGACGTGCGAACTGGTAAATCTCCAGGACCCGACGGTTACCCCCCTGAATTTTTTAAGAAATTTAAAGATAAACTTGCACCCATTATGCTAGAAGTATTTAACGAATCTTTGAGAAAGGGTTCTTTGCCCCCAACCCTCACACAAGCTACGATTACACTACTCCTCAAAAAGGACAAGGACCCTACTAAGTGTGGCTCTTACCGTCCTATCTCCCTCCTAAATGTTGATATAAAAATTTTAGCTAAGGTGATGGCACATCGTTTAGAATCCGTTCTCCCTAAAGTAATCTCTGAGGACCAGACGGGCTTTATAAAGGGTCGCCACTCTTTTTCAAATATTCGCCGACTTGCTAATGTGATCTACTCCCCCGGTCCTTCCTTGACTGCAGAAGCTGTTATCTCTCTAGATGCGGAGAAGGCCTTTGATCGGGTGGAGTGGAAATACTTATTCGCCGTATTGCAAAGGTTTGGGTTTGGTGACATATTTCTGGCATGGATCCGTCTGCTTTATTCGTCCCCACAAGCATGTATTCAAACTAATCAATCTCATTCCAAATTTTTCCCCCTGTCACGTGGGACACGTCAAGGATGTCCGTTATCCCCGCTCCTGTTTGCAGTGGCAATTGAACCTCTTTCGATTGCATTGAGGTCATCGTTGTTGTTACGGGGGGTGGGCCGTGGGAATGAGGAACATCGCGTCTCTCTGTATGCAGACGATCTCTTGATCTATGTAAGCAATCCAGAAGCTAGCGCCCCTGTAATCGTATCACTATTGAACAATTTTGGGTCTTTTTCTGGCTACAAACTTAATTATCAGAAAAGCGAATGCTTCCCCATTAATGAGTTGGCAATGCAAATTAAACAAGAGTCATTCCCCTTCCACTTAACACATTCTGGATTCAAATATCTTGGAATAAACATCACACGTTCCTTCACCTCTCTTCTTGGAGCTAATTTTACACCCCTAAATAATCAAATGAAATCTGACTTTCAAAGGTGGAGCAGTCTACCTCTGACTATTGCAGGGAGGGTACAATCGGTGAAGATGAACATACTCCCAAAGTATTTGTATTTGTTCCAATGCCTACCGTTGTTCCTGACGAAATCATTTTTTCAGTCAGTTAACACATCCATTACCTCCTTCATCTGGAATAATAAAGTCCCAAGAGTTAATAAAGGCTTACTTCAGCGGGGACGCAATGTGGGGGGACTAGCTCTCCCCAGTTTTATTCACTACTATTGGGCAGCCAATTTGCAGAAAATTTTATTCTGGCTCCATGTGCCAGATGCAGATTGGTGTACACTTGAAGCACATTCTTGCCACTCGTCATCCCTCCCTGCATTGGTGTACTCCTCCCTGCCCACAAAGTGGTCCAGGTTTACCTCCAATCCTGTAGTACTGTCCACCCTTAGAATCTGGGCACAGTTCCGAAATCATTATAAATTCACTTCTCCCTCCCCTTTAAGTCCTATTTGTAAGAATCATTTATTTCCAGCCTCCTCTCTCGACTTAACATTTACTCAGTGGGGAAGGAAGCAGCTTTCCTGTTTTAAAAGCTTGTACTGTAAAGAAGGGTTCGATAGTTTTGAAAATATATGCCAGAAATATGATTTATCACGCAGTAATTTTTTTAGGTATCTCCAAATACGCCACTGTGTCAAAACGCTGTTTCCCTCTTTCCCTGTCCTCCCTACTGAGGCAGCATGGGAAGAAATGACCCTCCTCTGTCCAAAAAAAGGACTGATATCATTGTTATATTCGCAACTAATGTCTCTAGAAAACCATGACCTTTCAAAAATTAAGATCAGATGGGAGGGTGAGTTGATGATTGAGTTGTTGGACAAACACTGGGAGGATGCTTTACAAAGGATTAACTCATCCTCATCATGTGCACGCTTGGGGCTCATTCAGTTTAAAGTAGTGCATAGGGCTCACTTCAGTAGGGCTAGGTTAGCAGATATATATCCAGGAACAGACGGCAGCTGTATTAGATGCTCCCTCTCCCCAGCTGATTTAACACACACGTTTTGGTTGTGTCCCCGTTTAAATCAATATTGGTCATCTGTTTTTCAAACTTTATCTGAAGCCATGAAAATTAAAATTAAGCCCTGCCCGTTGATTGCAATATTCGGTATTCCAAGCGAGAGTTTAACCTTAACCCGGAATCAATCGGACATTATTGCTTTTACATCACTTCTTGCCCGTCGAAGAATCTTATTGGTCTGGACTTCCCCTGCTCCCCCAGCAGTGGCCGCATGGTTACAGGATGTTTTATTTTTTCTTAAACTAGAAAAAGTTAAATTCACGGTGAAAGGCTCAGTCCAAAAATTTTATGTAAAATGGCAACCTTTTGTAACATATTTTGAGAATCTTAAAGTAATGCCTGAATAATGAGACACTTTTATATTTTCCCATCTATTATCTGTTTCCTTTGTTTATTTTTTTGTATGTATTTTTATTCAAATCAATGATCATCTACCCTGATGGGGTGGGAACTGATTAGCCTGACTGACAATTGTGAAAACGTGAGTTTAAAACCTTGTAAACCATTTGTGTAGATATGTTGACATGCGGATGTGTGCTTGTTTTCAGTGTGTAGACCCTTAAATGTTTTTGAAGAAATGTGTACCAAACAGAGTGGGAAAAAAAGCTTCCCAGAATGTTGTCAATATGGGGGTGGGTGGGGGGTGGGAAGGGTGGGATATTTTTGTTGGGA